>NW_006408539.1:1123974-1127178 GCF_000296735.1 Chrysochloris asiatica | reverse complement strand
CTGATGGTGCATGGAGGGGATTATAATCAATGTAATGAAATAAGGTATATGATTTGTTGAATGTAAAACTGATGATCTGCCCTATAAACTTTCACTCAATCCACAATAAAAATCTTAAAAAAAAAAAAAAGAAGTAATGAAAGTCAATTTAGAAGAGCAGGTGTTGGAGCTGTTTTACTAGATTAGGGTATCTTCATGTCCTAGAAGAAAAGGAAGTGGACCATTTGGTAAAATCTTAACTCCATTGGCCTTGGGTCCCACATAACAGAACCAGCCTATAAATTGGAACAGTGTCTTGGAAGCTGGCCCTTTCCCGAGTGTTTTAGTTTTCTAGGACTAGAAATTATTAATGAACACACACGTGTATTTCTTATCTTACAGTTCCCTGGGTCAGCTCAGCTCCTCTACTCAGGACCTCGCAGGCTGCAATCAAGTTGTTAGAGAGGTTCTGTGGTTTGTCTGGAGGCCTGGGCTCCTCTTTCAAGTTCATGGGGGCTGTTGGCAGGATTGAGTTGCTTGCAACTTAATGATTGAGGCCCTCAGCTTCTGAGAGCCTCATAGTTCCTTACTACATGATCCTCTCTGTGGGTAATGCATGACACTGTGGCTTACAATGTATGTGTGTGTGTATTATTACATTGTATCATATCATATTGTTGTTGTTGTTAAGTGCCATCGAATCAGTTCTGACCCATAGTAACTCTGTATAGGGTTTCCGAGGAGCAGCTGGTGAGTTTGAACCTCCAACCTTGCAGTTGAAACCGACTTTGCAGTCCAACCCATTAACCCACAGTGTCATACCAGGACTCCTCATATCGTATTAGAGCCTGCAAAATCCCAGAAACCTTTCAGAGAAGGAAAATTCAGACATGGTCTACTAAAAAAAATGATTAGAAAAGTGGTAAGAGGCAAAAAAGTTATTAGACCCAGAAAACCAGAGCAGTCTAATCTAATTAAAGCTCTGTCACAGGTGTTACAATGTTTATCATATGTGTGTATGATTCATAGGTTTGTTGTTGTTCAGTGCCATCGAGTCAGTTCTGACCCATAACAACCCTGTATTGGGTTTCCAAGGAGCAGCTGGTGAGCTTGAGCCGCCGACCTTGTAGTTCAAACCGACTTATAGTCTAGCACATTAACCAACAGTGCTACACCAGGACTCCACATGATTCATATACATAACTACGTAATTACACACACACACACACACAGATAGTTGTTGTTAGGTGCTGTTGAGTCAGTTCTGACAGCAGAAGCATGCGCAGTGCTGCACCATCCTCCTACATATCATTAGGTTTGAGTCCATTGTTGCGGCCACTGTGTCAGACTACTTCTTTGGGGGTCTTTTTTGTTGACCTGCTACTTTCTTCCTAGTCTGTCTTAGTCTGTATGCGCCGCTGAAACCTGCACATCATCGGGGACCCTGCTGGTATTTTCTACACTAAAAGCAAAGCTTCCAAAATCACAGCTACACAGAAGCCACCACAACACACATCATTGATCTATGGTGGTGTTGTTGTTAAGTGCCTTGGAGTCGGTTCCGACTCATAGCGACCCTGTACAGGGTTTCTGAGGCTATAAATCTTTACGGTGGATCATTGATCTGTAGCAATGGTTATTTATCACTTTCCTGTTCTCTTTGACATTCAAAATATATACTTCCCTGTGACATTTTCAAAAGAGAGATAGATGAGCCTATTCCGTTAATAGCTCATCTATGCTTTTGCTAGACTACGGTGGTTTTCATGATGCTAGGATGTTGGAAGCTAGGCCACTGGTATTTCAAATCACACCAGGCTCACCAATGGCAAGCAGGTTTCACAGGAGCTTCCAGACCGTAAAAGACTAGAAGGAAAGGCCTGGCACTCTGCATCTGAAAACCAATGGATCCCAACAGAACAGTATCTGCTTATTCACCGTCATGAGTAATCAGTGTTTGTTCTGTTGTACATATGGCTGCTACATGATCCTACATGTGAGTCAGAGCAACATAATCACAGGCATGATGTTCCATTATCCTTGCCATGTTCTATGACTCAAAAGCAAGTTTCCGGTCCTGCCTACACTCGAAGGTAGGGAACTATCCAGAGCAGGAACATGGGGACCCTCTCTAAAGTCCACCAGTAACACAAGGCTTGTCATTCTCTATTCCAGATTTTCCTAAAATGTAGACCTGAAACACTAGTCCCACAATATGGAGTTTTGTGTGTGTGTGTTTTTTAATGTTACTTTGGTAGCATAGTGGTTACAAATCGGGCTGCGAACCTCAAGGTCAGCAGTTTGAAACTACCAGCTGTTCCGTGGGAAAAAGATGAGGCTTTCTGTGCCTGTAAAGATTTACAGCCTTGGAAACCCTGTTCAGGGTCGCTATGGGTTAGACCCGGTTCCACGGCACATCACCACCACCACCTTGGTCCTGTAAGTTTGGAATTACTACATAGTCTCTCACCTGTTGGAGATTCACATTCTATATTAGCATAATAAATGTACTGAGAAGTCCTAGTAATAGTTTTTATTACGTTCACTTACAGAAAGCATAACTACAGTGCTTCACAAATAAGAACTTCCCCTTTTCTCACTTTCTTGACAAGCAGCCTGGAGAGAGGAGGTGCTGGCTCTGCCTCAGTGACTCAGTCATACAGACCAGATGTTTCTGCAGTTTTCTTGGTCTCCCCTCATTGTCAGATGATGGCTGCTGCAGTTCCAACGGGTTTGCCTTCATAGCAGCAAGAAGAAGGAAGGGTAAATCCCAAGTTGGTTCTCTTTAGTTTTTGTTTTGAAGATATAAGCTTTCTCAGAAATGCCACTTCCCCCTCTGAGGTTTCTGCTTATATCTCATGGGTTAGGACAAGGTCACACACTCACTCTTAGATACAAAGAAATATAGGAGTGAGGCTCTATTGGATAAGTGCTGGACTGCCAACCAAAAGTTGACAGTTCAAACCCACCAGTTGCTCTTAGGAAACCCTATACAATGTCACTATGAGTTGGAACCAACTTGATGAGAACAACAACTGCGTCAATAGTGAAAAATATCAAAGTATAAGGAGGTTGGTAGACATTTTTGGGGTAGTCAATGAACAGTTTCTGCCACAAGTAGTTGGTAAGTGTCATCAGCCCTGTAAGTAGGGGTTGTTGTTGTTAGGTGCCATCGAGTTGGTACAGACTCATAGCAACCCTATGCACAACAGAACGAAACACTGC
>NW_006408539.1:1103701-1117854 GCF_000296735.1 Chrysochloris asiatica | reverse complement strand
ACCTGCAAGCTGGATGTTCCCCACCCCTGCTGTATAGAGTTTCTGAAGAGCAGCAGCTGGTGTGTTTGAACTGCTAACCTTATGATTCGAATTCCAGTGCTGATCCTACAATGCCACACCGGGAGTCTTCTACCACAAGTAGTCTTAAAGAAAGGTTGTGAATTTTCCCACTCAACATTCTAACCTATAACCACAGAAACACACCTTCAGAAATACTACTCTTGTCAAACTCTCTTAGGGTATCAGAACCAGGAAAACGAAACTCTGTGAAATTTGGGGCATGGATCTCTAACACCAAAGTCTTCTCTGGTACTCCCCATTCTTGAGACCATCTTCTGGTCTCAACCACAGGGTGGGGCCACTCCTCCTGGATGCTGAGACTCATCACAGCCATATTCAAATTTTTTCTTTCCAGAGAAGCCTTCCTTCCCCACCAGTTCTTCATCATGGTCAAGTGCACTTAGGACTCCACATCCAAAGATGTATGACCTCCTGCCCTCTAAACTTTGAAACACAAAGACACAAAACCCTACAATCCAACCAACCTTTTCTCAGGAGAGACCAGTCGCTGGAGAAGGATATCATGTTTGGTAAGGTGGAGGGTCAGAGAAACACAGGAAGACTCCCAACGAGATAGGTTGGCCAAGTGGCAGCCTCGATGGACTCAAGTGTGGCAACAGTAGTGAGGTTGGCCCAGGATCAGGCAGTGTTTCGTTCTGCTGTGCATAAGGTTGCTATGGGTCAGTACCAACTCGATGGCACCTAACAACACACACCCACAGTCAAGAAAGGCTCCTTGGTCAATAACTACACCCTGTCCCCGGGAATGACACCAAGATATCTAGTAGAAAACTGGCCAAGAACTTGACTGGCCAGTTTCTAACAATAATTTTTTCAAACTTCTCCCTGCCTCATTTCCTTCACCCCACTTCTCTCTCATTTCTTCTTCTGACCCACAACGTGTGCCAAGAAGTGTCACCAATTTCCTAGTTTTAAATCTCCAGTGAGATAGACTTCCCTTTGGTATATCTTTGCATTTAGATTGACAGTTGCATCTGTTTTTATTAGAACAATTGCTCATTTAATGTCTGATTCAGCCTCCAGGTCTTGGCAGGTGATGGGCAGTGTGGTCTTGTAGGAAGAGAGCTGGACAGCTGGACCAGCTCCATCCTTACCAACAGTGGGACCCTAGGGCAAGTTAGTACAAAGGACTTATGAGGCAAGGCAAGGCAGAAAGGAAGTAGTCATCCCTCTTAGTAGCTGTGGTGGTCATGTGCTGTGAAGTCAGTCGCAACTCATACCCATCATAGGGTTTTGAAGATTGTACATCTTTATAGGAGCAGAAAGTCTCATCTTTTTTTCTCCCTGAGTAGCTGGTAGATTCAACTGCTGACCTCGCAGTTAGAAGCCCAACAGGTAACCTACTTTGCTACAAGACTATTGATGAAAACCCAACTTTTAATCACCAGCTCTAGCGAAGGGAAGAATTCATTCATTCATTCATACATTTATTCACTCATTGACTCATGCAACATACGTTTATTGAACTCCTACTATAAGCCAGGTTCTATGATAGGCATTAAGGACACCAAGATGAAAATACACAGTCCCTGTCCCAAGGAAATTACAACCCAGAGGGGAGAGAGCCCTGCAACCAATAACAGCATAGGCTACTAATGACTAACTGTGATGTTGTTGATGGTTGTTGGCAGCTACCATCAAATTGGCCCCAAACTTATAGTGATCCCACACACAACAGGATGAAACTACCATTATGATCCACAGAGTTTTCTAGTCCACCTTAGTCTCGAATCTTCACTGAAACCTGTTCAATATGACAGCAACACACAGCTTCCATTGACAGATGGTGGATTGTTGCACTGGGGTACAACATTGGCTAGGAGTCAAACCTAGGTCTTCTGCATGAAAGACGGGGATTCTGCCATTGAGCAGAATCTCATGATCTTGGAGTAATGGGCATCTTCTGAGTGCTTTGGGAGGGAAAGCAGGGGTTGTCTACTTAAGGTAGGTCCTTTCAGTGAGAATCTTGGTAGTGTCTCTGGACATAGGTGGTATCATTCCAAAGAGCCTCAATAGGCGACAGAGCTGACCACTGTGGACTCTCTGGCAGCAGGAAAAAGGACAATTCTGTCTGTCTGAGCCTCACTGGACTTCCTTCCCATACAGAGCTGCCTGCTCTCTCAGTGTCACGCTTGTCTGTCTTTGGATCACACCGTCTTCCATGTCAGGGCCATGATGTTAAGGCAGCTCCAAGTGTGTCTGCTAGGGGATACAGGTGCAGGTAAACTAAGTATTGTATGGTGATTTATTTATCGATGACATTTTAATCCTAACATCGACCCCACAATAGGAGCATCTTTTATGAACAAGAGTTTGCAGTACCAAAATGAGCTACATAAGTTCCTAATCTGTGATACAGCCGGATACTACCTTAGCATCCACGTTTTACCAAGGATCAGCAGGTGCTACCATTGTCTACAACATCACAAAGGCAGAAACGTTTTCAACATGAAAGAATTGGGTGAAAGAACTCCGGCAGCATAGCGTGCCTAATATTGTTGCTGTCATCGCAGGAAATAAGTGTGACCTTATTGACGTCAGTGAAGCCATGGAGAGGGATGCGAAGGAGTATGCCAATTCCATCCATGCCATCTTTGTTAAGACCAATACCAAAAATGCACAAACAGAAATGAACTCTTTATAGAAATCAGTCGAAGAATTCCATCCATTGATAGTAACTCACCCACTGGTGGTACGAGCTTCAAACTCGGAAGGCAGCCTTCAGAGCCCAAAGGAAGATGCTGCTGAGCTTGCTTTTTCCACTCAGACTTGCTGATGAAGTAGGGGGTCCTTAGCAGGAGGGCTGGAGTCTCTGGCCAGTCCTACTTTATTTTGATGCCAATAAAGAATCCGCAGAAATGAACCCGTTCTGTTCTCTTGATGTCGGACTGTGGCCATGATAATTCAGTCTGTGGACTTCTATTAGATAAAAGGCTTCTGGTGTGCAAAAGCATCACATCATTGGCTTTTGACCTTGCTGGAAAGGAAGGTATTGTTGTATGGATAATAGGATTAAATTGTCAAGTAGTCTTGTATTTAAGAGTTTATGTACCATTTGTAAAGGGAAAATGAGCACTTTCATGGTTCTTGAGAAGGAAAAAAGACCTTGTGTGAATGATCATTTTCCTGGTTTCCCATTACCACTGCTATAAGGAGTTGTACCTGGTGTGGCGCTATGGGCTAATGCACTGGACTGCAAAGTCAGTTTGAACCTTAAGGTCAGTGGTTTAAACTCACCAGCTGCTCCCTGGAAACCCTATACGGGGTCGCTATGGGTTGGAATCAGCTCGACGGCACTTAACAACAACAGCTAGGTAAAGTGTGGTGGGCTATCACAAGGTCTGTAGTTCAAACCTACCAGCTGCTCCTTGGGAGACTTATACAGGGTTGCTAACAGTCAGAACTGACTCGACGGCACTTAACAACAATATTAGAAGTAGAAGGATGTCAGTTACTATTTGAAGTGAAAATGGGTCCTCTATAGGGCTGATGGAATCCTGGTGTGGCGCTGTGGGTTAATGTGCCAGACTGCAAAGCTGTTTGAACTGCAAGGTTGGTGGTTCAAGCTCACCAGCTGCTCCTCGGAAACCCTATACAGGATCACTATGGGTCAGAACAGACTCAGCAGCACTTAACAACAACAACAACAACAACAACAACATAGGACTGAAGGAAAGGATTTCAAGCCCCTGCCATCAATGAGGCACTTTTTATTGAAAATATTATTAGCCAAGGGTGGTGGTGGTTGTTGAATATCATCAAGTCAGTTCTTATTCATAGCGACCCTGTAGAGTTTCTGAGGAGCAGCTGGTGGGTTTGAACTGTCGACTTTGTAGTTCACAGTCCAGTGCTGATCCTATGGAGCCACACCAGGAGACAGTAAATTCACAACAGTCCCAGACACGTAGCTAACCTTAGGTTTAAAATCTGACCTTGTCATGTATCTGTCACCAAAAACATCATTGGCAAAGAACTTGTCTAGCAATAATTGGACTTCCTATGTTCCAAATGGACTGGCAATGGTTTAAAAAGGAGGGTTGGGTGGTGGGGAGAAAGTGGTGTGAATGCTATCCATTTTTTTATTTAACTCAAATATTTTGGTGGGGAAAAGCAATTTTCTATTGCTGAACATATGTAAAGTTGTAATCATTATTTACAAGACCAGTGCTTAAAGTACTATAAATTGCGTAAATAGACTACAGAATTCTGAGTTTCCCCCAGCACTCAAAAAAAGTAAGTAAACAAAATTTCACCCAGCACTCAAAAAAAGTAAGTAAAACTTGTTGAAGATAATTCAAAAACGGTTGCAAAAGTACATTAGCAGGGAACTGCCAGAAATTCAAGCTGGATTCAGAAGAGGAAATGGAATAAGGGCTATTATTCCTGAAAGCAGAGAATATAAAATATATATTTGGTGGTGGTGGTTGTGGTGTGCCGTGGAGTCAGTTCTGACTCATAGCCACCCTGTATAGGGTGTATACGGAGCAGAAAGCCTCATCTTACTCCCATGGAACAGCTGGTAGTTTCAAACTGCTGACTTTGAGGTTAGCAGCCTGACTTGTAACCACTACGCTACCAGAGTTCCTTAAAAAGATGTTTACTTGTGCTTTGTTGACTATGCAAAGGCTTTCGACTCTGTGGACTGTAGTGAACTATGGATAACACTGCAAAGAATGGGTATTCCAGAACACGTACATAGATCAAGAGGCAGTCATTCAATCAGAACAAGGGGACATTAAATGGGTATTCCAGAACACTTACATAGATTCAATCAGAACAAGGGGACACTGAATGGCTTAAAATCAGGAATTACATGCGCTAGGGTTGCATCTTTTCACAATGTTTATTCATTTATTCAATCTGTATGCTGAGCAAAGAGTCTGAAAACTGGGTTATATGAAGAAAAACGTGGTATCAGGATTGGAGGAAGACTCATTAACAACCTGTGATATGCAGATGATGCAACCCTGCTTGCTAAAAGCGAAGAGAACTTAAAATACTTACTGATGAAGATAAAAAATTACAGCCTTCAGTATGGATTGCACTTCAGTGTAAAGAAAAAAATAATCCTCACAATTGAACCAATAAATAATGTCATTATTTATTGGAGAAAAGATTCAAATTGTCTAAGACTTCATTTTGCTTGGATCCACAATCAACACTTATGTAAGCAGCAGTCAAGAAATCAAATGACAGATTGCATTAGGCAAATCTGCTGCATGAGACATCTTTAAAGTATTCATGAGCAAAGATGCTAGTTTAAGGACTAAGGCACCCCTGACCTAAGTCTTGGTATTTTTCAATCACTTCCTATACATGTGAAAGCTGGACAATGAATAATAAGCAATATTGGAGAAGAATTGATGCATTTGAATTATGGCATTGACGAAGAATATGAAAAGTACCATGGACTGCCAGAAAAAAACCCACAAATCTGTGTTGGAAGAAGTGCAACCAGAGTGCTCCTTGGAAGCCAGGATGGCGAGACTTTGTCTCTCATACTTTGCACATGTTATCAGGAGGGACCTGTCCCTGGAGAAGGATATCATGCTTGATAAAGTGGAGGGTCAGCACAAAAGAAGGAAGAGCCCAGTGCATAGTGTTAGTAGCAATGGGTTTAAACGTAACAAATGTGAGGACGGCATAGGACTGGTCAGTTTTTGTTCTGTTGTGCATAGGATTGCTGTGAGTTGGAACTGACTCGATGGCACCTAACAACATAATGAGGGGCAGAGGCCCCTGGCACGTTGAAACCTACACTGTAGAGGTTTTTGTACAGCAGGAAAGAACATGAACCTCTTTTCTATTCATTCCAGGAAAGATGATACTGATTTTCACTAGCTCTGCTGAAATACTTCCCACTTGGAACCACCACTGCCTGGGAAGTGAGCTGTTCAGATTTTACAGCTGTGAGATCCCGAGACTAGCCCGTCTGACTGGTGCTTTCTCAGGGAAATCCCATCAATAGCTCTCTGGTGCAAACCGGCTCTGTGCAAGTTCAAGTAGGGTATGGTCAGGCAGTTTACTCAATCTGCAAGGCAAACATGGGTTTACATGTGTTTAATAATCTGTAGTGAGCAGATTAGAATGGAAACACAAAGAAGCCCGTGCTTACCTTGACTTTGGGGCAGTCCAACACTGGGTAGAGTAAGTGGAAGGAACCTTGGTGTCTCAGTGGTTAAGTGCTCAGATGCTAACTGCAAAGTCAGTGGTCCAAATCCACCAGCCACTGCAAGGAAGAAAGATGCGTCAGTTTGCTTCCAGAAAGCTGACTGCCTTGGAGACCACGTGGGACAGTTCTACTATGTCCTACAGGGTTGCTACAAGTTGGCATCAACTCGACGCTGCAAGTAAATGGGAATGGTAAGTGAAAAAAGCATTGGACTAGGCACCCCGTCCACTGCCAGTATGTGGACTGGGTAAGTCTCTTCACTAAGCTTCCTAGATTTCAGTGCGGCGCTGTGGGTTAATGCACTGGACTTCAAGGTCAATTTGAACCACAAGATTGGGGGTTAAAACTCACCAGCTGCTTATTGGAAACCCTGTACAGGGTCACTATGAGTTGGAACCGACTTGACAGCACTTAATAACAACAGCAGTCTATGAAGTCCACACTTGCTGATCTCCATGGGCCCCTCGTACTCCAGTTTCTGTTCCCGGGTGATATTTCTTAGGCAAATGACCCACCTAACTCAAGTTTACTGGAGGCCTCTCTGCCAGATCCCAGCTCCAGACACAACCCTGGCAGGCTGTCTCACCATTGCCACATGTGTCTGACTGCAAAAGTCATTACAACTCAGGACCTGGAATGACTGGGTCTGGGTTCTGCCCCTCTGGTTTCCCAGAGTCCATGTTGGGGAACTTCCAGGTTACTGCGGTTTTGCTGATG
This sequence comes from Chrysochloris asiatica, assembly GCF_000296735.1. NCBI lineage: Eukaryota > Metazoa > Chordata > Mammalia > Afrosoricida > Chrysochloridae > Chrysochloris > Chrysochloris asiatica. The sequence continues at coordinate 1,110,884 of NW_006408539.1, read as the reverse complement.
GTTGCTGCAAGCATTGAAGCTGAATCACAGGGAAAAAAGAGCTGTGTTTTTATTGTTGTAATGTATGTGTGGGTGTTTTTTAAAGAAGATTTCCTCATCTAAGATTATTTTTAGTTGTGGTAAATATATACATATAAGAAATAATTTTTACATGCGTAACTGATTATTTATCATATTGTTCAACCATCACTGCTATCCTTTTCCAAATGATCCCACCACCCCAACAGGATAAGCAATGACGCCCCCTTTCCTTTTTCCTTCTATCCCTGGTAATGACCAATAAACTTTGGTCTCTGTGAATTTGCCTATTGTGTGACTTCTTTCACTCAGCATGATGTTTTCAAGCTTCATTTGTATTATAGTTGCTGTCAAGTCACTTCCAACTCATGGCAAGTCCATGTTTGCAGAATCAAGTTACTCCATAAGGTTTTCAAGACTCTTATGTTCCAGGTCTGTCTTTGGAGGTGCCTCTGGGTGGGTGTCTTTAGGCGCTTGAGCACCCCACAAGGACTCTGTTGTAGCACATGAGGTTTATGGAATTCAAGGGTAGGCTGAGTGAGATCCATGTGAAACTATCTCTTGGACAAGCATTTACCAGTTAGCTAGACCGGGTGTAACATTCCCTGGGATGGCGTTGAAATGATCCCAGAAAACTCAGCCCTCAGGGGCTCAGAAAGTTCCCACTGTGATTTTCTTTCAAGGAATCAAGAAAATGACAATCCTTTCAGTATGAGTGGAACTTTATCCTTGTCAAAGCCCTTTCTTATTTGATCATGACAACACCCTCACATGAATTCGTCCTCCACCCTCCCACTGTCAACATTCAACAGGTGAGGCCTTTGGCTCAGACGGGTTAAAAAGAGACTTGAGATCAGGGAACTAGTAGCAACCAGGATGCTCACTGAGGCTGAGAGAGGGCAGCCTGAGATGCCAATCCCTTCAGCCTGGGGCTCCTATACTGCCCAGACTGCCAAAGGTTTGAGTGCATGATCGAAGGCCATTTTGCTCTTTGGGGATGGAGAAGGGTGGTTCCTGTAGAGGTGGTGAAAATACCTCTCAGTGGCTTTGTCTAACCCAATTTCTAGGTTAAATGGGTTCTTTAGAGTTATTTAGGCATTGTATAGATGGGAAAACTGAGGCCAAAGAAAGAAAATGTGTTTTCTAAGGCCATTTAACCTAAGCCTTGCAATAAACACTCTTTCGAACAACAACAAAAATATTACACCTGTTGCCATCAAAAGCAGACTTGCTTGTAATCTTTTTTTTTTTTTTCTCTTTTAAAGAGCCAATACTTATTTGAAAGCTAACATTTATTTATTCCTGACCAAACAGACGGAAAAGTCATCAGTATAAACATATTTTTAGCCCTGGTGTGGCACTGTAGGATAAACATTGGACTGTAAAGTCTGTTTGAACCACGAATTTGGTGGTTCAAACTCAGCAGCCATTCCTTAGAAATCTATGAATCAGAACTGACTTGACAGCCCATAACAACAACAACAACAACAACAGCCTTAAGATGGAATCCTGGTGTGGCGCTGAGGCTTACTACACTGGACTGCAATGTTGGTTTGAACAGCAAGGTCGGTGGTGGTTCAAGTTTACCAGCTGCTCCTGGGAAACCCCATACAAAGTCTGCCTCAACAACACTTAATAACAACCTTAAAACGGCCTTAAAGTTTCCAGAATACAGAAAACCCAAATCTGAAGGCATTCATAATAGCTTAACATCGTTTTCTTATTAGGTGAGTCGATTTATGAGCCACAGTCGTCACAGGTGACAGTAGAACTGCCTCATCCAAGTTTCCAATGGGGCACTGCGGGTTAATGTGCTGGGCTGCAAGGTCAGTTTGAACTTTAAGGTCGGTTGTTCAAGCTCACCAACTGCTCCTTGGAAACCCTACACAGGGTCGCTATGAGTCGGAAACAAGTTGACGGCACTTAACAACAACAACAACAAAAACAATCTTTATAGCAGAGTCCTGATGTGGTGCTGTGGGTAAATTCACTGGACTGGAAAGTTGGTTTGAGCTGCAAGGTCAACAGTTCAAGCTTACCAGCCACTCCTTGGAAACCCTATACAGGGTTGCTATGGGTCGGAACTGACTCGGCGGCACATAACAACAACAACAACAACAACAATCTTTATAACAAATAGCAAGGTCTTTCTCCCTTGGAGTCACTGGGTGGGTCTGCACTGCCACCGTACCTGTTAGCAGCCTAGTACGTGACCACTGAGTTGCTTGTAATCCTGACAGAAGGAGCTTGCCAGTGTGCTTCCTTATGCAGTACCACAAGGTGGGTTTAAACCAGCCACCTTTAGGCTAGTGAAAACCAAACCCAGTGCCTTCCAGTTGATTCTGACTCACAGCAATCCATAGAACTGAGGAGAACTGGCCCATAGGGCTTCCAAGGTTGTACTCTTTATGAAAGTAGTCGGCCACATCTTTCTCCTGTGGAGCAGCCGGTGGGCTGAAGCCACTGGTGTTTTAGTGAGCAGCCGGTCATTTAACTACTGCCCACCAGGGCTGGGACATCTATGGACCTTGCCCATTCTACAACAGGCCACATTCCAGCCTTTGAACCCTAGGAGCACCAGCTATGGCACCTTTGCAAACATCTAGTGTTGAGAACAAAATCTCAAGATTACCCACCTAGAGTCTAGTGGCAGGTCAGCCTCTCCTTTTTTCAAGACATGGTTGTCTCAATCCCCTGTGCCCCCTGGGTCCTGGACCACCTCGCATCAGAACACAATGCCCAGGGCCTGAGACTGTAAATTCATATGCTGTTTGTCCATGTTCGTTGTCATCATTGTGGCACATGCTTTTGCATTCCCCAGGAAATGAACCCCCGTGAGGCTGGGCATGCTGTAAACCACCTTCTGGAGATTGTCCTCTACTCTGTTCACACCCAAGACCAGTCCTGTCAACTAGAAACTTCAGCCAGAGATGGTTCCAGGATTTAAAGGACCCTGACTCATATGAAATTTGGGGGGCCTCTTCAAGAAAAATCAACCCAGTCAGTGAGGAGCCCTGAAATGTCGTTGGCTTCTAGGAAAAATCCATCTCTGCTTAGAGGCCAATTATAAGAGGCTCTAGGCTAGGAGTGATAGTGGTGGTTATGTGCCGTGGAGTCAGTTCCGACTCATAGCGACCCTGTACAGGTTTCTGAGGCTGTAAATCTTTACGGGAGCAGAAAGCCTCATCTTTCTCCCACAGAACAGCTGGTAGTTTCAAACTGCTGACCTTGTGGTTCACAGGCCTATTCGTAACCACTACGCTAGGAGGCATAGGCCTTAAATACACTGTTGGTTCCAGTAGGGTAGGGGTCTCCCCACACCTGCCTCAGAGGGGGTGAGATGAGGGGAGAGGTAGTTGGTTTGTGTTCTGGGTGGGAGCAGTACAGAGTGGCTCAGGACAGCCTAGCAAAGAACAAGGCGTCAATGCAATTGTTTCAAAGTTGAAGTCGCCTGGTTTCAAGCCTCACTCAACAGGGCTGGGTGAATTCGGCTTTATTCTTGGGGAATAAAGAGTGGGAAGACCTATACCACGTAAGCTGAGCAAAGTCCCAGCCTATTTCAAGATTGGCACTCCTATGGAACTCGGCCCCCAAAAGTCCAGGGACCCCTGACTTGGAGTGTCTGTCATCTACCATGGCCAACTTTTTCCAAGACCCCTCCAGGTCCCAGGAAAGTCTTCAGTCCCAGGTAAGCCAGTACCAGTTGGTCACTGCTGCCACCCCTCACTCACAGTGGTCCAACTCTGGTCCACATCTCTATCTGTCTATTTGTAAAGACTCACAAAGGCCTGCCCAGTGCCCTGCTCCATTCCTGTCCAGCCAAGGAAACAAAGCTTACAACTTAGTATTTTAGCAAACAAGGAGGTACTTTGTAAGTTGTTGTTGTTAGATGCCATCGAGTCGGTACTGACTCATAGCGACCCTATGCACAACAGAACAAAACACTGCCCGGTCTGGGTCAACCTCACAGTCATTGCTTCATTTGAGCCCATTGATGCTGCCACTTGGCCAATCCATCTTGTTGGGGGTCTTCCTCTTTTTTTCTGATTCTCCACTTGACCAAACATGATATCCTTCTCCAGTGATTGGTCCCTCCTGACAATATGTCTGAAGTATGAGAGATGAAGTCTGGCCATTTTGGCCTCCAAGAAGCACTCTGGCTGCACTTCTTCCAACACAGATCTGTTTGTTCTTTTGGCAGCCCATGGTAGTTTGTAAGTAAGATAGAACATTACCAATGTCAGAGTAAATAATAAAAATGGTTGTTTGTTGTTGTTAGGTACCACTGGGTTGGCTCTGACTCCTAGTGACTCCATGTACAACAGAACAAAGCACTGCCCAGTCCTGCACAATCCTCACAACTGTTGCTATGTTTGAGGCCATTGTTGCAGCCAATGTGTCAATCCACCTCACTGAGGGCCTTCCTCTTTTCGCTGGCCCTCTACTTTATAATAAAAGACATAATTAAGTCCCTTAGAAGGGCCAGGATCCATACTGGGCCCTTTGCATACACTTAATTCTCACTGCAAACCATGAAGTAGGTTATTTTTGTGCTTATTCTGTAGATAGAGACTTGGCCTTCAACGTATCAATCAGCTTGCCTATGATTACCACAAGTTCTTCCTACCATGCAGCCCTAGGAAACAGGACATCTGGCTTCTTGCCCTCCTTTCATTAACTAGTTGCAAGACCTTGAACATGTCCCTTGGAATCACTCATTGATAATGAGAGATGTAGACAGGGTGCTCTCTCAAGTCTTTCCAGGGGCTCCACTCAGTGACAGGGGGCCTGGGCTCCGTGGTCAGATAGTCCTGAATCTGAATCTTGCTTTTGTCACTTACAACACAGACGACCCTGACCAAGTTCCTATCAGGTCAGGATTCTACCTCCAGAGAGTTTGTGGTATGAATTAAAGGAAGTATCACATGTAGATTCAACACCAAGACTGGTGTCTATGAAGACTATGAATCAAAAGGTGGCGATTATTGAAAACCCTCTGGAGTACTGTTGTACCCACGTGGGTCTCCATGAGTCAGAACTGATGTACCCTAACCCACATGGGTCCCCATGAGTCAGAACTGATATGACAGCAATTGTTTTTTTAATTGGTCCAGCTCTGACATTTTCAGACACTGTGTGGTGTTTCCCTGCAACCCGCCTCCTTTTGCCAAACCCTTTGAGCATCTTGTTAAGTGGCATTGAGTTGATTCCAACCTATAGCAACTCTATAGAGGGTTTCCAAGGAGCACTGGTGACTTTACAGTCCAGCACATTAGCCCACAGCGCCATACCAGGGACTCCTGTATTACCAGTATGGAGAGAGATTAGAAAGGACTTCTTCACTCAAATATGCTTCCCCAAAACAACGAAGCTGTGTTCATAGTAAGCAGAGGGAGATGGCCAGCATAGATAGAGAAGACAGAGCTGGCTTAGGACTGGCCCAGATGCCAGACTGTGGGAGCGGTGACCAGCCCATTCTAGACAGCTGCAGTTGCCATGGAGAGTCAGCAAACCCACCTTCTAGGATTTCAAAGGCCAGACTGAAGCCACATATGGTGACTAGAGTTTTCATCTAGAGTTTCATCCTGGTTGGGGCTGCTTTGAGACCAGCTTTCCAGGTCCAAGATTTCAGAGCCAAACCAGGAACGAGCTACTACTATGGAAAGTGTGATTCTTACTATGGGATTCAACGAAGTCTTCACACTGTTTCAATCACATCCAAACTGCTGACCATGGTGCAGACCTCGTGGCCTGTTCTGGCAGCAGACACTCACCCACAGAATGTATTGTCAGCGGTCTGTGGACTTTCTCATTTGTTTGAGCTAGTTAGGACTGTCTTCCAATCTCTGCAGTTTCAGGAAGCCACACACACAGCCGAGGGAGAAGCTGGGAGGCCATGGTGCTAGCAACTTGTTCCCAGCATCGTAGGAGTCAAGGATCGCTGCTGACCACCCCACCCCACCCCACCCCACCCCCTCACCCCGGTCCGTTCCCTCCCAATAGGAGAAAGACAAGTTTTCCTCCACGGATCAGGAGATCCTCCCAACCAATGAGAACAGGCCAGGCGCCAGTGACTCACCCGAGACATTCCTGGCCACAAGAAAGGTGATAGGGTGTTACAACTAGGCTTAGTATTCCTTTTGTAAACTGCCTAATATAAGAAAGTAGGGGAGGGGCTGGGGGTTGATAGAGGCATCAGTTTATAGTCAGACACTCCTCCTGAGCAGGCAGTCAGCCTCCCTAGTTACAGGAGACAGAGGGCTTCCCAGGGACAAGGTCCCTCCCTTCTCTCTTCTCCTTCCAGAAGGCTCTAGTTCCGGAATTCAGTTTAGTTTGGTGGGTGGGGTCAGGGGTGAAGAGGAGGAGAATAACCCCAGGGTGTTAAGCCTATGACCCTGCAGGACCTTGAGGTCTCACAGGACACTCAGAGCTCTGTCAGGACTCCAGGACTTGTCCTAAGTCTCCAGCTCAGAGCCTGCTGAGATAGATACTGAACTGGGAAATTTAGGTTAAGTCAGAAAGTACTATAAACTTTCTTCCCTACTTTTTCCCTCCTTCTCTTCTTGCTTTCTTTCTTCCTCCCTCCCTCCCTTGCTTTGAGTTAACTGATGAGGAACCCTGGTAGCGCAGGGGGTTCGTTACATGTTGTTGGGCTGCTAACCGCAAGGTCAGCGGTTCCAGTCCACCAGTCACTGCACAGGAAAAAGACGAGACTTTCTACTGCTGTAAACATTTACAGCCTCAGAAACCCTATACCAGAGTGGCTTTAAGTCAGCACCGATTTAGCGACACAAAACCAAGATCCACCACCAAAACAATCACCAGCCATGATAGTCATTTGATTTTTCTCTAGTCTTGGCCAAGTGCATTCTTTCATTTATAAGCTACACTGTAACCAGGTATGGCTACAGAATTATTGGGGCTCAGTGCAAAACGAACATGCAGGGCCCCTTGTGAAAAAATGAAAACAAGAGTGCTGCTCTCAAGGCCTCTGGGACCATCAACGGAGAAGAGCCGAGAGCGAGACCCTACCCAGAGAAGCAGAGATGCCTGAGATAGAGACAGAGATGATGACGTGGAGTGATGAAGCGGCCGGGACTTTGGACCCAGAGAGGGAAAGGGACTGTGGGCCGAAAATTGGGGGGAGGAGGGTGAAGTGTAGGGG
>NW_006408539.1:1094326-1099796 GCF_000296735.1 Chrysochloris asiatica | reverse complement strand
AAACCACTAACATATTCAACAAAAGAAAAGGATGAGAAGATGCAAATAGCACAAAAGAAATTATATAGGTTAACATCACAACAGAACCAATGGAAATAAAAAGGATAATAGAACAATACTACGAAGAATTGTACACCAACCTGAAAATCTAGAAGAAATGTACAAATTTCTAGAAACACACAACTTGCCTAAACTAATACAGACTGAAGTAGAAAATTTGAACAGACCTATATAACAAAAAGGAGCTCTGGTAGCGTAGAGGTTACTAGTCGGGCTGCCAACTTCAAGGGTAGTAGTTTGAAACTACCAGTGGTTCCGCAGGAGAAAGATGAGGTGTTCTGCTCCCGTAAAGATTTGCAGCCTCGGAAACCCTGTGCAGGGTAACTATGAGTCGGAACCAACTCCACGGTACTTAACAACAATAATATAACAAAAGAAGAAATTGGTCATCATTAAAAGACTCCCAACTAAAAAATCTCTAGGCCCAGATGACTTTACTGGTGAATTCTACCAAACATTCAAAGAGAAACTGGCACCAATTCTACTCAAACTATTCCAGAATATAGAAGAGGAAGGAAAATCCCCAAAATCATTTTATGAAGCAAGCATAATAAGCCTGGTACCAAAACCAGCAAAGACATCACTAAAAAAGAACATTATAGACCAATATCCCTCATGAACATAGATGCAAACATTCTCAGGAAAATTCTATCCAATAGAATCTAGCAACATATCAAAAAATAATACATAATGACCAAATGGGATTCATACCAGGTATGCAGGGATGGTTCAATATTAGAAAAGCAATCACCATAATCCATCACAAAAATAAAGCAAAAGAAAAAGAACATATGATCATGTCAATTGATGCAGAAAAGCCATTTGACAAAATCCAACACCTATTCCTGACAAAAGCACTCAATAATATAGGAATAGATGGGAAATTCCTCAGCATAATTGAAAGCATATATACAAAACTAATACCCAACATCACTTGCAAAGGAGAGAAAGTGAAAGCATCCCCCTTGTGAAAAGGAATCAGCCAGGGATGCCTTTTATCACCACTCTTTTTCAATATTGTGCTGAAAATCTTAGACATTTCAGGCAAGAAAGAGACATTAAAGACATCCAAATTGGCAAACAAGAAGTAAAACTCTATTTGCAGATGAAATGATCCTATACATAGAAAATCCCAAAGACTCAGCAAGAAAATTATTAGAACTCCTTGAAATTCAGCAAAGCGGCAGCATACATGATCAATATACAAAAATCATCTGGATTCCCTTGCACAACTCAAGAGAGCTCAGAAAAGGAATTCAAGAAAACAATGAAATACTTAGGAATATATCAACCAGAGAAACAAAAGTCCTATACAAAAAAAACTACAAAGCACTACAACCAGAAACCAAAAGAGACCTACAAAAATGGAAGAATATACCATGCTCACTAGGAAGACTTAAAATTGTAAAAATGTCAACACTTCCCAAGGTAATCTATAGACATAATGCAATCCCAATCCAGATTCCAATATTCTTCAAAGAGATGGAAAAACTAATCACTATCTTTTTATGGAAAGGAAACACCTTACATAAATAAAAAATTACGGAACAAGAAAAACAAAGTAGGAGGGCTCTCACTTCTCAATCCCAAAACCTACTACACTGCCACAGTAGTCAAAACAGTCTGGTACTGACACAATGAAAGGCACAGAGATCAGTGGAATAGGATTGAGAATCCAGAAGGAAATCCATCCACCTAAGTTGATCTTCAACAAAGGGCTAAAACACATTAAATGGGGAACAGACAGTCTCTTCAACAAATGATGCTGGAAAAATTGAAAATCCATTTGCAGAAGAATGAAACAAGAGCCATATCTCACACTATCTACAAAAATGAACTCAATGTGGATTAAAGACCTAAATGTGAAACTTAGAACTATAAAGATCATCAGTGGAAAAAAATAGGGACAAACTTAGGTGCTGTGATGTTGTTAAGTGTCATTGAGTTGGGTTGGACTCATAGCAACCCTGTAAAGTGTTTCCGAGAAGCAGCTTTTTTGAAGCAGGGTTTGAACTACTGTGGTTCACAGTCCAGTGCTGATCCTACAGCACCACACCAGGAGTCCCATTAGCCATTAGAGAGATGCAAATCAAAACAATAATGAGATATCATCTCACTCCAGAATTGATAATAAAGTTAAAACAAACAAATAAAGAACAGAAAATAACAAATGCTGGAGAAGATGTGGAGAGAGTTGGACCCTCCTATACCACACCCTCGGAAACCCTGTACAGGGTCGCTATGGGTTGGAACCGACTCAACGGCACTTAACAACAACAACATACTTCTGGTGGGACTGTAAAATAATATAACCACTGTGGAAAAGGGTATGGTGGTTTCTCAAAAAGTTGGAAACAGAAATGCCAAATGATCTAGCAATAACTCTACTTGTTATATATCCTCAAAAAATGACAGCCATGACGCAAATAATTTGCACACCCATGTTCACTGTAGCACTATTTATTCACAAGAGCAAAAAGATGGAGACAGCCTAAATACCCACCAACAGAAGTACGGTGAAGCAAACTTTGATATACACACACAATGGAATACTATGCAGATTTGAAGAATAATGATGACTCTGATAAACACCCCATAACATGGATGAACCTAGAGGACATTATGCTGAGTGAAATTAGTCAATTACAAAAGGACAAATATTGTATGAGATCAATGTTGTAAAAAGTTAAGAAAAGGTTTTCTTGATAAAAGAAACATTCTCTAATGATTAGGGGTGGGAGGGACAGGAAAAATTATTCACTGGGTAGAGGGTTGTTATTGTTGTTAAGTGCTGTCGAGTTGGTTCCGACCCATAATGATTCTGTAAAGGGTTTCTTAGGAGCAGCTGGTGAGCTTGATTTGCGAACTTTACAGTCAGTGCATTAACCCGCAGCATACACCAGGACTTCAGGATAGAGGGTAAACACATGATAACTTGGATAATGGAGGAGGCAATAGATAACAAGAGGGAGGCTGGCAGAGGAAAGGTGAAGGTAGTGGAAGACAGTGCAAGAGTTAAAGTGGATAATGGAGGAGGCAATAGATAACAAGAGGGAGGCTGGCAGAGGAAAGGTGAAGGTAGTGGAAGACAGTGCAAGAGTTAAAGTGGATAGAGGTAAATGCTGTGAACTGATGGTACATGGAAGGGATTGTAACCATTAGAATGACATGAAGCAGATGATTTGTTCAATGTGGGACTGAAGATCTGTTCTGTAAACCTTCACTCAATTCACAATAAAAAGTTTAAAAGAATAAGAGTGCTTCTGTTGTTAGGTGTTTGCTCGCCAATGCGTAGCAACAAAAGGTACCAATATATGAAACCTTTTCCTTTCTCCCGTGGTCACTCTCTGTATATGTGCACATTTCTCTAGGAACCCAGCCTAAGACAGTCTTGTTTTCATTGAAACAAGCCATCATGTGGAGAAGTTGTGGAGAGAGGACAAATGGCCTCCGCTTTGCCAGAAGTTCCTGAAAGAGCATGACAAATGCTGGGAGACCAACCACATTGTCTTAGGTGATTCCCAAAGATCAATGGAGCACTTCATGTCCTAAAGTCAGAGTTAAAGCAGAAAATTAAACCCATAAAAATTACCCTTGAAAATCCCTTATGTTTCATCAAAAGTACACTACACATCAGTTTGTGTATACAGTCCTTTCTCAGTTCCTGTTATTATCAGCTAAGGCTTTCTACAATTCCTCATTTCTTCTTCAAGGACTTTGACTAAACCACATCCACCTGCCCACCCATGTACAGGTGTACTGCCCTTCTCAGCTAGTGGTCAGGAACCATTTAAAAGGGTCACATGTCCAGTCTACAGGTCCCACCACCCCAGTGCAGGCCTGGTCATCTCCATTGATGTCCACCCTAGTGATGCAAGATGCTGTTATCCAGGAGGTGAACTTTAATTTCCTACATTAACTATAGGTCCGTGAGGAGGGCAGGGGCAGAGATGATTTTTCTCTTGTCTACTAGTAAAAGAGGAAAACTCCCAACGAGATGGATTGGCCAAGTGGCAGCATCAACGGACTCAAGTGTGGCAACAGTAGTGAGGTTGGCCCAGGATTGGGCAGTGTTTTGTTCTGCTATGCATAGGGTCACTATGAGTCAGTACTGACTTGATGGCACCTAATAACAATGACAACTAACCAAAAGATTGGTGGTTCAAATCCATCTAGAGGCACCACAGAAGAAAAGCCTAGCAATCGGCTTCAAAAAAGTCACAGCGTTAGAAATGAAGCAGTTAAAATGTGACCTCACGGAATCACCATGAATCAGAATCAACTTGATAGAAACTAACAACAATTACAGTTTTGAGAGGCACCACTATATGTGTTCAAACCACCAACTTTTGGATTAAGAGCCAAGCTCTTGTTTGTGCCTCCCAACTACCTGTTGCTAATCTGTCCATTTCTTGTACTGTGGTGACTTGTGGTACTTGTTGCTGTGATGTCGCAAGTTACGTCATCAACATTTCAAATACCAGCAGTGTTATCCATGGTGGGCAGGTTTTAATGGAGCTTCCAGACTAAGACAGATCAGGAAAAATGATCTGGATATCTACTCCTTAAAAAATTGGCCAGTGAAGTGAAATAAGCTTCTTGCAGAGCCTTTGCAGTGTATAGGACCTTAGGTGGAATCCTGAGCCCTATCCAGAACCTTCTGAGGTGGGACATTCCCATGTGAAAGGATAAGCAGAGCAGCCTGGAACAGCTAGAGCAACAGAATATCTTCAAAGAAAGATCAGCAGGAAAAATCCAAAACAAAAATGGCAGTATGGAAGCCATCAAGGTAAGCAATCAAGTCCCTTCAGGACAAACCCCCCTCAAAGACTGAAACTCAAAGGGAACACATGAGGAGGCATGTAAGCTTGCTAGCGACCACGTTGATCTACTGATGAGTGGAAGAGGAGGAAAGGCAGCAATGAAGAAATGAGTTGAGTTCAACCATGGTCCATTGACTCCTGTTGACCTGGAGATAAGAGAGAGAAGAGGAAGGGTTGGTTGGTCCAAAGTGTGGTGAGACCTGGGGACACCTGAGCCCATGGACAAGGACATAGCCACAGAGGACTAGAGCTGACAGTGAAGCATCCAGCTGGTATGCAGTGAGGGGAGATGCACAAGAACACCCAAACTTACAGATAGTACCCATTTGACCTAGCCTCGATGACTTGATAATCAGAACTTGACTAGGGGAAGATTAAAAAAAAGCAATTTTTGATAAAGAAAACAAGGGTAAATTGCTACAATGTGATCAACTTGACCTATACTTATGGATGTAGTAGTTCAAAATACCAACAGAGAGGGAAGGAGCCTTCACATCAGGTATCAATCCTATCCCTTCTGTATACAGGGTAGATAGGGACAGGAAACTTAGACATCGGTTACCAAAATGAGGGATCAATAAAGGCAC
>NW_006408539.1:1074731-1093984 GCF_000296735.1 Chrysochloris asiatica | reverse complement strand
ATGATGACATGGAGAGAGAGAGCAGCTGAGGACTCTAGACTCATGGAATGAGAGAGACTGAGAGCTGGTGGCCAGGAGGCAGGCTTGCAGAATGTACCCTTCAGTTGTTTAAATTATTATATATTCCTGATTGTTTCTGTGTACACCTCCCCATTCCCCACCCCCAAATGTGGAAAAAAATAACCCTGAAAAAACAAAACCAGGGAGTGGAAGCAAATACTGTTGAATGATGATGCACGGAGGAGATTGTAATTGTTGCAATGAAACGATGGTGTAAAGCTGATGTTCTCCCATGTAAGCTATCACTCAATTCACAATAAAAACTTAAAAAAAAAAAAAAAAATTGACCAGTGAAAACTTTATGGCTAGCAGCAGAACACTGTCTGATGTAGTGCCAGAAGATGAGTCCCTCATGTTGGAAATACACTCAAAACAGTGCTGGGGAGGCACTCCCTCCTCAAAGTAGAGTTGTCCTTAATGATGTCAATAACACAAAGCTATCAAGACCTTCATGTATAATGGGCCATGATTCAAAAAGAGAAGAAACAGCTGCAAACAACCATTCATAATCATAAGGTGGCATTTATGCAGTATGAATCTGAGGCTTAGAGCACTTACTGATAACAATCAAAGACTATAGTCTTCAGTATGGATGAAATCTCAACATAAAGAAAACAAAAATCCTCACAACTGGACCAATAAGCAACATCATAATAAACGGAGAAAAGATTGAAATTGGCAAGGAGTTCATTTTACTTGGATCCACAATCAATGCCCATGGAAACAGCATCCAAGAAATCAAATATATATTGCATTAGACAAATCCTTTGCAAATGACCTGTTTAAAGTGTTAAAAAGCAAAGATGTCACTTTGAGGACTAAGTATTTTTCATCACTTCGTATGCCTGTGAAAGCTGGACAATGAATAAGAAAGACTAAAGAATTGATGGCTTTGAATTAAGGTGTTGGCAAAGAATATTTAATGTATCATGACTGCCTGAAGAATGAACAAAGCTATCTTGGAAGAAGTATCCAACCAGAATGCTCCTTGTAAGTGAGAATGGCAAGACTTCATCTCACATACTTTGGATATATTATTAGAAGGGACTTGTCCCTGAAGAAGGACAGCATGCTTGGTAAAGTAGAGGGTCTATGAAAAAGCAGAAGACCCTCAAAGAGGTGGACCGACACAACAGCTACAGCAGAGGGTTCAAACAGTAATGATTGTGAGAGTGGTACAGGACCAGGCAGTATTTCATTTGGTTGTGTATGAGGTCACTATGAGTTGTAACCGATGCAATGGAACCAAATAACAACAGCCCCCCTGAGAAAACCCTACGGAACAGTTGTACTCCTTAACATTTGGAGCTGCTCTGAGTTGGAACTGATTCTACAACAGCAGGTTTTAAGTTACATATGTGTAGGATGTAACTCCTTAACTTTCTTGTGGGGTAGCCAAAGGGAGAAACCCTGAGGAGTCTCCAGGAACTTCAATGATGAAATCAAAACCAAAGACAGCTAAATGGGATATTGGGAGCCGGGCATAGGGAGAGAAAGCCAACAGAGCTCTTGAAGGAGCATCTCTGAGAGAAGGAAATGTTTAAACAACACAAATAAACTTTCAAGAAATTCCATCCTTTAATATTCTACTAGTACTAAAATGATTTATGGGGACCATAGAGTTCCAAAGAAAAAATGGTTATGGCACATTGAAGTTCCTGAAGACTCCCCATGGTTTCTCCCTTTGGCTACCCCACAAGAAAGGTATGGAGTTACATCCTATGCATATGTAAAGGAAAACCCCCAGAACACACAATATTCTAAATGCTGCTAACTTTAGCTGACTAGAAGACACAAACTAGAAGAGAATGTACCCAAATGCTTTGTTGTGATGCTGAGATTATAAATGGAAAATTTGTTTTCTTTATTTCTAATCATCTGTGATACGGTTGTTGTTGTTAGGTGCAGTCAAGTCAGTTCTGACTCATAGTGAGTGACCCTGTGCACAACAGAACGAAACACTGCCCGTTTCTATGGCAGCCTCATAATTGTTGTTACGCTTGAGCCCGTTGTTGCTGCCACTGTGTCAGTCCATCTTGTTGGGGCTCTTCCTCTGTTTCACTGACCCTCCACTTTTCCAAACAGGTTTTCCTTCTCCAGATATTGGTCCCTGCTGATAGTATGTCCAAAGTACAAGAGACAAAGCCTCACCATCTTGGCTTCTAAAGAGCATTCTGTATTTCTTCCAAGATACATGTGTTGGTTCTTCTGGCAGTCTGTGGTACTTTTGCTATTCTTCGCCAACCCCATAATTCAAAGGTAATGGATCCTTCTATAGTCATTCTTATTCATTCTCCAACTTTCACATGCAAATGAGGTGACTGAAAACACCAAGCTTAGGTCAAGCACACTTTAGTCCTCTGACATCTTTGTTTTTTAAAGCTCTAAAGAGGTCTTTTGTAGTATATTTACCTAATGCAATACACTATTTGATTACTTTCTTTTTTTTTCTATTTTGAACTTTTTAGATTGTGAATTGAGTGGATGTTTACAGAAGATCATCAGTCCCACGTTCAACAAGTCTTACACTTTGTGTCATTACAATGTCTGCAATCTCTTCCATGGACCATCAGTTAACAGTGTTTACCTCTTTAAGTCTTGCACTCACCCTTGTGTCTCCCACTACCGCCATCTTTCCTTTGCCAACCTCCCTCTTGTTGTATATTGTCTTCCCCATGACCCAATAACATAGTGGCTATAAATTGGGCTGTGAACCTCAGAGTCAGCAGTTCGAAACTACCAGCTGCTCTGCGGGAGAAAGATGAGGCTTTCTGCTCCAGTAAAGATTTACAGCCTCGGAAACCCTGTTCAGGGTCGCTGTGAGTCAGAACCGACTCCACGGCACATAACAACAACAATCCACTACCCAGTGAATACTTTTCTCTTCCCTCCCACCCCTAGTAAACATCATAGGATGTTTCTTTTAATCAAGAAAAAAAAATTTTTTTTTTTGAGCTTTTTACAACAGTGTTCTCAAATAATATTTGCCCTTTTGTGACTAACTTATTTCACTCAGCATAATGCCCTCCAGGTTCATCCATGTTATTATTTGTTCCACATATTCATCATTGTTCTTCATTGTTGTACAGTATTCCGTTATGTGTCTACACCAAAGTTTGTAACCATTCTGCTACTTTCTGTCTCTTCATTGGTGTATTGAATTCATTTGCGTTCTGTGTACTTACTAATAAGCATGAACTTATTACAGTCATGTTGCTAGTTTCTTTGTTACATATAAAACTTTGCACTGAGTACATTTTGTTTGTGAGTTTTTCCATTTTCTTCATTGCTGTCATTTTAATGTTTACTAAATTTTTCTGGCTTTCCCTTTTTATTTTGATGTGAAGGTATTTTCATTTTCTTTGAGCTTACCCTGTACTTTATCAAGTTTCCTGTTTTATCTTGAAATCTACTTGACTCCCTTGCCATTTGGAAATCCTGTACTATTCCTTTTTTTGCTTTTTAGTTAAATTTGTTATAAATTGATACCTCTGGTTCCCTATTTTTAGTCTCCTAGGTTTGTTTTACTTTGGATACATCTATATCTGGATTGAGTTCTAGGTGGTGTTGTCATATATGGTCATCTCAGGTTGTTATCTGCTGTTGTTGGTTCTCAGTCCAAAGAACACCTTTAGTATTTTTTGTAATGTTGGTCTGATTATTAGAAATTTCTTTAATTTTGCTTATCTGAAAATGTCCTAATTTCACCATCATATCTGAGGGAGAGCTTTGCTGGGTATCAGATTCTTTATTGGCAGTTTTTGGTTTTTTTTTTCTTTCAGAATTTTGTACATGTCGTTTTTGAGATATTGTGGTATCATTGTATTTGTATTTCACTGATGATGGTATGTTGGTGTGTCCTCTCACCAACTGTGTCCTGGTGGGTGTGATTAGAGAACTGAAATGTATGTACCGTTGCCCATTCACTGTTTGTGCAGCTCAGTGTAGGGTAGACTTGGCTGGTGTTGGCTGATGTCTATCATTGGTCAGGTAGTATAGGAGCTGGTCCAGTGGGTGGAGCTGCAGAGGGTAAGGTTGTGAATGGGCTGTGTGGGCATGGTTACTGTCTCCTGCTGGGTGGAATAAGAGGAAAAAATAGACACAGGAAAACAAAAGAGAACAAACAAGTAAGCAAAAAACAGTGAAAACAGAATATAGTAAGGGAGAAAAAAAAGAAACAAAAATAAGCAGAAATAAGAAAAAAATACAATAACTAAAAAGAGAAACAAGGGACAGGAAAATACACCTGTACAAGAGAAAAATAAGAGAGAACAAAAAAGGATGCGATAAAGCACTAAAGCCAAAACAAAACAGAAAGAAGGAAGATGAAAAGAGAAAGTGACTAGAGAGTATTAAAGAAAAATCAAGAGAAATAAAAAGAAGTGGGTAAAAATGAGAAACAGAAGAAAAAAACAAAAATGAAGAATGTATACAAATTAAGCGAGGGTAAAGAGAGGAAGGAGAAGAAATAATAAATAAATAAAACAACAAATGGAAAAATAAGCAAAAAACCAGTATAGTTGTTGGACCTAGAGAAACAAGAAATCTGGGGGATTCCTGCTGGCCGAGGAACTCAGCCCAAATGGAATTCCCAGCCCTGGATGGAGTTCTTACAGGCCTAGGGGTTGTCTATGTTCAGGGAACCAATTCTGGCAGGAGTTGATGGAGGCCCTTCAGGTTGTTAGTTTCAGTGTCTGTCAGAACCAGAGGGCAGCTGGGGGCAGGGTAGTAAGGTTCCTGCTAGTCTAATTCTGGTCTGGAAGTTCTGTGGGTTGTAGCTCTGAAGCAGAGCCTGTCTGAATTCAGGCACCAAGACAGTGTTGCAGGCATCAGCATCCCACTGCTTATAGCTCAGAACTCCTGAAGAATAGGGTCTGTACTGGGGGTAATTGAAGTTTGGGGCTGGCTTCACCTCTATTATCCAGGGGAGTGGGGAGGACAAGAAGGAATCCCACCTTTTCTGTAGCCTGTGTGGACCTGGGCTGTCAGACCACCATCTGTCTGTCTCTCCAAAGCTGCTTGCAAAAGTTCAAGATGGCCACACTGAGTCTGACCAGCAGTCCGTTCACCGGTCAGTCTCCTTCTGCTGCCCCTGTTCAGCTTCTCCTCCCAGTAGATAGTCAATTTATTTCTCAGACCTTTCCAGGGTTCCAGGATTGTCCTCTGTGTATACTTCGTTTGGTCTCCCGTATCTTTGTTGTAGAGGATCTGTGGATCGTGTCTGCCTAGTCCACCATCTTGCCAGAAGTAGACTCACGTTATTTGATTTCTTGACTGCTGCTTCCGAGTATTGATTGTGGACCCAAGTAAATTGAAGTCTTTGACAATCATTTTTTTTTCTCCATTTATCATATTATTTATTGTTCCAGTTGTGAGTAGTTTTACTTTCTTTATATTGAGATACAATCCATACTGAAGGTTGTAGTATTTGATCTTCATCAGAAAGTATTTCAAGTCCTCTTTGCTTTCAGAAAGCAAGGTTGTGTCATCTGCATATTGCAAGTTGTTAATGACTCTTCCTCCAATATTGATGACTATGTTAGCTGTTTTAATAATTTAAAAAATTATAAATTCAGGAATGAAGTACAAAGAAGTTAGACAAAGACTTAAAGAATGTTGTTGTTAAGTGCTGTTGAGATGGTTCTGACTCATAGCGACCTATACAGGGCTTCCAAGGCTTTAAATCTCTGTGGGAGAAGAGAGTTTCATCTCTCTCTTGTGGTGTGGCTGGTGACTCAAACTGCCTACCTTGTGGTTTGTAGTACAGTGCTTATCATATGGAACCACTGCGTGACCCATATAAGAATGTTATTGTTGTTGTTGTGTGCCATTGAGTCAGTTTTTATTCATAGTGACCTTGTATAGGATTTCTGAGAGTGGTGGTAGTTTTAAATTGCTGACCCTGTGGTTACCAGTTAACTGCTTATCCTATTGCACCACACCAGGTTCATTTGAAGAATGTTGTTGTTGTTAAGCCTGTCCAGTCGGTTCTGACTCATAGTGACCCTCTGTAGTGTTCCTGAGGAGCCGCTGGTTGATTTGAACTGCTGACCTTGAGGTTTAAATTGACATTTCACCCAGTGCATTATCCTGCAGTGCCACAATGGCTAAATCCAAATTACTTCAGCCACCACTGAATTTTGTTGAGTTTTTATGAATCTGTTTCAAATGCAAGTGAAGAGATAGCTAGATAGGAACTTAATCCTTTTAAGCAAATTAATTAGGAGAAAAATTAAAAGGCTCAAGACTGATTCTTACAGGCCAAGCCTTGCCAATGGTTCTGGGTAATTAAGGGCATAGAAGGTCAGGGCAAGCCCCTACAGCCCGTTCATAAAGGGCTGTTTCCTTGACTTTTATTTCCCTCCACAGTATGAGCAGAGAAGGGTCCTGTACTCACTCCAATTTTCATCAGACCTTTGGCCAACCCTAGTCCATTTCTGATCCTAACACCAGGTTGCCAATGTTGTCCCAGGGTCAGGAAGTCCCTAGAAACTGTAAACCAGCCTTGACTCAGAGGAAGCTGGCAAGTGCAATCTTAGGGTCAGGTTCAACTTCCTGGGAAAGTGCCTAGAACTACAGGTCTGTGGCTTTTCTTAGTATAAACTTACACTTCCCTCTTCTGACTACAGGAAGCAAAGACGCTGACTGAGGGAGCAGCATCCTTATGAGGGTCAGGGAACAGGACCACTGTGGACGCCCCTCAGTGGGAATGTGTGTCCTCTCCCCAGCTTCCTGCCCTCAAAAGAAAACCAGAATGGGGATAAAGCCCTGGTGGTGGGGGGTGGGTGGGGGGTGGGGGGGTATCTAGGGGATTCTTTAGCCCTTTTGTAACCTTTGGGACATAGATCACCCACCAACATTTTCAGCCTCTCAGGTTTTTGGTAAGCTGTTATCCAGTTGTAGTATTTGCTGCTAATTGGAAATCTCCCTGTACAGAGACATACTCCTTCTGAGAACCTAAAAGGAATTGGTCTCTTTTATATGAATTGACATCACACTATTCCGTAGGCTCAAGTAAGACTTTGATAACCCCAAACCAAGAAAGGGTGAAGGTGAGAGAGAGCTGGCAGAGCTTCCAGCTTGAGATGATTATGAAAATGTGATACAGATCTTGTGCTCACTGCTTTGTCTGAAACTGACAATGATCTTTTCAGTCACAAGCTTCCTATGCACAAGGGGCCTTCAAACCATTAGTGGAAAAATTCCTTTCTCATTCTATTTCATTTTCTGTGAACTTTTTGAAGCCCCCCTTATATTTTCCCAGCATCCAGTACTGTGCTAGACATATACAGGTACTGGGGAAAGTTTAAATAGAAATAAAAAGAATCAAGGCAACAAAAACTCTTCTTGTATGGTTAGTACTTTCCTGGTGAATCTCTGGGAGTTCCTAGGTGGTGTAAATGGTTAATTAGCAGACTTAACTGCTAGCCTAAAGTTTAGAGATTTGAGTTCACCCAGAGGTGTCCTAGAAGAAAAGCCTGGTTTCTACTTCTGAAAATCCAGCCACTGGGAAGCCCTATAGACCAGAATTCTACTCTGACACACATGGGGGTGCCACGAGTGGAATCTCCTTATGAAAAATCATCCACTGAAAACCCTGTGGAGCATAATTCTACTCTGACACACACAGGGTCGCCATGAGTGGAATCTACTCATGAAGAATCGTCCACTGAAAACCCTGGGGAGCATAATTCTACTCTGACACACATGGGGGCGCCATGACTCAGAATCAACTGTAAGGGCAACTGACTTCTGTCTGCCACTTAGCAGCTGTTGCTGGAGAAGCAAATAAGCTTATGTCTTCTCTGTTACACTTGTCCATGTGCAAGTCCCCTGTGACCCCCTTCCTGGAGAGGAGGCTCTTGGGGACAGACCCTCTTAAACTCAAGATGCAAGTCCAGCGGGGTGGAGCGAGTTCCTCCAAGAAGCCAATTTAGAGATCAGTAAGAAATAAGACTCTGGGGGAGGGGATTTAGGTTTTGTAAAAGACTCACACGATGCAGAAGTGAACATTAACAGAAAAGCCGGGCCTGTTTGGCTAGGACATAACAAAAGTTAGTTTGGTATTTTTGTTTTGCAGCCATGTGGAAATCAAAACCTGTGCATTTTGATGGAATTTACCAGCAAAAGAGGAAAGAGGATTTCTCATCTGCCACTCTGGAAGCTTCTAGAGCCTCTCATGAACTATGTCACTGAATGTAACTGGGCAAGTCTGTGGAGAGGGGAGGTCCCAGGACTAGCTTTGGAAAGGTACTGTGGTGAGAATTTGGTGAGAATGTGTTTTTAGCTGGTTCTCAGAAATGAAACAATCTGGTGGCCATATTGTTCTATTTTACAACTTTACGGGGATTTCCATCACCCCCAAAAGTTCTTCATGCCTCTTTGCCATCCCTCTTTTTCTTCCTTCCTCACTCCTACTCCTACTCCTACTTTTTGTCAGTATAGGTTGCTTGCATTTTCTAGAATTGCATATGGTAGGAAACAGGCAGCCCCAGTTTATGAACATCAAACTTAGAAAAACTTCTGTTAAGTGCTGTAAAGTCGGTTCTGACACAAAGTGACCCTGTACAGGGTTTCCAAGGAGCAGCTGGTGGGTTTGAGCCACTGACCTTGAGGTTAGCAGACCAGTGCTTATCCTACAGTGCCACACCAAGACTCCTATTTGCCCATTAATGTAATTCGCCCTCCTTTTGAAATGATTGAACCAACCCCTGCTGCTGCATGCCTTCTTATTCAGTGTGACTCCTAGTGAGCCTGCTGGTGAGCTTGAACCATCAATCTTGAAGTTCAAATGGCTTTGCAGTCTGGCACATCAGGCCACAGTGCCACACCAGGACTCCTAGGGCTCCTTAGATCAATCCCTACCTGCTACAAATTCTTTATCACAATCAACTTCATATGCTACAAGTGTAGCTTTTAAGTCATTGAAAAAAGAACCATATGCACACGTCCAACTTACCTACAGCTTCTGAAAGACACAGGAATGGATCTCAACCATAACCCAGACTCCTTTTGTCTAGTTTCTTTCACTCAGCATAAATGATTTTGAAATTTATTCATGTCGTGACATGCATCAACTGTTTGATTTTTATTGTTGTTTAGTAGTATTCCATTGTCCTGTTGTGGCGCTGTGGGTTAATGCACTGGATTGCAAAATCAGTTTGAATCACAAGGTCAATGGTTCAAGCTCACCAGCTGCTGCTCAGAAACTCTATACAGGGTCTCTATGGATTGGAGCTGACTCAATGGCACTTAACAACAAACAATATTCCATTGTACACATTGTAGAAAATATATTACCATTTGT
Organism: Chrysochloris asiatica; assembly: GCF_000296735.1. Classification (NCBI taxonomy): domain Eukaryota; kingdom Metazoa; phylum Chordata; class Mammalia; order Afrosoricida; family Chrysochloridae; genus Chrysochloris; species Chrysochloris asiatica. The sequence goes on along the minus strand of NW_006408539.1, from coordinate 1,084,617 downwards.
TTATCTATTCACTTGTTGATAGTTTTGGGGTTGCCTTCAATTTCGTACAACCACACCTGCGATGAACTTCTGTGTAAAGCCTTTATGTGAATGTTGTTGTTGAGTGCCGTCGAGTTAGTCCTGACTCATAGCAACCCTGTATAGGGTTTCCAAGGAGGGGCTGATGGGTTTGAACCGTAAAGCCCGTGGTTCAAACCAACTTTGTGGTTCGGTGCTTATCCTTTCATTTCTCTTGGGTAAATACCTTAAAGTGGGATGGTTGGGTCATATTTGTGGGGTTTTTGGTAGGTCCCAAAGGATGGAGAAAATGTCTAGGAAAGAGAGTCCATTTCCATTTTACTCCAAGGGCATCCTCACCTATATGACTTACTCTGGACACTTTCCTTTGAAGAAAGATTATCTGTAGTTGAGGGGAAATGTTTCAAAATCCCACTCTCCTAACTACTGTCTGCTCCTCTCCCAGTAACTTTTTAAAATATAAAAAACCAGGGTTGCGACAAGGCATAGGCCAAGGTTTGTGAACCTGCTGATGAGTCTCTGGTCTTTCTTGGGCCTGGGGATTGTAGGCCAGTGCCCGTGGGCTATTCAGGTTCATTACTTCAGCTTCCCCGACAGTGTCAAAGTAGCTAGTGTTTCAGGCTGGCATCAGATTAAACCATCTCCCAAATTCGTGGACATTTCCTTTAGAAGATCACTAAGCTAGACAGAGACAATTTAGGTCAAGGATCAGGAAGGCCTTGTCAAGGGGACTTTCTGTAGCTGCAAAGTGCTCTTCCGGAGAAAAACTCGTGCAAGCCCTCAGCAGGTATGAGCAAAAAAGCGCCAGATCTGTTTGTCTTTCACTTCCTGGGAAAAGGGCCCATCTTCACTTCACTCCTTTCAAGAAAATGGAATGACTATTACTCCAGGCCACTCCTGCTTAGCAGACAAGGAGCTGAGAGCTGAGGCCCAAGCTGAGCTATTTCATTTCTGTTTGCCCAATTGTTCAAGATGATTTTCACCCATGTCCTCCAGGTTTGGCCCTCTGAGTGCTTCTTACCTGGATCCACTGCCTTTGCTCACCCAAGGCCTCAGCTGAGTCAGGATGAAGGTCAGGGCTGAGTTTGTGAAAATTACTCCCTCTGCCCAGCCTCCTTCAGGAGAGAAGCCAGCCCACCCTCTACCTCTTCCCTGACCTCCCATTTCCCTTCTCAGGACCCCTTTCTGTATGCTGACACTATGTTCTTCCCTAGTATCTGATTTGGGGGCCTATCTCCTCTTGCTAAATCAAGCAGCTTGTTAAATACAGTAAAACCTGTGAAAGCCAGACTCTGTGTTAAGTAAAAAAAGAATGCACTAGATAAGTGTCAAGACTCAGAAAAGCAAGGCAGTCCCACCAGATTCTGGTTCTCACAGGTTTCACTGCATATGAGGGGGCTTTGAAAAGCTCATGGAAAAATTGAATGAAAAGATCGTGGAATTTTTCCATGAAACTTTTGAAACCCCCTGGTATGCTTTCCTTGGTCCCAGCCCAGACAACTGACTAAATCTGAGCCTGCGTTTGTTGCCGTTGGTGCCATTGATTCCAACTCTTAACCATGGGTCACAGAACGGAAGCACTCCATAGGGTTTCCTTGGCTGTAATTTTTACTGAAGTAATTAAAAATACCATGGCTTGAGAGGTCTTTTGCAGCAGATTTGCCTAATGTAATAAATACAAATACATCATAAAAATCCTCTAAAGTGTTTGAAGAGCAACAATGTCCGTCTGAGGACTAAGGTAGGTCTGACCCAAGCCAAGGCATTTTAGTCACCTCATATGTATGTAAAAGTTGGACAATGAACAAGGTAGAATGGGTGCATTTGAATCATGATGTTGAAACAGAATATGAAAAGTACCACAGGACTGCCAGAACAAACAAATCTGTGTTGGAAGAAACACAGCCAGAATACTCTATAGAAGCCAGGATGGTGAGACTTGGTATCTCATACTTCGGACATGTTATCAGGAGGGACCAGTACCTGGAGAAGAACACCATGCTTGGTAAAGTGGAGGGTCAGTGAAAAAGAGTGTTGGCACAAGATGAGCTGACACAATGGCTATAACAATGGCCCCAACATAACAATTGTGAGAACAGCACAAGAGCGGACATTGCTTCATTCTGTTGTGCACAGGGTTGCTATGAGTCCGAACAGCCTCAATGGCATCTAACAACATTTTTTTTTTTCTTTTTTACTGAAACAGATCTCCAATTCTTTCTCCAGAGGAGCCACTGGGTGGGTTCAAGCCATCAACATTTTGGTTGGCAGCTGAATGCTGAACTGTTTGCACTCAACCAGAGTTCCTCAGCCTGCCTTTGGAGCCCCAGATCTGCCTGTTTATAAGTCCCTCAAACGACTGCTGCTTCCAACAAAAATTGGGGGACACTAGATGCAGACATTCACTCTGTCTCCTAACAGCATTTGCATTTTCATGAAAGCCTGAAAAATCAAAATAGTTTGGCCACCACAGCTCTCTCAGGATGGAACCTCAGTCAGCAGGTTGTATGGTAATAGTGGGGAACTGATGCTTTCTCACAAGAACCAAGCAGGGTACTACTGATGTCTAACAAGAAGTCTTGGACTCTGAAACTCTGAATTCAAAGAGCAGGTCAGTGTGGGGAACACCATGCCACTCCTCATCTGGAACCTATCCTCCCCATTCTTGGGGGTAAATTGCCCTTTTTGATTTTTCTCTAAGTCCTTTGACATGGGATCCCCAAAACACATACTTTTCATGACATGACCTCACTTGATCTCCCACGACTAGGCACTGTCAGCTCCACTTCACAGATGTGGAAACCGAGTCACAGAGTTCCCAAGGCCATAGAGCCAGATGGGAAGGAGGCCAGGGTGGGTGGGGAGACACGTGGAGACATGGCCACGTCTGGGGTTCAGTTTGGCTCTGCTACCATCAGGAAAGAAAGACCACTGCTTCTCCCACAGCATTCTTGAGTTCCAGGCATTGTCTTCACATGTCAGTTTCCCGAGAAATGTGAAAAACAATGTAGGGACTTTTCACTCTCTTTCTTATAAGACCATCTGAGACAAAGGGTGGCAGAAGCTTTTGTTCCTAAATATCCTGCCTTGTTCCAAAAGAGACTAAAGGCATTCTAATCCTGACTTGGTGGATTTCTCTGAAGACTGAAGAGCTCATTTGAATATTTTGTCAAATAATTACAGCTTAAAAACATTTTTTTTCTCCTGAGCCACACTATAGAAGGGAAGGAGGTAGAACATCAGGCCAGTTTGGCTTTTCCTTGTCATGAGGACATGGAAGGGGAAGCAAGTCCATCTTTGGCTCCTGGATGCTGCTTTTCCTTGGAAATCAGTTGTCTGAGTAGAAATTTGTGATGGTTCATGTTATGTGTCAGTTTGGCCAGGAGGATTCTCAGTTGTTTGGCAGACATTGGATGGACTGCTCTTCCCTAATGTAATATAATGTAATCATCTTCCATTTTGCTATCTGATTGTTGTTGTTGTTATGTGCCATCGAGTCGGTTCCTACCCATAGCGACCCTGTATAGGGTTTCCAAGGGTGTAAATCTTTACGGGAGTAGAAAGCCTCATCTTTCTCCCGCGGAGCAGCTGGTAGTTTCGAACCGCTGACCTTAAGGTTCACAGCCCGATTCGTAACCACTACACTACCAGAGCTCCTTATTTTCTATCTGATATGAGTATCCAATTAGTTGAAAGCCAGTTAATTTCCCGGGGGTGTGGTCTGCATCCAATATATATGGCTAGTCTGATACAGTTCACTCGTTCTTGATCCTGCATCCAAATTGTCATCCTCTGACCTCTGGTTCTTGAGCCATGAGCCAACAGCCTGCTTTCTGACCTGCTGATTTTAGATTTGTCAGCCCCTGCACACTTGTAACTCAGGAGAAGACTCCTGACCCACAGATTTGGGACTGGCCAGCACCCATAATTGTGTGAGCCATTTCCTCTAAGTAGAAGAATCGCCATACAACTACAGGGAAGACCAGTTAATATGACTATCATTCTAATTTATGCACCAACCACTAAAGCCAATGATGAAGAAATTATTCTGCCAACTTCTACAGTCTGAAATTGGTCAAACATGCAATCAAGACGTATTGATAATTACTGGTGACTGGAATGTGAAAGTTGGAAACAAAAAGGAATGACTGGTAGTTAGAAAACATGGTCTTGATGAAAGAAATAATGATGAAGGTTGCATGACAGAAGTTTGCAAGACCGATGACCTCTTTATTGCAAATACCTTCTTTCAATGACATTTAAGGTGACTATACATGTGGACCTTGCCAGATGAACCATACAGGAATCAAATCAACTACATGTGTGGAAAGAGACAATGAAGAAGCTCAATATCATTAGCCAAAACAAGGCCAGGGGAAGACTGTGAAAGAGACCATTAATTGTTCACATACAAGTCCAGACTGAAGCTAAAAAAAATTATAAGAAGTACACAAGAGCCAAAATACAACCTTGAATATATTCTACCTGAATTTAGATTATCTCAAGAATAGATTGGCTGCATTAAACACTAATGACCAAAGAACAGAGGAGTTGTGATATGCCATCAAGAACATCATACAGGGAGAAAGCAAAAGGTCATTAAAAAGACAGGAAGAAAAGAAAGAAAAGTCCACTATAGATGTCAGAAGAGACTCTGAAACTTGCTCTTGAGCATAGAGAGCTAAGGTGAATGGAAGAAATGATGAAGTAAGAGAGCTGAACAAAAAAATGTCAAAGGGCAGCTCAAGAAGACAAAGCAAAGTATTATAATGTGATGCACAAAGACCTAGACTTAGAAAACCAAAAGGCTTTTGCTCAGCATTTCTTGAGCTGAAAGAATTGAAGAAAAAATTTCAAGCCTTGACTTTCAATCCTAAAGAATTCTATGGGAAATATTGGGTGATTCAGGAAGCATCCTGGTGTGACGCTGTGGGTTCATGCACTAGACTGCAAAGCAGTATGAATTGCAAAGTTGGTGGTTCAAGCTCACCAGCCACTTCTCGGAAACCCTATACAGGGTTGCTATGGGTTGGAACCAACTCGATGGCACTTAACAACAACAACAACAACAGGAAGCATCAAAGAAGATGGAAGGAGTACACAGAATCACTGTATCAAAAAGAATTATTTAGTGTTCATCCATTTCAAGACGTACCATATGATGAACCAATGGTATTGAAGGAAGAAGCTGAAGCTGCATTGAAAGCATTGGCGAAAAACAAGACTCCAGGAATTGACTGGATACAAAAGGAAATCTTTCAACAAACTAGATGCTCACTTACCTGTGCCAAGAAATTTGGAAGACAGTTACCTGGCCAACTGATTGAAAGAGATCCCTATCTATGCCTTTTCCAAAGAAAGATTACCCAACAGAATGAGGAAACCATAGAATAATATTGGTAATTTCATATGCAAATAAAATTTTGCTGAAGGTAATACAAGAGTTGCAGCATTTCGTTGACAGGGAGCTGTCAGAAATCAAGCTGGATTCAGAAGAGGATGTAGAACAAGGGATATCATTGCTGAAGTCAGATGAATCTTGGCTGAAAGCAGAGAAGAACAGAAAGGTGATTACCTATGTTTTATCAACTATGCAAAGGCATTTGACTGTGTGGATTATAACAAATTATGGATACCATTGTGAAGAATGGGTATTCAGAACATTGAATTGTGCTTATGAGGAACCTGTACATAGATCAAGAGACAGTAATTCGAATGGAACAAGGGGATACTGAATATTTTAAAATCAGGAAAAGTGTGTTCAAGGGTGTATCCTTTTACCATACTTAGTTCAATCTGTATACTGAGCAAATAATCTGATAAACTGGATTATATGAAGAACATGGCACCAGGATTGGAGGAAGACTCATCAACAACTGCAATATGCAGATGACACAACTTCGTTTGATGGAAGCAAAGAGGACTTAAAGTACTTACTGATGAAGATGAAAGACCACAGCTTTCAGTATGATTGCACCACAAGGTTAAGAATACAAAAATCCTCACAACTGGTCCAATAAATAACACCATGATAAATGGAGAAAGGATTGAAGTTGTCAAAGACTTAATTTTTCTTGGATCCACAATCAACACAGAAGCAGTAGTCAAGAAACCAAGTAATGTTTTAGGCAAATCTGCTGCAAAAGACCTCTTTAAAGTATTAAAAAAGCAAAGATGTCATTTGAGGACTAAGGTGTGTCTGACCCAAGCCATGGTATTTTCAATCGCCTCATATGCATATAACAGCAGACAATGAATAAGGAAGACCAAAGGAGAATCAATGGATTTGAATTATGGAGTTGGCAAAGAATATTGAAAGTACCATGGAAGCCAAAAGAACAAACAAATCTGTCTTGAAATAAATACAGCCAGATGCTTCTTGGAAACAAGGATTGTGAAACTTCCTATCGCATACTTTGGACATGTTATCAGGAGGGACCAATCCCTGTAGAAGATCATGCTTGGCAAAGCAGAAGGTCAGCAAACAAGAGGAAGACCCTCGACATCATGGATTGACATGATACTGCAAAATGGCGGCTAATGCTGCCTGCTATGAGAAAAGCCAACTACTAGAAGACAGGAGTATGGTAAAGCAAGCATGGTTTAATGTATATAAATGATCCAGTAGGCAGAGGGACTGCATGTCCTCCAAAGGCTGCTTCCCTAAGGAGAAAGGGAAAAGAGGATTTGTAGGGATTTGGGACATGGTTGGAATTTGGACAACTTTCAGGAACTTCTCTGTTGTTCTGCTTATCTCTATTCCTACTGATTGGAGTCCTGGTGTGGCACTGTGGGATTGTACACTGGATTGCAAGGTTTCTTTGAGCCACAAGGTTGGCAATTCACTATCCCCAGTCGCTCCTCGGAAACCCTATACAGGGTGATTATGAGTCAGAACCCACTTCTCAGCACTTAACTACAACTTCTACTACTGATTAACCTAAGGAACATACAGACTAAGGTTAGTACTAATGACCTCTCTCCTTACAAGATGGAGTCGCTTTAGCCAATTGTGGCTTCAGACCTAGTGGACTCAACAAACATGACAACAATTGTGAAGATGACACAGGATGGAACAGTGTTTTGTTTTGTTGTGCATAGGACCAGTGAGTTGAAACTGACTTGACAGTGACTAACAACATCTCTGGTAGAGTAGTGGTTACGAATCGGGCTGCAAACCGCAAGGTCAGCAGTTCAAAACTACCAGGTGTTCCGCAGGAGAAAGATGAGGCTTTCTGCTCCCATAAAGATTTACAGCCTCGGAAACCCTGTACAGGGTCGCTGTAAGTCAGAACCGACTCCACGGCACACAACAAAAACAACATCTCTATATATTTATATATATACACACATCACTAGTTTTGCTCCTCTAGAGAACCTAGACTAAAACAAATTTTATTTATTTACATATATATTTATTTATTGAGCATTTACAATGTGTCAGGCAATGTGCTAGAAATATCTCATGATGATCCCTGTGTGCAGTGGAGAACTTTTCCATAGGGTTTTCAAGTCTATGATCTTCTGAGGTACTCTGGGTAGGTTTGAATCACCAATCTTTCGGTTAGTAGTCAAGAGCTTAATGGTTTAAGATAAGGGTCTCATCTCTTAAGTCTTTTGACCTTTGATCGCTTTAATTCTGAATGGAATCTGTCTTTCAACTCTGTCTACTCTCCTTTTTCTTCATAACAATTCACCCTGGTACATTAAATTCTAAGTCAATATAATTAGTAATGCTGTTGTTATGTGCCTTCCAGTCAGTTCCTGCTCATCGCGACCCAGTATAGGTAGGGTTTCCAAGGAGTTGCTGATGGGTTTGAACCACTGACCCTGTGGTTCAAACCGAACTTGCAGTCCAGTGCTTATGCTATAGAGCCACACCAGTATTAATTTCCCTTTCTGGAGGGCAAAAACCAAATTTACTGTCATCCAGTTGATTCTAGCTCATAGCAACCCTATGTATAGTTTCCAAAACAATAAATCTTTACAGGAGCAGATAGCCTCATCTTTCTCCCAGAGTAGCTGAAGGGTTTCAAGCACTGACCTTGTAATTAGGCGCCCAATGCCTAACCCACAATGCCGCCACAATTCTTACTTTTCTAAGAATTGAGAGAAAATAATTCCATCCCAGTCTTCCAATGCTGCAGAGAAAAATAAAACAAAGCAGTGAGGTTTCCAACCAATTGTAGATTTGTTTATTTCTCCTTCAGTTCTGTCAGCAATTGTTTCATGTAGTTGTTAGGTGCTTATACACTTAACACGAATCCTCCTGTACCGACACGTATTTCCCTTTCTTCTGGTAACAGCATCACTCTTTTGTGACATCTTGTTATCACACCTCTGCCCTTCAAGAGAGGGCTCTTGCTTTCTCCTGATTAATAGCCAGGTGAAGCAGGGTTTCCATATGAACAAAGGTTTATTATAGGAAAGAGGCTTACAAGAGGAGATGGGGAGGTTTAATGCAATGCTTAACCCCCATCTCTCTGAACAAAGACTTTGCTGAGGTTTTAAAACTCTTGGGTGGGAAAAACATCATGCTAGGATCAGCACTGGACTGTGATAAAAAAGGTGGTCAGTTCAAACCCACCAGCAACTCCTTGGAAACCCTATTCAGGATTGCTATGAGTCGGAACAGATTAGATGGCATTTAACAGCATTGCCAATTGGGTGCGTGCACAGAATTTCCTCAAGATGGATTCCACTGCAAAGGCCTCTGGGATGAGCAGACAAAACTTACTGTGGGATGTCACACATGTGTGGTTCTTCAGTACTCCAGTTCCAGCCCCTCCCAGGGGCTGGTGTTCTCCTTTACCCCAAAGAAAGGTACAATTTGCAATGTTTTTGTTCAACGTGGGTAAAATCAGTTAGACTGCACAAGGAACTAAAATACAGAGATCTTATGTATGGTCTGTTTACAGGCTGTAAAATGGGATTAATGCTTTCATCCTCCAAGAGGCTCCAGAGTTTCCCAATCTCAAGGAGACTTAGAGAGGTCAGTAGCAGACATGGGGGTTGGGTCACATGAGGGCCTCTGCTGGGCCCATAGCTGCTCAGAGAGCTTCTCGGGGGGGGGCTGGGGAGGGGAGGGCTATGATGCTGAGAATCCTCAATGAACATTTACTGAGTGCCTACTGTATATGTCCCAGGCACTGGACCAGGAGTAGAGTACCAAAGAGACCTCCTGTCCTTGAGACAAAGTCTGCTTTCCTAGTGACTCTTTCCAAGAGGACCCCTAGGCTCCCTGCCTTAACCCTTGTTGGTTGCTGTTAAGTCCTGTCAAGTCAGTCCGACTCACAGCAACCCTGTCTAGGGTTTCTGAGGAGTGGATGGTGGGTTTGAACCACTCATCTTGAAGTTCAAATCTATTTTGTGGTCCAGTGTATTATCCTGCAGCATCACACCAGGAATCCCTGTGGTTTGGGTGGATCTAATCACTCCTCTTGACCACCAGGTCGATTAATAGCACAGGGCCAAAGAGAGTACGACTCCCCTAACCCATGGCAATGTCTGGCTTAAGGGGATACACATAAACTGAAATGGGCTGAGCAAAGGCAGTAGGTACGATCCTTTCACTGGACTCCTGACCAGGTCTGGAAACCATGGGGGCTAGGGCTGGAGAAAGAGAGAAAAAGGGACCAGTTGGTCTGAAGCCTTGCAGCTGGTATCCATTTGACATAGCTAGGATAACTAGGGCTAATTGACCAGAACTTGATCAAATTAAGAGAGGTGTTTGATATTGTGAGTGGGTATAAATCACTGCAATTTTTATGGCTTGTTCAAATTAGACTTTGTTTTTCACTGTAAATACTCAAAGTTGCAACCAGAATGAAGATTCTTCACATCAAGGAACATGCTTGTCTCCTCAGAG
>NW_006408539.1:1061515-1072141 GCF_000296735.1 Chrysochloris asiatica | reverse complement strand
CTGATGATATGGAGCTTTTCCATCATCTCCTTCTGCAGATGTAGTCAATTTGATTTCTATGTGTTCCATCTGGTGAGGTCCACGTGTAAGTCATCTCTTATGCTGTCTAAAGAAGGTAATTGAAATAAACAATCATTGATTTTTCAGAATTCTATCATGCATTCTCTAGCATCATTTCTATCACCAAGGCCATATTTTCCAACTAGTGATCCTTCCTCTTTGCTCCCATCCTTTGCATTCCAATCACCAGTAATGATCAATACATCTTGATTGCATGTTTGATAAATTTCAGATTGAAGAAGTTGGTAGAATTCTTCTAGTTCATCCTCATTGCCTTTAGTGGTTGGTGCATCAGTTTGAATAATAGTGGTATTAACTGGGCTTCCCTGTAGGCGCATACGCCTATTACAGACATTGTTTTTCCTCATGACTGATCTGGATACTCTAACATGCTATATATAAAATGAGTGATATCAGAAGCAGGAACGGGGATTTCACTACAAACAGGAAAAAGAGTCAGGAGCATCGTGCAACCCTTGGATTCTGAGATCCTTGGGTGCTGAACCTCCTTGACTCAGGAGACAGAGCTGTGATACCAGAGGAGTGGCAGCAGCAGCAGCAGCAGAAGCAAGAGCCAACACAGGAGCCAGAGCCATGGGCTTCCTGGCCCACGGAGTGAGTAAAGCTGATTGCCTTCAGGCAGGAGGTTTGCTTGTTGAATAGAGTGCCACCAGTCATTTAATTGGGGAGCTAGGTTTGCTGATCCAGCTCAGCCGTTTGAATTGAGGTTTATAACAGAGTAGTGTCCCCTTTGGGTATTTATCAACAATGTGAAAAGAACTTAATAACATTGCTGAGGAGGGCAAAAGCCAAGGGACTGGTAGGTAAGAGGTCTAGAACCAGAAAAAAGCCTGCCTTCCAGCATGGCAGCTATTCTGACCAAGTAACTGTATCCTCGTGTCAGAACTATTAAAGAAGGGTCGAGGGTGGAGCTACTGTCTGACCTCTACTTCTAGGAACTAGCCTTGGGCTGATGCTGCTGAGCTTGATCTTCCTCTTGTGATGCCAAGGAGATCAGACATCCACCTTCACATCTTTTTTTTTTGTTTTTTCTCTGCTGCTGAAAACCTTTACAGGATAATGCACTGGACTGCCTGGTCAGCTTAAACAGCAAGGTTGGCGGTTCAAACCCACCAGCCATTCCTCAAAAACCCTATACAGGGTCATTATGAGCCAAACCGATTTGACAGCACTAAACAGCAAGAACTTCATATAAGTGGAAGTCATACAGTACCTGTCCTTTTGTGTCTGACTTATTTCAGTTGGCATAATATTTTCAAGGGAGTCCTGGTGTGGCACTGTGGATTAATGTGCTAGACTGCAAGGTTGGCTTGAACCACAAGGTCTGCAGTTCAAGCTCACCGGTCCTTGGAAACCCAATACAGAGTAGCTATGGGTTGGAACCAACTCCACGGCATTTAACAACAACAACAGTATTTTCAAGGTCCATGCATGTTGTAGCATTTGTCTGAGCTTCATGTCTCCGTATGGCTGACTAGGATCTATTCTATGGATGTATCACATTTTGCTGATACGTCACATGTTGATGGATTCACATTATTTCCACCTTTTGGCTATTGTGAACAATGCACCTAGGCACATTGGAATACAAGTATCTGAGATTCTGTTTTCAGTTCTTTTGGGTATAAATGTAGGAGTGGAATTGTTGGGTCATTTAATAATTTTAAGGAGCTCTGGTAGCATAGTGGTTATGAATCGGGCTGCTAACCTCAAGGTCAGCAGTTTGTAACTACCAGTGGTTCCATGGGAGAAAGATGAGGCTTTCTGCTTCCGTATAGATTTACAGCCTCAGAAACCCTGTTCAGGGTCACTATGAGTCGGAACCGACTCCATGGCACTTAACAACAACAACAACATCTCTAACTTTTGAGGAAGTGTCAAACTGTTTTTTACAAAAGCTGCACCATTTACTATTCTTATCAACAATGTATGGAGTCCTTGTGTTTCGTGACTTAGGATAAACAGTTGACCTCAAGCACTTGCCCTCAAGTCAGCAGTTCAAACTCACCAGCTGCTCCTTGGAAATGCTATACAGGGATTGCTTTGAGTTAGAACGACTCCACAGGACTTAACAGCAATAACAACCAACAATGTATGGGAGTTTCAGTTTCTCCACATCCTCATCAACACTTGCTACTTTTCATTTTAATGATCATAGTCACCCTAGTGGGTGTGAAGTAGAAATAACTTTTATATTCTGGAATAAGTTTGGTTGGTGGTTGTGTGCCATGGTCGATTCCGACTCACAGCGACCATGAAACAGCTGGTAGTTTCGAACTGCTTACCTTAAGCTTTGCAGCCTGATTCGTAACCACTACACTACCAGAGCTCCTTGGAATAAGTTTAGACTTATGAAAAAGTTGCAAATATAGAACAGGGTTTCCATGTACCCTTTGTCAGCTTCCCCTAATGTTAGGATTTTATGAGACAAACAATTGCTATCAAAAGCAGGGAAGTGGCACAATACTGACACCAAACTATGAACTAAACTATAAATCTTAAGCAAATTTCACAGTTTTTCTGCTAACATCATTTTTCTAGCCATATCAATCTAGAATCCCACATTGTCATGTTTCTTTCATCACTCTTATCTGTCATAACTTTGATATTTTCTAGAATATCCCTCAGTTGGGGTTTGCCTGGTGTTTTCTTGTGATTCGATGGAATTTGTACATTTTTGGCAAGACTGCCACACAAGGGGTGCTGTGATTTGTGAGAACCATTCATTGGTTATGTCTTTCTCCCTCGATATGCATCTCTACCTGGAGGGGAGCCAAAGATCAGAATCTTAGACATCCTGATCACCTCTTGTTTCACAATCATATCCAGAGTCTGCCTGGTTTGTATTAAAGTTCACAAAAGCCAAGGTTCAGAGCATATTGGTAACTTGGCATCTGGACATGACCCTCAATCACTGGTTGAGCCTACCCTTGGTGGCTGTCACCATGGTGGCTTCAGCAGTGCCTGGCATACACAATAGGTGCTTAACAAATATTTTCTGCATAGTGGATGGCTGGGTAGATATATGATGAACAAATAAATGGTTAAATGAATGAATGGGTGGATGGATACATGGGTGGTTTCTAAGCATCCATCAAACTATCTCTTGGATTAACAATGAGTGTTTACAATATGAACATCCACAGCAGTCTTTCTCAAGGTGTAGGCCAAGAAACACTTTTTAAAAGAGATGGAGGCAGAGATGATGACGTGGAGAGATGGAGCAGTTGGGGACTTTAGACACAGAGAGGGAGAGGGGCTGTGTGCTGATGACTGGGTGGGCAGGCTTGTAGTGTATTCTCTTTGGCTGGTTGATGATGCATGGAGGGGATTGTAACCATGGCAATGAGATGATATACGATAGGATGAATATAAAACTAGTGTTCTCCCATGTAAACTATCACATAGTTCACAATAAAACATTTAAAAAAGGGGGGGGTGCTGGGAAGTCTTTGAACAATACAGATACCTGTTATAGTTGTTAAGTACCGTCAAGTTGGTTCCGACCCATAGCGACTCTGTAGAGGGTTTCCAAGGAGTGACTGGTGAGCTTGAACCACCAATCTTGCAGTTCAAACTGACTTTGCAGTCTAGCGTATTAACCCATAGTACCACACCAGGACTCCTGATATCTGGTGGTCTTTAAAGGGCCACTCCTGCAAATTCCTGCTCAGTACAACTTTATAATCTGTTCCAGATGATTTTATACATGAGAGTTTTCATTCCTGATTTTTTTGGGGTGTCGCGAGCAAGAGAAAGAAGTTCAGGAAGAATTGTTCTGTTATTCTTACACAGTGTCAATATCTGGGTCTGAGTAGCCATGTGCCTCTAGACACACACAGGCCTCCCCGGGTCCCCACAGTCCTCACCAGCCTCTTTCACTTTGCCTCTCAACCTCTATAGGCAGCTGAGTTGGTGACCATTGTTTCACAACCCAACCCACCTTTTACACATGAGAGAACCCCAAGGCCCAGAGAAACAGTATCATGTGGATGAATTTTGGCTGCTAGCCAAGGCAGAACTTGGAAGAAAATTAGTTATTTCCCTGGTTAGTTTAACTGTCAAAGTAGTTTAAGGAAAATGAGTTAGGAAGTTGGCTAATTAAAGTATCATCATCATTATCATCATCATGTGCTATTTATGAAGGACATCCTTTCCAGCAACACAACAAGAAAATGACAAAGACTTGCCAAGTATATCAGGGAGAGAAAGCACTTAGGGTTTATTTCAGAATGTGTGATGGTGTGATGACATGAATCAGTACGTTATCACACTTCCTAAAATATCAAGTGTGCACTAAAACATTTAGAAGGAAATGGATTTGATTTTTCTGCAAAAGGGATAAAAACATACCTTGGAAATTACATTGTTACTTGATGTTAAGTGTTGTTGAGTCAGTTCCAATTTACAGTCCTTACAGAACTTCTGAGGGGCAGCTGGTGGGTTTGAACCGCCAACAAAATACCAAAATAAATGTAGTTTGATCAAAATCGTTGATTCCAAAGGAGAAAGGAAAACGTAGCCATTTTCAAGACACAAGCAATGCGCAAACATTATTTTAGGCCAGAACTTACTAAGCTTTCTGTGGTGTAATGAGTTATTTAATGTCTCTTCTAGCCATAGTGTTTGTGAACGCCCACCAAACAACCTTTTCCTGATAGATCTGGGTAAGAAGGTGGGTTAAGATGCTGATGGATTATATGATTCCTTTGTGACTGTAAACACTTGGAAATTGAATGAAGAGATTGGTCAGTGTTACCATCCTGCTGGGTTTTAAACAAGCCATCTCAGAAGCAAGAGGGAGGATCTCACTACCATCGAAGAAGAAGAGTTGGGAGTGGGGCGGTCCTTTGGACCCTGACTTCTCTGTGTATTGGACGACCTCAGCCCAAGGACAGGAAGCTGTGGCACTAGAGGCGTGGCAGAGGTGCCGCTGCAGCAGAGCCAAGAGCCAAAGTACGAGACAGAGAAGTGGGCTTCCCAAACCACAGAGCAAGTAAAGCTGAATGACTAGGCAAGAGGTTTGCTTGTAGACTGGGGAAGGGAGCTAGGGTGCTGCTGATCCATGGAGCTAAAGCCATGTGCTTTCATACTGAGGCTTATGGTGAAGTGGTGTGTCCTGTGGGTATTTATCAGAAGCTGAGTGGAGCACTGTGCCCTGAGCATTTCTGATCCTGTATTGTAACCTGTTCACTTTCCTAATAAACCCCATAACTGTGAGTATGGTGTCTGAGCTCTGTGTGGCCACTGCAAGGAACGATCGAACCCAGCTGAGTATAGAAGGCTGTGAGGCTGTGAGAGGAATGATTTTGTGTCACATCTTTCACACTTTCTTAACTGTACAATCTTATTTTTTTCTTACATTAAACATTTTTTAAAATTGTGAATACAGTGAAGATTGGCAGAGCAGATCATCCATTTTACATTCAACAAACAATATACTTCCTTTCATTTCACTGATTGCAATGCTTCCATGGAACATCACCTATCCTGCTTCCTCCCTGGGATTCTTGCTTCTTCTCCTTCTGAACTCACCCTTGTGAATTTAAGTAAATATTGCCATTTTCGGTAAGCATACCTCACTAGTGTTGATGTCCCTCCAGCCCCCATATACTGATGCACTGCTTGGTTGAAAATTGAGCCGTGAGGGTGAGTTCCTTTCCAGACCTGAAGGGTGACTAAGGGCCAGTCTTGGGCTCGTCCAGTCTCTTTCTGACCAGTAGCCTGGTCTTTTTTTTTTTTTTTAAGTTTTGTTCCATATTTTCTCCTACTCTATCCAAGACCTTCTTATGTGCTTCCTTTCAGAGCACTTGGTGGTGGTGGCCATCTAGTTCTTCTGGTCTTAGGGTCATGGAGACTGGTTTTCAGGTGTTCTAATTAGATGAATCAGACTGCAATCCACAAGGTCAGTATTTGAAACTACCAGCTGTTCCGCAGGAGAAAGATGAGGCTTTCTGCTCCTATAAAGATTTACAGCCTCGGAAACCCTGTGCAGGGTCACTATGAGTCAGAACCGACTCCACGGCACATAACTACAACAACAACAACAATTAGATGAATCAGACTGCAATCCACAAGGTCAGTATTTGAAACTACCAGCTGTTCCGCAGGAGAAAGATGAGGCTTTCTGCTCCTATAAAGATTTACAGCCTCGGAAACCCTGTGCAGGGTCACTATCAGTCAGAACCAACTCCACGGCACATAGCAACAACAACAACTTTAGGCTGTTGGACTGTTTCCAAGCATCTTCAGTTTTCTTCGCTCTCCTTTCCTCCTCACAGGGATGTAATCCTATTATTGATCACACATCCTCTCTCTTCCCTTCTCACTACCCAGCTCTCCCTTCCTGTCTTTTCCCCTCTCCCCCATCAAACTCTTGGTCTACAAGGGATCTAATAGACTCACTAACAATGAGATTATTGCTTTCAAGGGAATTTAAGTGTTAATGGAACTTGAGAATCACATTTTTAAGGAGGCATTTTCAGAACTTATCAAGTCAGACTGGGAACTATGTTATGGTTGTTAGTTGCCACTGAATCAATTCCTACTCATAGCAACCCTGTGTGTGCTCCATAGGATATTTAAGGCTTTGACCATTCAGACAGATCACCAGGTCTGTCTTCTGAGACACCTTTGAGTGGGTTCAAACCACCAATCTTTTGGGGAGTAGTTGAGTGCTTAACTGTCGGTACCACTTGAACCCCTTGTTAAGTGAGTCAGTTCAGTTCTGACTCATAATGACCCTGTATAAACCACCAATCTTACAGTTAGCAGTCCAGTATCTATCTTACACCACCACACAGGATTCCCCATAGACTTCATAGGGGAACTATACTTGGGATGTCTGTTCCCTTAAGTCCCTGAGATTGCTCCACCCAGTCCCAATTCTTCCCAGCAGGAGCAGTGCTAGCCAGGTCCTGAGCAAAAAGCATGGAGGCCAGTGGGCCCGGGTCAGACCTTTACACCGCCTCCCCCAGCCCCCAGGCATCCAGCCTCCAGTGGCACAGCCCTTGTCCACGTTGTTAAGTTCTCGGGAATGACAACAAACCTTTGACTTGCAGCAGTGCACTTGGCGAGAGCTGACAGCCCTTGATCTCTGCCCACAGCTAAACCACTTGGTGGTAGGCGAAACAGAATGAACAGGGTGCTGCCTGCCCACCTGGCTCACATAGTCTTTTCAGAACATTTCTCCCTCAACTGACTTGTTTGATATTCTAAACAGTCCCTGTGATAAGCATCAGACAGCTAATGCTCAGAGGAGAACAGAGAAACCCAGACAGGTCAAGTGACCAGCCCTAGGTCACAGAGTCTGGCCATTGTGGACTCTGGCAGGGATTCCAGATCAGCCTCAGGGAAGCAGCAGAACAACAGTCCAAGAGGTTTCCTGGCTGGTTCATGAAGGTCTCCCAACCTGGGCTATTGTAAGAATCCCCACAAGAGTATATGTCTCAGAAGTAGACAGTTGACAAGACTAATCATGATTTTGTGCCATAAAAACTGGCTCTCTAGAAAGTAATATTGATAGATGACATCTGAGGGGGATTCTAAAACATCTCAGCAAGAGGTGGATCCAGCAGCAGTTGTCTGTGCTGTTTCTTCTCTCACTATCAAAAGGAGCAACTGTGTTGCTCCTAAGTTGCTGTCAGTTTCAACAGACAAATAGGGCCTAGGGATAGTGAAACACAGTGTAGGTGAACTACATGGGACCTGCTCTTTGAAAGATCAGATTTCTAGCCCTAGCTCTCTGCCTCTAACCCAACAATCAGATATTGGGTAAATCCTTTTGTTCTTATCAATGTCAATTTCCTGGACAATAAAATAATCAAACTGGATCTGATAATCCCTGAATTTCCTTTCAGTTCTGCTTCTGGGTCAGAGAAAAGTGTTGTAAATTCACCCACTGATTTATCAGAGCCTTTGATATGTTCCCTCCATTCCTGTTAATCTCATCCTTAACTCAAAAAGCCTACCACTCGTTTGTCAGTTTGTTGTACTATGGTAGCTTGCACATTGCTGTGATTCCAGAGGCTATGACACTGGTATTTTAAATGTCAGCAGGGTCACCCATGGTGGACAGGTTTCAGATGAGCTTCCAGACTAAGGCAGACTAGGAAGGAGGAGAAACAGACTACTTACTTCCAAATAGTTAGCCACTGAAAATCTTATGAATAGCAATAGAACACTATCAGCACCAGAACACTGAATATTGAAGCATGAGGAAGAACACCAGCATACTGTCAGATATAATGCCAGAAAATGAGTCCCTCAGTTTGGAAGGCACTCGAAATACAACTGGAAAGAACTGCCTCCTCAAAGTAGAGTTGACCCTGATGACACAAATAGAGTAAAACTTTTTGAGACCTTCATCTGGAAGTTGTTAAAAATGAAATGGAACACATAAATATCGATAATCCTAGGCATTAGTGGTATGGTATAGGCCATTTTGAATTTGATAATCACATGATTTACTATGCCAAGAATGACAAATTGAAGAGGAAAGGCATGGCATTCATCATCAAAAAGAACCTATCAAAATCTATCTGGAAGTACAGCACTGTCTGTGATAGGATAATATCCATACGCCTACAAGGAAGACTGGTTAATACAACTATTATTTAAAGTTACGCATCAACCACTAAAGCCAGTGATGATGAAATTGAAGAATTCTACCAGCTTCTTCAGTCTGAAATTGAACAAACATGCAATCAAGATATATAGATAATTACCGGTGATTGGAATGCAAAGGTTGGTAACAAACAGAAAGATCAGGAGGTGGAAAATATGGCTTTTTTGATAGAAACAATGATGTAAGACCAATGACTTATTCATTACAAACACCTTTTTTAAAAAACATAAAAGATGACTATACACATGGACCTACCCATATAAAATACACAGAAACCAAAATGGCTACATCTATGGAAAGAGACTTTGGAAAAGCTCCATATCATCAGCCAGAACAGGGTCAGAGTAGACAAGACCATAATTGCTCATATGAAAATTCAGTCTGAAGCTGAAGAAAATTAAAACAAGTCCACGAGAGCCAAAATATGACCTTGAATGTATCCTGCCTGAATTTTGAGATCAGCTCAAGAACAGATTTGATAAATGACCAAAGATCAGAATACTTGTAGGATGACATCAAAAATATCATATGGGAAGAAAGCAAAAAGCCATTGAGATGATGAAAAAATAGAAAAAGACCAAAATGGATTTCAGAAAAGACTCTGAAACTAGAAACTAGCTCTCCAGTGTAGAGATGCTAAAGCAAATGGATGAAATGAGGAGGTAAAAGTGCTGCACAGAAAATTACAAAGGGCTGCTCAAGAAGACAAAGTGAAATATTATAATGAAATATGCAAAAATCTGCAATTAGAAAACCAAAAGGGAAGAACACACTCAACATTTCTCAAGCTGAGAAAACGAAGAAAAAATTCAAGCCTGGATTTGCAATATTGAAGGATTCTATGGGCAAAATATTCAATGATACAAAAAGCACCAAAAGAAGATGGAAGGAATACACAAAGTCACTGTACCAAAAAGCAATGGTCGATGTTCAACCATTTCAAGAGGTAGCATATGATCAAGAGCCAATGGTATTGAAGGAAGAAACCCCAGGTGTACTGAAGGCATTGGCAAAGAACAAGGCACCAGGAATTGATGGAATACAAATTGAAATCTTTCAAGAAACTGATGTGGCACTCACTCATCTGAGCCAAGAAAAAGACCAAAAAAGAAATTTGGATGACAGCTACCTGGCCAACTGATTGGAAGACATTCATATTTGTGTCCATCCCAAAGAGAGGTGACCCAATGGAATGTGATAGTTATCAGACAATATAATAACACATACAAATAAAATTTTGGTAATGATAATCCAAAAAGGGCTACAGCAGTACATTGACAAGGAGCTATCAGAGGTTCAGACTGGATTCAGAGGAAGACCAGGACCAAGAGACACTACTGCTGATCCCAGATGGATCTTGGTTGAAAGCAGAGAATACCAAAAAGATGTTTACCTATGCTTTCAGTATAGTGGACCATGACAATGGACACCATTGCAGACAATGGCTTTCAGTTTAGTGACACAAAGGCTTTCGGGTTAGTGGACCATGACAAGTTGTGGACACTATTGTGGACAACGAGTCTGGAACACTTAATTGTGCTCATGAGAAATGTGTACATCGACCATTAGGCAGTTGTTCAAACAGAACAAGGGAACACTGAATTGTTTGAAATTACGAAAGGTGTGTGCCAGGGTTGTAGTCTTTACACTTAGTCTGTATGCTGAGCACATAATCTGAGAAACTTGATTATATAAGAAAAATGTGGCATCAGGATTGTAGGAAGACTCATTAACCTACGACATACAGGTGATACAACTTTGCTTGCTGAAAGTGAAGAGGACTTAAAACACATATTAATGAAGATCAAAGACCACAGCTTTCAGTATGGGCTGCACCTCAATGTAAAGAAAACAAAAATCCTCACCACTGGACCTATAAACAACATCCATATAAATGGAGAAAAGATTGAAGTTGTCAA
>NW_006408539.1:1030469-1043900 GCF_000296735.1 Chrysochloris asiatica | reverse complement strand
TGCCTGAGTGGGTTTTGTTTGTTTGTTTTTAAAAAGCTAAAGTGGATAGAGAGAAATACTGTTAACTGATGGTAAGTAGAAGGGATTATAATCATTGTAATGAAGCAAGGTGTATGATTTGTTGAATGGAAAACTGATGATCTGCCCTGTAAACTTTCACTCAATCCATAATAAAAACCTTAAAAAAAAAAAAAAATGCCAAGGTAGTCTCTCTTCATAAAATGCAATTACAATTTGAGAGCATTTCATGTTTGCCTCTTTTGCCAGCACCAAGTCTGCCTCATCTGAATCTTTCCATTTCATGAGAAACATTAATTCTCCACTGTTGTCTGTGGCACCGACCATTCGCTCAGGATCAAGACCTCTGGCAAAGCGCCTGGGTTTGTCAGCAACATCTCTTTTCCTTTGATTTGCTGTCATCAGATTCACTGTCAGATAAAGATTTCCTTTTTGTACGATCTTTTTCTTTACCAGCTTTTTGAGAACTCAGGAATGCCTCAATTAATTCGGGACAGTCGAAATTTTCTTCAGGTTCCTAAGTAATCTCAGCATCTGTAAATCCCTTCTGTTTCTTCAGGAAATACTCCACCTTCCCATTAACTACAAGTCGGTCCAGCACTTTTTCTACCACAAATTCTTCGGGTTCGACTTCTTTACTCTTTCCATTCATTTCTTTCCCATTTTTTGCAATGTAGTTTTTTGGAAGCCATTTTTTTATTGCAGAATTGACGAGTTATTATTCACTGCCTCTGAGCTGCTCCAGCTCCCGGGTCTGTGGCAACTCGGGCCCTGTGCACCTCCAGCTCGAGCCACATCCGAGGAGGAGCTCTGAATACCCTTGATCCAATAATATTAGCTAACATGTGTCCTATGCTTGTTATACCAGCTGTTACCTGGTATAATGTATGTGTCCTATACTTGTTATATAAGCTGTTACCTCAATTAGCCAACAATACAACCCTGTGAAAAAGATAACAAATACTATCTAAAAGATGAGGCTTTCTGCTCCGGTAAAGATGTACAGCCTCGGAAACCCTGTACAGGATCACTATGAGTCGGAACCAACTCCATTGCACAAAACAACAACAGTGTCTGACTCATAGTGATCCCTCAGAGCAGAACTGTGCTCCACAGGGTTTTCAATGGCAGGTTTTTTTCAGAAGTAGATCTCCAGACTTTTCTTCTGAGGTACCTCTCGGTGAACTTGCACTTCCAACCTTTGATTTAGCAGCTGAGCGCATTCACCGTTTACACACCACTAGGAACCAGTTCTGCTTTATAACGGTGGAAATGGAGCTAAAGAGAGCCACCTTTCCCAGAAGCCTGCGGGATGTGATGGAAGACCCGCACTTGGGCATTCATCGCCATAGCTGACTTCCCAGAAAGAGGGAGTGATGTTTAGGTCTTTGGTGCAGTCCTTAAAAGGGCAGTCTTGGAGGAAATAGAATGTTTCCATATGTGCAAGGCCTAAATCTGTTTTTTAAGCGGTGGATGGTGGTTCATTTCTTGTTGTTGTTATTGTTGTGAAGTGCCGTCAAGTCAGTTCTGACCCATAGTGACCCTGTATAGGGTTTCCAAGGAGCAGCTGGTGAGCTTGAACTGCCAACATTACAGTTCAAATGGCTTTGCAGTCTGGCACATTAACCCACAGTGCCACACCAGGACTCCTTTAATTCATGGTAGGAGGAAATTATACAATTCAGGTGGCGGCGTCCTCCTCCCTTCTGTTTCTTAAAAAAAAAAAATTTTAAGACAAAAAATCCTTTGTCTTGGAGCCCTGGTCTTACTTTCCTTGTCTAAACTACTGATTCTCCTTAGGGTTTCATTTGCCTAATATGGAGTTGGTGCTTTGGGGGTTGAAACTACAGTTTGGTAAAACCATCAACTTGATGCTGTCCCCCAGATGCACGACCAGCTCTTGAAGAGATTGGATGCTTATGCTTCAACTTCTCTCACAAACATCTCTGACCCTTCTCAGGGACTTTTAGATTAGTTCAGAACCTGCCCCCCTGTGAAACTGTCCGCCTTGGTCTCCAAGGCTGTCAGGCGACACTGGAGAATCCTTCCAAGCCCAGTTTCAGGAGTTCGAAGGGCATGAGAACCTCCTGAGATGTTAGCACATTGTTGCCATCTATTGACAATGTTTCTGCCTGAGCCTGGGAGTAGAATCACAAAGACTGTTCCCTGGTCTGCTGCAGTGAAGGTCTCCCTTTCTCATGCTCAGAGACTAGGCAGTGGGCAGTTTTAGTACCAGGATTTCTATTCATAAATTCACAACACTGCCTACATTGTTCACAGTTGGGCTGGACATAAACATAAAATTATGGGACAGTAGTTGCCAAATGTGGCATTGGCCGAAGCATTTGTTCCAATACCTTAATGTCAGCTGGCCAAGTTATCTCATTAGGACTGTACTTTCAAAGCTCTAGAAAGGAGTAGAAACTTTACAGACAGCTTTCTAGGTAAATTTGGGCTTCTTTTACTGCCCTAAGTCAAGAGGAAAGAATGTGAAGAGATGAATGTCTGCCCTAGGAAACATGCTCCTAGAACTTTGTATTTTCAGCTAACTCCTTTTTTTTTGCATGGAGGGCTTCCAGAGTTTTGCTGTGGCAATTCTCTGAAATGTCAACCGAGCTCATGAACCCCTGAAGACTAATATTTTACTCAAAGTCCTTTGATTCATGACTTTAACTCAAAAGCACTTCTGCCCCACACAAAGTCTCATCACTCATAACCCTCATCGCCCATGTACTTCTTCAGTTAGTCTTCAAGCCCTGATGGGTACAGAATGTAGGCTTTTCTTTGTTCTTGCATCTCAGGTCAAGTTTAGACTAGTCTTGGACAAGGCAAGAGGGGGCACATATTCTCCATATCTCCCCTCAGATCTTGAAACCCTTGGGTTCACAGTCATTCCATGTTCCCACACCACCCAAGGAGATAGACGGTATCATTTTGATCATAGATTGTAAGGATTTGGCTGATTCATCCAAGGGTATAACAATCTCCAGTGTAGCATAAGCATGAGAATGTAAGCTTTGGTTTCTGATGTTCTAATGAACAAGCAATTCCACCCCCAGCTTCCCTAAGTGTGATTTCACCACATAGTCATCTTATTAGCATAGTTTCTCTTACTTATCCAATTGCTTTTTCTCTAAAATGGTCACATTTTTAGTTACATCTGTTCAATTGAATTTCAATTGCTTTAGTCTTCAGTCCCTATGAAAATAATTCATTTTATTTCATAGTTCCTCTATGGCAGATACTTTGCATGGGTCACCTCATTTAATCCTTCTTAGAATCCTATGAAGTAGATATGATTGTTGGCTGTTGTTAGCTGCCATCCATCAGTTGGACTCACAGTGACCCTACATACTACCGAAACACTGCTTGGTCCTACACCATCTTCACAATCACTGTTGTGCTTGAGCCTGTGTGGCAGCTGCTATGTCAACGCATCTCACTGAGAGTCTGCCTGTTTGTCACTAACTCTCTATGTTACCAAGCATGATGTCCTTCTCCAGGGACTGGTCATTCCTGATAACATGTCAAAAGTATGTAAGATGAAGTCTTGACATCCTCACTTCCAAGGAACCTTCTGGCTGTACTTCTTCCAAGACAGACTGGTTCGTTTTTCAAGCAATACATGATATATTCAGTATTCTTAGTCAACATCATAATTCAAATACACCAGTTCTTTTCTCCTGTCTTATTATGATACTGTTTTCTCATGCATGTGAGGTGATTGAAAAAAACCATGCATGGCTTAGGTCAGGCACACATACATACATACATACATACATACATACATACATATTAGTCTTCAAAGTAGCATAAGACACTAGTTCCATAAGACACTAGATCCATAAGACATTTTATTTATAAACGGAAGATGTGGCATGGTCCTGGGAACTTCACTGAATATAGAACTTGCCTTGGGGAAGAGTACAATAAGGGAAGAGTGAGGAAGTATAACTTGCGGTAAGAAGACAAATTATACAGACTTTGCCAAGTCTAAACCAAGGAAGCCAGAGTGTTGATTAATGACAACAGTCCTTCCAGAAGAAATCACAGTCCAATAATTCAGAGTGGCCCAAGAAAAAGAAAAGAAGGCAGTAGGGTAAGGTGAGACGTTGCAGAGTCAGGGGACCCTTGGAAAAACTTTGAGGTACATCTTGGATCCCTTCACATTCACATCCTCCTGTTGAACACCAGCCCCCACACCTCTTCTCAGCCTCCCAAGTTCTCATCCTTTCTGCATTCTCTGTCCTGTGGAAGTCAGCTTTTAGGCTGCATGTCTCAGTGAGTGTCCACACTTTCCTGCCTTCTTTAATGAAATATGTTCAACAGAATGAATATAACCTTCATTAGCAAAGCTCAGCTTGTTGAACATGAAGTCTTTTCCTGGCCTGTGGCATAGACATCTGCAGGGGTAATGAAGTCAATGCGATTCTCATCTGCCCCTGAGCAAACTGGCCCGATCACTCCACTTTTGTAGTGGTTAGGCCTGTTTTCTTTGTGGGCCTTCTGCCAGAGCCCCACTGTTAGACAATCATCTCTTCACTTTACCTTGCAACCTACTTCCTCAGTACTTACTCACGGGTTTGCTGCCGGCTGGAGACCTTGCTAGCCAAATTCCTAGGACCATGGAAGCAAGTCCTGAGGGAAAGCAGGGTAGATGTGAGGGAATGTCTTAGTTATCTAGTGCTGCTGTAACAAATATCACAAGTTGGTAGCTCTACAGAGCAGAATTTTATTTTCTCACAGTTCTGGAAGCTAAAAGTCCAAACTGGGCTGTGTCGATTCCATCCTTGTCTATTGTCCTGGGTATTTCTTGCTTTGTTGGTGGTCCTCACATGGTATCTGTCTTCCCCCATGGGTATGTGTGCATCTCTGTGTTTATTCTGCTCTTTGTATAACTTGGAAGTGACTACGTTTGTTATTGTTATTATTAGGTGCCATTCAGTCAGTTCCAACTTGTAGCAACCCTGTGTACAACTGAACAAAACACTGGCTGGTCTTGAGCCATCCTCACAATTGTTGTTATGTTTGGGACCATTGTTGCTGCCACTGTGTCAATCCGTCTCATTCAGGGTCTTCCTCATTTTCACTGACCCTCCACTTTACCAAGCATGATCTCTGTCTTAGGCCAGATTTTCTAGAGAAGCAAAACCAGTGAAATATATATACATTTTATATATATATATAAAGAGAAGTTTATCTTACAATTGTAGAGTCCCAGGTTCCCAGCAGAAACGAGTGGGAGAGTCCCTCCCATGTGTCCATTATATTGGGAGCAGGCCACACCCCCAAAGAAGCATCCCTCCAATTGATTGACAGCTCCTAGTCACTCATCATAGAGCTAACTATGCCTCTATTATTAACCATGCCTCGTCACCATGGGCATAAGCATATCCCAACTGCTAAACCTTTGGAAATCCCAGCCTAGTTGAGTTGACACACAAACTCTAACCATTACAGTCCACCCTTGTCAACTTGAAACCTATAGTCTCTATTTATAATCTCTAAATAAAGAAAATTAAGTCATACTTGCTTCTACCTCACTTGATATAACTAAAACACATACAACCGAAAACTCACTGGCCCTATTTACATCTATCATATATGTCACAAATGAACAAAGCAAAAATATTTAATACACACATATAAAACAAAACAAAACAAAATGTATTCATTCAAAAGTCCAAAGGGCACATTCTGCAAGCTAGCCCCCTGCCCATAGGCACAGAGCCTTTCTCAGTCCATGGGCCTAGAGTCCATAGCTGCTCTGTTTCTCCATGCCTCCGCCTCTGCCACCTTCTCTGTTGTCTCTGCTTTTCCAGGCAGGGATGCCAAACTCCACTCATGCTCTTCCTTAATGATGGTTCTGTGATATTCTGTTCCTGAAATGAAAGATAATTACTCCCTCCTTTTAGTTACACATCTTCTACAATTAGGAAGCAGTTTTGACAATCACAATTAATCCTAACAATTATTCACAGTTGAAATCATAAAACCCTATCTGCATTATCTCCCATTCTCCTTTTCACCAGACCCATCTGGAAAATCGGAAAACTAGTCAGTGGGGATTCTCCCTTGACTCCTCAGTCTAAAACTAAGCTTACCCATGAAAGCTTATAAACCAGCCACTTCTGGCCTTTATGGCCTCCCCATTTTTGATGTTGTTGTTGTTGTTATGTGCTGTGGAGTTGATTCCGACTCATAGCGACCCTGTACAGGGTTTCCAAGGCTGTAAATCTTTATGGGAGCAGAAAGCCTTATCTTTCTCCTGCGGAACAGCTGGTACTTTTGAACTGCTGACCCTGAAGTTAGCAGCCTGATTCGTAACCACTACACTACCAGAGCTCCCATTTTTGATAGCCAATGTTTAAATTGTCCGTCCTCATCAACCAAGACTTCTGGTATGGCGCTATAGGAGCAGTACTGGACTGGAACCCACAGGGTTGGTGGTTCAAACCCACCAGCTGCCCTCAGAAACCCTATACAGGGTCACCATGAGTCAGAATTGATTCAATGGCACTTACCAACATCAACTCAGTACACTGAGACAAGCATGTTCCTTGATATGAAGAATCTTCCATTCTGATTGGAATTTGAGCAACTGCATTCATACGCAAAAGTCCAGACCAGCGAATTGTAGCAATTGACACTTGCTCAGAATATCAAATATCTTTACCTTCATCTGGTAAGGTTCTGAGTACAACTCAGCTCTACAACCCAACCTAGGTCAGATAGGCACCAGCTGCAAGTTTGGGAGTTCACACACAACTCCCTGAACTTTGGACCAGCTGCCTCTTTTACTCTCAGCCCTAGCTTCGATGGGTCTCCAGAATTAACACAACTCCTTGACCTTCTGACCTGCCAGCCTTCCTGCTCCTCTTTTCTCAAAGTCAATGGGTGCCAACAGAACATGTCCAAACTCAAACTCAGCCAGTGTCTTCATTGCTGCATTTCCCCCAATTTCACTCACACGTAGACCCAAGTGGGTCTACGCCTGTTCCATTCCACTTTCAGTTCTAGAAAGGGGTTTTCTCTGATGGGCTCCGACTTTCCTTGCCTTGATGCTCCAAAACTCATAATGCCAAAATGCCAAAATGCCAAACTGTCTGTTTTTTTTTTTTTTTTTTTTTGCTTTGCTTCCTTTCAGTCATGAATCTCAAGTTCTCCCAGCAGTTCTGGGTTGGCCTGATGTCTTTTCAAATGCAAATGTACCAACTCTGAGGGTTCCCTATACCCTACAAAGGCTTAAAGCAAAAAGTTCTGTGTCCCTCACCCCCATGCAAATTCTAACTCCCCTTTTAGCAAATTCAATCAAGAATAGTCTGAAGGTAGTCTTATAAACTCTCTGTAATCATAATTCCCAATATTATTATCACACATGTATGTATATCTATTTTACAATAGTGTTGTTTGGTGCCATCGACTCCATACCAACTCCTAGTGACCCTATGCACAGCAGAATGAAACACTGCCCGATCCTGGGCCAACCTCATTATTGTTGCCATGCTTGAGTCCATCGATATTGCCACTTGGCCAATCCATCTCATTGGGGATCTTCCTCTTTTTCTCTGACCCTGGAAGCAAAGAATTTTTTTTCCCTCACCTTTTAGAAATGGGCTCTTTTCTTAGTCTTTTATAGTAGTGGTCCTATGCAGTATTTTTCCTTTTGTGACTGACTAATTTCACTCAACATAATGTCTTCAAGGTTCATCCATGTTATGTGGTGGCTTACAGCTTCCTTGTTGTTCTTCAAGGTAGCATAATATTCCATTGTGTGTTATGTACCACAGTTTGTTTATCCATTTTTCAGTTGATGGGCATTTTGGCTGTCTCCATCATTTTGCTTTTGTAAATAGTGCTATTATGAACATTGGTGTGCATGTATCTACTCGAGTTATTTCTTGTGGATAAATACCAAGTAGAGGAATTGCTGGATCATTAGGTATTTCTATTTCCAACCTTCTGAGGAAATTCAATATTGCTTTCCAGAGTGATTGGGCCATTTTGCAATCCCACCAGCAATGCAGGAGCGTCCCAGTCTCTCCACATCCTTGCCAGCATTTACTGTCCTCTACTTTTTTGATCTTTGCTCTTATTGCTGGTGTGAGATGATATCTCATTGTTGTTTTGATTTGCATCTCTCTAATGGCTAATGTGGATCACCATGGACAACATTGCGAAGTATGAGTATTGTGCTCATGAGGAATCTGTATCTGGACCAAGAAGCAGTTCTTCGAACAGAACACGGGAACACTGAATGGTTTAAAATTAAAAAAGGTATGTGACAAAGTTGTATTCTTTCACCATACTTACTCAACCTGTATGATGAGCAAATACTCTGAGAAACTGGGTTCTATGAAGAAAAACAAGGCATCAGGATTGGAAGAAGACTCATTAACAACCTGTGATATGCAGATGATACAACTTTGCTTGCTGAAAGTGAAGAGAACTTAAAACATTTACTGATGAAGATCAAAGAGCACAGCCTTCAATATGGATTATATCTCAATGTAAAGAAAACAAAAATCCTCACCACTGGACCAATAAAAAACATTCTTATCAACGGAGAAAAGATTGAAGTTGTCAAGGACTTCATTCTTCTTGGATCAACTATCAACACTCACGGAAGCAGCAGTCAAGAAATTAAACGACATATTGCATTAGGCAAATCTGTTGCACAAGACCTTTTTAAAGTGTTGAAGAGCAAAGATGTCACTTTGAGGACTAAGGTACACCTGACCCAAGTCATGGTATTTTAAATAGCCTCATATACATGTGAAAGCTGGACAGTGAATAAGGAAGACCATAGAAGAATTTATGCTTTTGAGTTATGGTGTTGGAGGAGAACATTGAAAGTACCATGGGTTGCCAACAAGAACCAATAGATCTGTTTTGGAAGAAGTGCAGCCAGAGTGCTCCTTGGAGGCCAAGATAACCAAACTTTGTCTCTCATATTTCAGATATATTTATTGTCAGGAGAGACCAGTTGCTGGAGAAGGACATCATGTTTTGTAAGGTGGAGGGTCAGAGAAAAAAAGGATGACCCCCAACAAGATGGATTGGCCAAGTGGCAGCATTGATGGACTCAAGTGTGGCAAGTTGGCCTAGAATCGGGCAATGTTTTATTCTGCTGTGCATAACGTTGCTATGGGTCGATACTGACTCAATGGCACCTAGCAACAACAACAAATGGCTAGTGATCATGAGCGTTTATTTCTTCATACGTTGGCTGCCCAGCTCTCCTCCTTGGTGAAGTGTCTGTTCATGTCCTGTACCCATTTTTTAATTGCGTTGTCTTTTTCTTGTAGAGGTGTTGTAGTTTCCTATATATTTTAGAAATTAGTCCCTTTTCTGATGTATCATTGCAAAAGACTTTTTCCCATTCTGTGGGTTCCCTTTTTACTCATTTGGTGAAGTCTTCTGATGCACATAAGTTTAAAATTGTTAGTATGTCCCAATCATTTATTTTGTCTACTTTTGTTTGTATAGTTTTAAGAATGTTTTGTAGTCTTTGTATTTCCTGAATTAAAGCCCTCAAATTTGTCCCTACTTTTTCATTGATGGCCTTCATAATTCTGGGATAGCTATCTTTTTTAATTAGCCTGACATTGGCTCCAAGCAACTCCAGAAACTGACTCTCTTCCCTAAGCTGAAATATTTGTTCCCATGCGCCTTCGTCCTTTCTTCCATAAAAACTCACAATTTCATAGATTTGGAACCATTGCAATGAATCCTGCTCACAGCACCAACTTCTTAAACCAAGAGAATCCACAAGAGGGAAAGAGGACCAAACTCAAAATCAATCCAAGGCAGATTCTTATGAAGTGGAGGTCAAACATATCTCCACCCTGTAGTGCCTTTAATGTTAGTCTGACTTGAGAGCCAATTTAGAACACTCATCTTTATGATTTTGTTTCTATAGAACCCCACTCTCTAGGTACCATATGTCTTAGGCTTTCTAGAGAAGCAAAACCGGTGAAACATATATATGTATATATACAAAGAGAAGCTTATTATCTTACAATTGTAGAGTCCCAGGTTCCCAGCAGAAGAATGATGGAGAGTCCCTCGCATGTCCATTATATTGGAAGCAGGCCACAAAGTATTGATTGGCTGCTTGGAGCCACTTATCATAGAGCTAATTATGCCTGTATGAGGTTTCATTACCATGAAATAAGCATATCCCAATTGCTAAACCTCTGGAAATCTTGGCCTAGTTGGGTTAACACAGAATTCTAACCATTACAATGTCCTTCTCTAGGGACTAATATCTCCTGACAACATGTCCAAAGATCAAGAAACACGATCTCACCAGTCTCATTTCTGAGTATGGTTATACTTCTTCCAAGATAGATATGTTAGTTCTTCTGGTGCTTTCAATATTTTTCATTAACACCATAATTTAATGCCTTGGTTTTTCTATGTTCTTCCTTATTTATTGTCCAACTTTTGCATGCATAATGTCCTTTTCCAGAGATTGGTCCCCTCCTGCTAATATGCTCAAAGTATGAGAGACAAAGACTTTCCTTCCTTGCTTCTAAGGAGCATTCTGACTACACTTCTTCCAACACAGGTTTGTTTGTTCTCCTGGCAGTCCATAGTACTTTCATATTCTTCTCCAACACCATAATTCAAATGCATTAATTTTTCTATGGTCTTCCTTATTCATTGGTCAAATTTTACATGCATAGAGGCGATTAAAAGTACCATAGCTTTGGTCAGCCCCCAACCCACCTTATCCTCAAACTGTCATCTTTGTTCTTGAACAGATCTGCAGCAGACTTGCCTAGTGCAATACATCATTTGATTTCTTGACTGCTGCTTCCATGAATGTTGACTGTAGAATCAAGCAAAATGACAACGTCAATCTTTTTTCAAGCCTGAACTAGCAGATGAGCAATTGATGGTCTGTTCTACAGTTGGCCCCTAGGCCTTGTTTGGCTGATGATGCTGAGCTTTTCCCACAGATGTAGTCAATTTGATTCCTGTATATTCCATCAGATGGACCCACGTGTATAATCACCTTTTATCTATACATATATTTTAAAGTATTTGCAATGAATAAGTCGTTGGTCTTGCAAAATTCTATCATGCGATCTCCAGCATAATTTTTATTATCAAAGTCAGGTTTTCCAACTACTGGCCTTTCCTCTTTGTTTCCAACCTTTGCATTCTAATCACCAGTAATTATCAATGCATCCTGAGTGCATGTTTGATCAATTTCAACTGAAAATATTGGTTTTGTTAAGTGCCGTCAAGTCGGTTCTGACCCATAGCGACCCTGTATAGGGTTTCTGAGGAACCGCTGGTGAACTTGAACCACCGACCTTGCAGTTCAAACAGCTTTGTCTGGCTCATTAACCCACAGCTCCATACCAGGACTCTGAAAATATTGGTAGAATTCTTTAATTTCATCATTACTGGCTTTAGTTGTTGGTGCATAAATTTGAATAATAGTGGATAACTGATCTTCCTTGTAGGCATATGGATAATCTCCTATCACAGACAGCATTGTACTTCAAGATAGATCTTGAAATGTCCTTTTTAATGATGAATGCTATGCCATTCCTCTTCAATTTGTCATTCCTTGCATAGTAAACCATGTGATTGTTAGATGCAAAATGACCAATAGCATTCCATTTCAGCTCACTGTTACCTAGGATATCAATGTTTATATGATCCATTTCATTTTTGACAATTTCCAGTTTTCCTAGATGAATACTTTGTACACTCCATGTTCCAGTTTTTAATGGATATTTGCAACTGTTTCTCCTCGTTTTAAGTTATGCCCCATGAGCAAATAAAGCAAAAGCTTTACTCCATTCACATCATCAACTCCACTTTCAAGACGCAGCTTTTCAAAGTTGTATTTTGAGTGTCTTCAGTCTGAGGGGCTCATCTTTGGCACTATATCTGACAATATTCTGGGGCTATTCATAATGCTTTCTTATTCTGGCACTGTATCTGACAATGTTCTGCTGCTATTAATCAGGCTGTCAGTGGCTAAACATTCAGAAATAGCCCACCTCTCCTTCTTCTTAGTTTATCTTAGTCTAGAAACTCCACTGAAGTCTGTCTACCATGGGTGACTCAACTGGTATTTAAAATATCAGTGGCATAGCTTCCAGCATCACAGCAGCTTGCAAGCCACCACAGTACAACAAATAAACAGACAAGTGGTGGTGGGTAGGGTTAAGGGAGATCATTTCTGTAAAGTACTCATCACAAGGTTTACACATAAAAACATTCAGTAAATGGTAGCTTTTAACATTCTTATTTTCACTGCCCTAGACTTTCTGCTTTAGGCTACATCTTACTAAGTACTGCATACTATACCTTTTCTCAAGATTGTAGTTGTCAGATAAGTAATGTAGGATCTCTACATATTATCTTAGCCACAACTTGGAACCACCCCACCAACAGTCCTTTCACATCGCTGATCTCTTTTGACTCTGAGAGTGTTCAATCAGGTTGTCTTTGCTTGCCAGGGATGGAAAGTGAGCAGGACAGGCATCCCACAACTCTCTTCCTTCTCCTGATGTCTCAATACCTTATAGCTTTGTGTTCTGCTGGCACGGACACCATGTTGGACCATAATGGAATCTCAGACTCAAACTAAGGTATTTCCTAACTCCAACCCATCAACCCAACAGCAATGGGGTGAAAGAGTCCTGCTCAATGCAGTCAATTGCTAAAGGGACAAAGAATAAATGACTAGATGCATTTGAGTTATGGTGTTAGAGAAGAATATTAAAAGTGCCATGGACTGCCAGAAGAACAAACAAATCTGTGTTGGAAAAAGTATAGTCAGAATGCTCCTTAGATGGTAAGACTTTGTCTCTTATGGTTCAAACATGTTATCAAGAGTAACCAGTCTCTGGAGAAGGACATTATGCTTGATAAAGTGGAAGGTCAGCAAAAAAGGGGAGACTCCCCAAAATGATGGACTGGTGTAGTCACAGCAGCTGTGAAGTCAAGCTGTAACAATTGTGAGGATGGCGTAGGACCAGACAGTGTTTAGTTCTGTTGTGCATACAATTGCTATGACTCACAATTGACTTAACAACACCCAACAAGAACATTTTAATTTACATACAATAAAATACACCTATTTAAAGTGTACAGTTAGATGAGCTTTAATAACCTGATACAGTTCTATCATCCCAGAATGAATGATGCAGATCAGGGTAGAAAGGACACTCACTGGTCAAGAAATGTCTGGACTCTATTCTCTACACCACCACCCACTTGGCTGTGTGGCCTTGGGCAAATCATTTTTATTCCCAGTCTCAAGAGAGAAATTTTCTCTGGCTATCATATTAGATTGAAGTTGTCAAGGACTTCATTCTTCTTGGATCAACTCTCAGCACTCATGGAAGCAGCAGTCAAGAAGTTAAATGACATATTGCATTA
>NW_006408539.1:989743-1029844 GCF_000296735.1 Chrysochloris asiatica | reverse complement strand
AACAACAACAACAATCATATTATCCAAAAAACCTTACCTAACCCACTACTAGAGGAGGTCCCAACTCATAGTGACCGTGTGGGACAGAGTAAAACTATTCCTTTGGATTCCCAACACTATAAGTCTTTACAGGAACAGAGAGGCCCATCTTTCTTCCGTAGAGTGGCTGGTGGGTTTGAACCACTGACCTTGTCATTAGTAGCCAACACGTATCCCAATGCATTACTCCTTGTCATGTTATTGTCATCAAGTGCTGTCAAGTCAATT
Source organism: Chrysochloris asiatica (assembly GCF_000296735.1). Taxonomy (NCBI): domain Eukaryota; kingdom Metazoa; phylum Chordata; class Mammalia; order Afrosoricida; family Chrysochloridae; genus Chrysochloris; species Chrysochloris asiatica. Next base: position 1,029,577 of record NW_006408539.1, on the reverse strand, counting down.
CAGACCCATAGCGACCCTGTGCAAGGTTTCCAAGGAACAGCTGGTGGGCTTGAACTGCAGACCTTGTGGTTCACAGTCCAGTGCTGATACTATAGCACTATATGTGTCATCAAATCAGTTCTGATTCATAGCCACCATGTATAGGGTTTTCAAGGCTGTCAATCTCTATAGGTGTAGAAAGACTCATTGTCCTCATTTGGAGTGGCTGGTGTGTTTGAACCGCTGACCTTGTGGCTAGAAGCTCCCTGCTTATCCTACAGCTCCTCACCAGAACCCCTGAGTCCTATTTAATTCTGGCCTTCTGTGGTGACAACTTTATGTGACATTGTTACAACCTAGTGACATGTCTTTCCTCTCTGGCATTTCCACTCACCTGCTGATTTTAACTCACTCTATAACCCTGGTGTGGTGCTACAGGATAAGCACTCAACCACAAGGTCAGTTTGAACCACAAGATCAACGGTTCAAACGCACTAGCTGCTCCTTGGAAGCTATAGGTCAGAACTAACTCGATGGCACTTTACAACAACAATAGCCCTTACAATTAGGAATTACAATCCTAGTGTGTAGGATAAGCACTGGGTTGCTAACCACAAGATCTGTAGTTCCAACTCACCAGCTACTCTTCAGAAAACCCATACAGGGTCGCTATGAGTCAGAATTGACTCAACTGTACTTAAGAAAACAACAACGCCCTTACAAGGAGCCCTGGTGGTGCAGTGGCATAAGGATTGGGCTGCTAATGGCAAAGTTGGAGGTTTAAACCCATCAGCTGCTCTTTGGGAGAATGAGGAGGTTGTCTGCTCTTGTGAAGATTTACACCCTTGAAAACGCAAAGGAGCACTTCTACTCTAACACATGAGGTATCCAGGAGTCAGCATTGTCTCCATGGCAACAGATTTGGTTTCTTCTTTCTTTCTTTGTTTCCTTAAGGCATAAGTGGGAGGAAAGAGGAAGGGGAAGGGAACTGATAGTAGTAGGTGCTTTCCATTCATTATCTCATTTTGGAAGTAAGGAGATGAAACAATTCCAAAAGTGTGTCCTTGGATTTACCACTCGTTAGAGGGTGATCTGCACCAGCTGATAACATATGAATGAAGTTATTCTCCTTGTGTCTGGAGTGCGTTGGCCTCCCTTCCCATCTCCCCATGCCTGATTCGGTCTAAATGAAGGCACAGATTCTATTTGGAAGGGGGATAGATTTCCTTGGATAAGAGCCAGCTTCTTAATGAGAGATTCTAAGCATTAAATCTGATCACACTGCATGAAGAAATCTTGGAACTAAGCACTGTGTCAGCTGCAGAACACAATAGGGTCATCCCCCATCCCAGCAGCAGCATAAACATTAGCTCTCTGGCAGAGTGACTTTGGCTTCCAAGTCTCTTCCTGAGATACCAAAGACTAAAAACCAGCAAGGATGGGGCACGGACAAAGTCAGCATGGGACTGAAACAACCTAGAGGGGTCTTATGATCTGCCCTGGTTCTGTGCCTCTCCCAAACACACTCATTATCTCCCACCCATTGCCATTTTAACATGACTCAGAGTTGGGATGGAGCAGCTAGCTGTCTGGAGTGTGTACCCAGACTTCTCAGGAAGGCAGGGAAAAGCCCTTCAATGTCCGACATGAGAGAGAAGGAAGAGGTTTGAAAGCTGTGGGGAGAACGGTGGGGGCAGATGAAGCATCAGAAAGACTCAGAGAGGAAGACCAGAGAACTCCATTTGATGACCAGGTGGAACTTGGTGCTCATCTATAAAACAATACCTTCCAACTAGCCACTGGGGTCTTAAAAGCTCATGAGTGGCCATGTGAGGTGCAACTATTGGTCTCCTCCTGTCAGAGGAAAGAAGAGTAATGAAAACTGAAGACTCATGGAAACAATTAGTTCAACAGATTAATGGACCACACGAACATCAGTCTCTGTAACCCTGAGACAAGAACTAGATGACACCCAGTTACCACTACCAACTATTCTTAAAGGGATCACATTAGGAGGATTAGACAGAGTGAGGAAAAAATGTGGAACAAAACTCAAAATTATAAAAATGACCAGACTTATTGGTCATGTCAAGACTTGTGGGACCCCCAAGACTACAGCCCTTAGTCACCATTAAGATCTGAAAGTGGCTCAATTTTCAACCAAACAGGTCTATAAGGAGAACATATCACTAGGGAGGTACACCTCTTAGAATGATCACCTATTTGAAATCATAAGGGCAGGATGTACCCAAGGACAAAGTTCAAAAGAGTTAGGAAAGAAGGAAGAAGGAAACAGAAAACCCAGGGAAGAAGTGGGTTAGGGATATTCCCTTGAGAGGATTGCAATCAAAGTGATGAAACAAAATGTGTATGAATTGTTGACTAGGAAACGGATGGTTTGTACTGTAATCCTTAACCCAATTCACAATAAAAATATTTTTTTAAAAAAGGACAATGAGTAAATAAAATAACGTCTTTCAGCAGTGCCAGAAAAATTAAATAACTCATAATAAAAGGATACCTTTCCTCCAATAATGTAGACTGTTGTTGTTAAGTGCTGCCGAGTCAGTTCCAACTCAGAGCAACCTTGTATAAGGTTTCTGAGGAGTGACTAGTGGATATGAACCACGACGTTGATGGTTTAAATCAACCTTATTTATGTTCCAGTACACATCCCATAGCGCCACACTGGAACTCCATGATACAGACTAGCTTACGTCAGAGCTAGAGGTTTCAATTCTTTTGGGTTCCAGACTGCCTTAAGACCGATGAAAGCTAAGGATCTCCCCTCAGGAAAATCCATATGAACTCACTCTTGTATGTAACACATAAGATTATGCCCTTCCGGTCTGGAAATGAACTCACCCCACGGCTCAATTTTCAGCCAAACACTAGACAGGTCAATAAGGGGGAACAAAAACACTAGGGAGGTACAAACACCTTAGAATAGTCAGCCTTTTGTGATCAAAAGGGCAGCATTTACGCAAGGACAAAGCTCAGACTGATTAGGGAAGAGGGAGGAATGAAATCCGGAAATACAGGGAGTACATGCACAGACACACACAACGTCACGGTGTTCATAGACCTCCTAAAGCTCATCTTTGGGATCCCAAGACCTACAGATGCCCAGCCTAAGACCCCTGTTTTCAATCCAGTGGTTCTCAACAAAGGACAATTTGACCCAGGAGGGGACATTTGACAATGATTGGAGATCTTTTTGGTTGTCACAAGAGAAAGAATGGCTGCTACAGGCACTCAGTGGGTAAGGGCCAAGAATGCTGGGAGTGCAGTCGAGTCAGTTCCAACCCACATAGACCCTGTATAGAGTTTCCCAGGAGTATCTCGTGAGCCTGAACCACCTACCTTGTGGTTCAAACCGATGTTGCAGTCCAGCGCATTAACTCACGGTGCCACACCAGGACTCCAAGAAGGCTGGTAGACACCCTATAATGCGTAGGACAGCCCCACAACAAAGAATTATCCAGCCCAAAATGGCGTTAGTGCTGAGGTTCAAAGTCTTGCTTCTAATGCAACACTTTCATATTATCACAGAAAATGAAATACTTTGCCTACAGTAACATAGCTAGATATTAGCAAGGCCAGAACTTCAACTTCTGATAATAAGTGATAACACATTTATCAAACAGTGCCAGGCACCGCTCCAAGTATGTTGCATGAATGAATTTATTCAATTCTCACAACTCTCCCCATTTCACAGATACGAGAATTGAGGTAAAGAGGTTAAGAATCCCACCCAAGGTCAGATTGCCCTTCGGTAGTGAAGCTGGAATATGAACTCAGTCTGGAGTCCTGGTGTGGTGCTGTAGGATAAGCACTCGACTGTAAAGTTTGTTTGAACGGCAAGGTCGGCGGTTCAAACTCAACCAGTTGCTCCTCAGAAACCCTATCCAGGGTCGCTATGGGTTGGAGCTGACTTGACAGCACTCAGCAGCAACAAGAATTCTGGCTCTAGGGTCCAGCCGAGTTATTAAGTCATGCAGCACACTGCATTGGTCCTTACAATCTATATTTTAGTTGATTAAGGAAAAAGCAGGCATCTTCCCATGAGATTCAGACCATGGCTTTAGTTTCTTATTATTTTAGGTTGTGTGGATTTTTTTCCTTCTTAGAATCTATTCCCCTCGTTCCTAACCAGATCTGACATTTCTAGGGTTCTTTACAGTTTTTGAAATATATCATCATCTACCATTTTACCTGATCTTTAAAACAATCCAATAAAGCAAATCATAGTGCAAATAGTTAACACATTCATGTGATAAAGATTGGAGGTTGGAGTACAGCCAGAGATAGGGTGAAAAAAGGTTTGACTGTTTACTTCTAAAAAACCCGGTCGTTGGAAATCCTATGGAGTACAGTTTTACTCCTACACACATGGGATTGTCAGGAGTCAGCGTCAGTTCAATGGTAAATGAGTTTTATAAAAGTCAACAGGGCACTTTGCAGATGAGGAAAAACGAAGACGGTCAGCGTACAGGTGACAGCCTAAAGCCAGGGCTAGCAGCCTCAGAGCTCGGTGTGCTCCAAAGCTCTTGTCTCCTTGCTCTGGCCACTGCCAACCACTCATTAGCTCTTGCTCAGTCCTGGCAGGAGCTCAGAAGCCTGAGTCCTCATTCAGAGGGTCCTCTTAGCCTCTGCAGCATGGAATCCTTATTTACATGTTTAGTATTTGAAACAGTTTATTTGCCTTCAATAGAACCATAAATTTATGCTCATAATGCATCCCTGAAATGAAGAGGTATGCATGTAATTTTTGCTAATAGAGTGAAGCAATCTGAAATCCCCACAAGCCGCTCCAGCTCCTGAATTAATCTGGCTCCCTCTGCTCCTTACTGCACTTTCTTGAAAATCATATTATGTTGCTGCTGTTGTATGTTAATTTTTCAAAAACTGAACTGTGTGGGACCGCCTGCCAGCTGGTGGTCCCTACCTAGACACCACGGGCCTGGGTCCCCAGGCTCAGTCCTGTGTCTTTTCAGTTCATACCCCACTCAACTGCCCCAGTCTACACTTCACATCTTGTCTTGGCAGAAATCTCATCAGCAAAAATAGTGATTGCCAGTTTTGTAACAAAAAGAGGAGAGTAGTTAATTTTATAGTCCAGGAACAGAGGACTCTAGGACCATCAAGGGAGAAGAGCACAAGCAGAGTGTGGAACCCTATCCAGAGAAGCAGTGACACCAAAGATGGGAGGCAGAGATGAGGACATAGAGAGAGAGAGTAGCTGAGGACTCTGGACTCATGGAATGAGAGGGACTGAGAGCAGGCAGCTAGGAGGCAGGCTTGCAGAATGTGCCCTTTGGTTGTTTAAATTATTATTATATATTATATATTCCTGAGTGTTTTTGAGTACATCTCCCCCCCCAAAAAAAACCACAAAAACCCAAACAGAATAGAAGCAAATACTGTTAAATGATGATGCACGGAGGGAATTGTAATCATTGCAATGAAAAGATGAGTGTAAAACCAATGTTCTCCGGGGTAAACTATCACTCAATGCACAATAAAAAATATAAGTAATAATAAAGGTTGCCAGATTCTGGATAAGACCAGTCATTTTCAACAACATTCAAAGTGAGATCCCAGAAGTTCTAACTTTCCTCCCTTCATTCCCAGAACACTCAGATCCCGAGCCTCTTGAGTCTTTGCAGTCAGCAGGTACAAAACAAGTGTTTTAAAAAAAGAAAGAAAGAAAAGAGCTAAAAAGAATACAGAGAAACACTGTTAGCTGATGGTACATGGAGGGGAATATAATCCTTGTAATGAAACAAAGTATATGATTTGTTGAATGTAAAATTGATGATCTGCCCTGTAAATTTTCACTCAATTCACAATAAAAACTTAAAAAAAAGAGTGAACTCAATGTTTAAATTATGAATGTGTTTACTGGCTCATTCATTTGCATTTATGTACTTGGCATTCATTATATATATATTTGTTGTTGTTATGTGCCGTGGAGTCGGTTCCTACTCATAGCGATCCTGTACAGGGTGTCCGAGGCTGTAAATCTTTACGGGAGCAGAAAGCCTCATCTTTCTCCCGCCGAATAGCTGGTAGTTTCGAACTGCTGACTGTGAGGTTCGCAGCCCGATTCGTAACCACTACGCTACCAGAGCTCTTATCTATCTATCTATCTATCTATCTATCATCTATCTATCTATCTATCTATCTATATAAAATGAATGCCGAGTACATATATATATATATATATACACACCTATGTTCTGAAAAGGATTTAAAGAAGGTAAAGGAGTTGTGTATTAAGATCACTCCAGTTCATTTCACTCCACAACTGAGCTTTAGTGGTCTAATGAACGCCCAAGGCCTCTTACGGGAGGCATTTCCTGTTTTGTGATTTGAGGGAGTAGGATATTCGCACATGAAATGGTTGGATACTCCTGAAGAGTCACCTCCAACTCTCAGATGGGCTCATTTGTATTGGTGAGAATTCTTTCAGGGACAAGAGATAAAAGTCCACTGATAGTCTGGAATGGGAAAGTTCAGGGACAATACCTGTCTGAGGGGCAGCTAGAACCAGGGGCTTCTGAGGAAATAAAGGCCCTTTCTCAAAGCTCAAAGGCCCCTCGAAATCTCAAGGGGACATGCTGTGGACCAACCACTGGAGGGGAAGAGATGGGGTCGGGCAGGAAAAGGTGCATGACTGTGATTGGCTAAGGCTGGTCACATGTCCATCAGTTTACCCTGACAGTGGAAGAATGTAACAGCGTCCCCAGCAGTGTTAGAAATTTGGAAAGGAGGAGGAACACTTCCGAAGGAGAAGGCGACAGGGAGTCGATTTTGTTACCAGAAGAAGAGGAAAGGTCTTTTGGGTAGTCCCAAACAACGGATGTCCACTGTAATTGTGTTCCGATAATTCATTTAAAGAGGTAGTTTGGTCCTCAGATTCCATTTCCCAATAAAAAGGCATCTTAACAATCCCTTATATTTGTGATATTTTATGAGGGACTTTCTTCTCCATTATGTTATTTGACCCTCAACAGCCCTATGAGGAAAACCGTCACTTCTGTCATGTTATCTTCCACCTCAGGTGGCCATAAACATCCTTGATGACTGTGCCTCCGGGTGTGTTCTGGGCAGGGGGGAGGAGGTGTCACCTTGAACTGCCTTTTCTTCTTTCACCTCTTACTTCTCCCCTGACTAATCCTGGGCCCCTCAGAGGCCACCTCATAAGATGGAACCCCAAGAAAGTGCCCTGCCTTGTGTAAGACTGCATGGAATACAGGGCAGAGGAGTGAGAGATATGGTTCTTAAGACACCAAGCTTCCTCTTAGGACAGAAACTGGGATGGCCTGAGGCTGTGGGGATGGACTGAGAGGAAGAGCGCTGTGAGGAACCAGGGAGTTAGGAAGGAGGGAGGCAGAGGGCTGAACTACTCTGGGAGACTGGAAGTGAGGAGAGGGCGAAGGTGGGGGACTTTTAAGACAGGAATCCTGTTTTAATTGATACACGGAAGAATGCTAAAATAAACTCCACTCATATATTCCCTGAATTGCCAGTGAAACTTTTCAGTAGAAGACAGCTTTTCTGAGGGAGTGGGTGGCTGGAAACAGAGGGAAGGAGCAGAGACAAAGGAGGATGTGAAGATCTCAGCTGGCTGGAGCCAGAGGTGACTCAGGGATGTATTTGCAGAAATCCTGGGAGGGCACTGGATACCCCCAGGATGTGGGATAAATATTGGAACAGATCTCATCAGGGGCCTTGGAGAACTGGTCCACCTCTAGAATGATCACAGAAGGAGCAGTATCAACTCAGGACCCTCAAGGAATTGCAACAGTTCTGTGGGAGTTCAGATACCTTTTACAACCCTTCTCACATGCACTTTTAACAATACTGAGGTAAACAAGGCAAGCAGCATGAACCCATTAACAGATGAAAATGTGAGACCCTGAGAGGTTTCAGCATTGTGTGCGCAGCCTCACAGTAACAGCACTGAGAGCCTAAACAAAGTCTCTCAGTTCTGGGTTAAGAGTTCTGTGACAAGGCAGTCAGCATACTCCTTTCATGGCTGGGACAAAGGCCACACAACCACCCAGAGAAGCTACCTGGGCTGAGTGCCAGGGTGGGTGTAAGTACTCGCCATGGATTGTGGGCCTCCTCAAGCCTGGGAAGAGACTGCTGGGACTTGGAGTAGGGTCACTTGACCCCTGCATGACTGGCTTTCCCTGGCTCCGGTTAGGGTTAAGACCATATTATTCCTCATAACAAAACAGAAAATAGAGCAGACATGGAATATTCCTTTCTGTCTGACTCCTGGTGGGACAGTCACTCATGGTACCCTCCTCCCCTGACATGGATGGGGGATGTGGGATGGAACCTGGGTGGGACCAGCTAGAGCACCCTCCCCATCCCACACCCACAGCTAGAAGGATAAAGGCTTAGGCCCCCAGGAGCCCTCTCTTCCATCATATCAACAGAACCAGTCAGAGGATGAAGTCCTTCCAGGGAGAGAAACAAAACCAAGATACCGCAAGAGACCACCTGAGTCCCCAAATCCAGACTTCCCAATTACTGAGACCCCATAAATTCTCAATTTTCACTTAAACTTCTTTGAATCAGGTTTCTTCCTTTGCCATCAAGACAGCCCATGCTTATTTGGCAATATGTGAGGATGCTTTGAAAATAATAGAGTTGAATGTGAAAGTCACAGAGCTTTATTCATCTTATTAATCATTCCACCTGTTTGGGAATAAAAGGGGCCTAAAGGTGTTACCAAAGAGCTCTGGTAGCATAGTGGTTACGAATTGGGCTGTGAACTGGAAGGTCAGCAGTTCGAAACTACCAGCTGTTCATGGGAGAAAGATGAGGCTTTCTGCTCCCGTAAAGATTCATAGCCTTGGAAAACCTTTTCAGGGTCTCTATGGGTCGGAACCGACTCAATAGCACTTAACAACAACAAAAACAACAAAGGTGTTACCAGAGTACTGGTGTGGTGCTGTGGGTTAATGTGCCAGACTGCAATGCTGTTTGAACCGCAACGTCGGCAGTTCAAACTCACGAGCTGCTCCTTGGAAGCCCTATACAAGGTCGCTATGGGTCAGAACTGACTCGACAGCACTTCACAGCAACAACAACAACAAAGGTGTTAACACGGGGACAGTAGCAGTGTGTCAAAATCCCAGAAATAGTCCTGATCCTTCCGGACGTAGGTATTTTACTTCTGTGAGCTTCCTCCCTCACCTGTACAGGGAAGGGAGAGACAACAGGTTCTATTAGGGAACACTCTGATGGCCCATGAGCTAAAGGTACAATGATGCTAGGATTCCAAGATCAGGCCAGGAGGGTTAATTTCTCTGGTGTTTAGTCCTTTTCTTCCTGTCTCCGCTGAGCTATTTTCCAGATTCTCAAGTGATTATTCTTTCCAATGGACTGGACCTGGGCTCTGTGGGCTCAGTGTTCAGAGGACTCTAACTTGTCTGATCTGACCGTAAGCAAGGCAGAGAGAAAGTCCCAATTTCTCCAACACCTTGCAGACACTCCCCGGCATGCCCACACAAGGCCTCAGCTTGCACAGGACCTGGTGTAATTATGGGTTCTGTTCAACAGCATTGCTGGCCAACATGCTTTGTGCCCTATCTTACAAGATGTGGACACACGGAACATCAGAGCTGGCTGCAGATCACATATCACCAAGTTCAAGGTTTTGCAATCTTTTATTTCTTTAATTACTCAAACAAAAGAGATAAAAGCAGAGGCACTCCAGTTGAAGTGGATGGAAGGAATCCAGTGAGCTATTGATTCAGCCCTCCCCTTCCCTCTGCCTCTGAGATGCCCTTGGTCAGTGAACAAAATCCAAGGGCGGGATGAAATCTAAGCATTGACCTCACCCAATCTCTTCACTTTACAGATGAGGACAGAAGTGGCAGTGATTTGTACACCTAGAAACAGCAGAACAATGCTGGAGACCTCAATTCCAGGCCAGGAGTTTTCCATGATCCATGTCCAATATAAACCAATACGTTTTTCCTTGAGTGGACACTGTTGTTGTGATGGATTATTTAGTTGCAAGAAGCAAACTCTCTTTTCAATTAGCTCAAGTGTATCTGTGTAGAAACCAGGTTCTCTCATACCAAGCTGACTGTGCACCCCAAGATTCAGACTCCACCAATCAGTCTCCTATAAATGAGACTTCAAATAAGACAAAGATGGTGGCACCATGTTTAATGCATCCAGTATGGGTGAAGGCAGTAGCCAAGCTCAGAGGCTGTGGCAGTAGATGCTGTGGTGGCAGAAGTTCTTGTGGTCTTTAAGCCAAAGATATAATGGTACCCAGGTCCCAGGGCCAGGCCAGGAGACTTCACATTTTTCCAAGACAAGTTTCTTCACTTCCCACATTAAGAGCCATGAGCAGCATGAGGAACTGGATCCTTCTGCTGCAACATTGGAAATGGACGGAAACAGCACAATGATGGAAGGAGAAAGGAAAATGAACAGGCTACTGCAGGTTCAAGTAAGAAATGATGGTGGTTTGCATTAGGATACGGGAAGAAGGCAATTTCAGGATATAGTTCTAAGGTTGAACCAAGGTTTGCTAAGGTGGGGTGTGAGAGAGTCAAAAATGACTCTAAGGTTTTTGGTTTAAACAACTGTAACAATGGCGTTTCCATTTACGGAATGAAAAGATTCACTGGGGAAAAAAACAAAAGTTCAGTTTATGACCTTACTGATTTGATGGGAGAGCAGAACAATAATAAGGGAGAAGTCCAAGACGACATCTAGATTCCTGAAGGAAGAAAGTGTGTGCAGAAGGCGCTGGTAAGTGTGAGCATTCCTATGTTCCCAGTTCTAGATCCTTTGGAACAACTCTTGGGGTCCTTTAGGCTACTTACGCATATAATCACATGCCTTCTTAAACTGGAGGTATTTTCTTTTACTGAGTGGTTAATACCTTTTGATGCCTTTAGTAACACAGACCAGGAAGGTGCTGGAAATGAGAAACCCGGAGAGTCAATGCCTCCTCTAAAGCGTTGTTAGGTACCATCGAGTTGGTTCCGACTCCTAGTGACCCTCTGCCTAACAGAATGAAACACTGCCTCGTCCTGTACCATCCTCACAATTATTGTTATGTTTGAGCCCATTGCTGCTGCCTCTGGATCAATCCATCTTGTTAAAGGTTGTCTTCTTTTTCACTGACCCTCCACTTCACCAAGGGACTGGTCTTCTAAAGCAGACAACATTACTGACAACATTTTCTATTTTGTCAAGGAGAACCAGAAACTCCAATTTTTATCTTAAATTTCCCAATTCTTAAATATTATCATACCATTCCATTAACAAGTAAATATACAGACTACAAAATATAGACAGCCTTAGTTCATAAATTTGTGGGTCTTTTCTAAAACTCACTTTCCTTGACTATAAAATGAGACTTTGAATGTCTGCCTTGTTTATGTCACATGTCTGCAGGGAGGTGGAAGAATGAGATCATATGAATAATAAGGTTTGTAAACTATTTTGTATGGAAGCAGACTTTCATATCTTTCTCCCAGAGTGGCTGATTCGTTTGAACCACTGATCTTTTGGTTCATAGTTGCACACTTTAACCTCTGCATCACCAGGGCTCCTTATAACTTACTGACCTTGAGCTGATCCCAACTCATAGAGACCATATAGGACAGAGTAGACCTGCTCCATAGGATTTCCAAGGCTATAAATCTTTACAGAAGCAGATTTTCTCATCTTTCTCCCACAGAACAGCTGATGAGTTCAGACCAGTGACCTTTCAGTTAGCAATCTAACTGCTTAACCTATGCCATCGCTAGGGCTCTTCCTGATGGTTTATAAAATTACCAAACCAAACCTACTGCCATCGAGTTGATTCTGACTCATAGCATCCCTATGTAGGAGTTCTGAGGCTACAAATCTCTATGAGAGCAGAAATCCTCCTCTTTCTCCCAAGGAGTGTCTGGCAGATTCTAACTGCTGATCTTCTGGCTAACATCCCAACAGGTAACCACTACACCACCTACTAAAACAGAGTGATGTTATGGCTGTATGTACTGGTACTATAATTATAACCATCAAGCCTGCAGTGCAGCATCCCTTGATGAATCTTGGTTGATACCTCAGATCTCTATCCCAGAGCAGAATCCATTCTCATTACTCGGTTAATTATTTAATTACAGCTCACTTAATTATTTCCCACAGCACCTGACACTGTCTGACTCAAAGTAAATGCTCTGAAAGTATTTGCCCTAGGTGATGCTAACAATTTATTTACTCATTAATTACACTAGCATTTCCCCCCTCACTACCACTCTGTGCCCATTATTTCCACTATGGAAAATACCCAGCTTCAATTGCAGCCAGGTGAGCATTTAAGGCATCCATGCATGAAGAACATACTTACCACTGAGTGCTCATTGAGAAGAGAACTGTAAATGCCAAAGGAGCTCCCAGAGGGAAGCTGTGAAAACCTTCAGAGGAGAGGTTAAGACCTGAAACGGGCTTTAAACTATGGTAGGATTTGGGTTGGAGGAAAAGGGGAGCAGAGAGAGTAGCCAACTATCCAGGTTTTTATGGAGCCTTGGTGGTACAATAATTAAGTGCTTGGTTACTAACAGAAAGGTTGGCAGTTCAAACCCACTAGGCACTTCTCAGGAAAAAGATGTGGCAGTCTATGGGAGCAATCCTACTCTACCCTATAGTATCATCGTGAGTTGGAAGCAACTTGATGACAACAGATTTGGTTGGTGATTTTTACTTATTTATTTTGAGGACTATCACTAGACTGCTCACCACAAGGTTGGGTGATGATTCAAACCCACCAGTCACTCCTTGGAAACCCTATATAGGGTCACTATGAGTCACAATTGATTCAATAGTACATAAGCAACCATGAATTGAATTGTGACCTGCAAAATATGTGTCAATTTGGCTAGGCCAGGATTCCCAGGATTGTGTGGTTGTCCTGTGTTTTGTGATCTGATGTCATTAGGTGTTGTAAATCCTAACCACTATATGCTAATGAACAGGCTAAGTATGGGGCCACAGACTTCCCACCCTTACTCAAGTCACAGCCTTGCTTGAGTCACAGCTTTTATCATATGAGATAAAAGGAGAAAGAAGCAAACAGAGAGGGGAGTAACCTTACTACTATCAAGAAAGAAGAGCAGAGCACATCTTTTGGACCCAGGGTCCCTAAGCTAAGAACCTCCTAGACCCAGCAGGAGACTGATGTTAAAACACATGGAGATTTTTAAGAAACCACGCAGCAGAAGTGGGAGAGACAAGGGTCTTTCTTCAGAGTTGACAGAGAGTCAGCCTTCTTCTATAGCAGTATTCCCCTAGAGCTGGAGCTCTGAGTTATGGCTTCTAGTCTCCTAAGTTATGAGAAACTACATTTCTGTTTGTTAAAGTCACTGGTGTATGTTATTCCTATTCTAGCAACTTGAGATAGCTAAGACAAGGGTGTGCTTGGGATATGAGACTTGAAGAGCTAAGACCAGGATGGTTCCAGGCAAACCAGGATGGTTGGCCACCTTAAGAGTTGTTATTGTTTACCATTGAATAGAAAATGTCAAAGGTCAGCTTGAGAAGACAAAGTCAAATATTGCAAAGTCAAATATTACAAAAATGTACAAAGACCTGGAGTTAGAAAACCAAAAGGGAAGAACACGCTTAGCATTTCTCAAGCTGAGGGAACTGAAGAAAAAAAATTCAAGGCCCAACTTGCAATGTTGAAGTTCTCTATGGACAAAATATTGAATGATGAAGAAAGCATCAAAAGAAGATGAAAGGAATGCACAGAGTCACTATACCAAAAAGAAATGGCTCATGTTTAACCATTTCAAGAGCCAACGGTACTGAAGGAAGAAGTTCAAGGTGCACTGAAGGTATTGGCAAAGAACAAGTCACCAGGAATTGATGGAATACAAATTGAAATATTTCAACAAAGTGATGTGGCACTGGAGGCACTCATTCATCTATGCCAGGGAATTTGGAAGACAGCTACCAGGCCAACTGACTGGAAGAGATCCATATTTGGGCCCATTCCAAAGAGAGGTGACCCAACAGAATGCAGAAATCATCAAGCAATATCATTAATATCATATATAAGTAAAATTTTGCTAAAGATAAATAAAAACAACTGCAACTATACATTGACAAAGAACTTTCAGAGGCTCAAGCAGGATTCAAAGAGAATGTGGAATAAGGGATATCACTACTGATGTCAGATGGATCTGGCTGAAAGCAGAGAATACGAGAAAGATGTTGACCTGTGCTTTATTGACTATGCAAAAAAATTTCAATTGTGGGGATCATGACAAGCTATGGACAACATTGCAGAGAATGAGTGTTATGAAGCACTTAATTGTGCTCATGAGGAACCTGTCAAGAGACAGTTGTTCAAACAAAGCAAGGGAATACTGAATGGTTTAAAATTAAGAAAGGTGTGTGCCAAGGTTGTACTTTTTCACCATATTTATTCAATCTGTATGCTGAGCAAGTAATCTGAGAAACTGTATTATTTGAAGAAAAATGTGGCATCAGACGCATTAACAGCCTGTGATATGCAGATGCTACAACTTGCTGAAAGTGAAGAGGACTAAAATACTTAACTGATGAAGATCAAAGACAGTAGCTTTCTGTATGGGCTGCACCTCAATGTAAGGAAACAAAAATCCTTACCACTGGACCAATAAACAACATCCATATAAATGGAGAAGAGATTGAAGTTGTCAAAGACATCATTTTTCTCAGATCAACCATCAACACTCATGGAAGCAGTGGTCAAGAAATCAAATGACGTATTACATTAGGCAAATCTGCTGCACAAAACTGTTTCAAATGTTGAAGAACAAAGATATCAGTTTGAGGACTAAATAAGCCATGGTATTTTCAATAATCTAATATGCATGTTAAAGTTAGACAGTAGAAGAACTGATGCATTTGAATTCGGTGTTGGAGGAGAATATTAAAAAGACTATCAAAAGAACAAACCTATCTGTGTTGGAAGTGCAGCCAGAATGTTCGTTGGAAGTCAGGATAACCAGACTTGGTCACTTATTCTTTGGATGTATTATCAGGAGGTACCAGTCCCTGGAAAGGATATTATGTTTGAGAAAGTGGAGGTCTGGAGAAAAAGAATAAGGCTTCCAGTGAGATGGATTGGCACAGTGGCAGCAGCTATAGGTGGAAATGTAGCAGTGATTGTGAGGTTGGCGCAGGAACGGACAGCGTTTCGTTCTGTTGTGTACAGAGTCTCTATGAGTTGGCATCTACTTGATGGCACCTAACAGCAACAATAACCATTGAAGCAGTTCTCTAGCACCACATATTGATCACATACACAGGCTGTGGAACCGAACAGCCTGGAGTGACCCTTTCCCTACTGTTTTAGCTGTGTGATCTTAAGTGATTCAGTTAAGCAACTCAAGTTACTCAATCTCCTCACCCATTCTGGTTGGTTGTAGTAAACACCTTAAAGACACCGGATACATTTTGGCTCCCTCAAATTAAAAGCCAGCAATAACAGCCAGGTCTTCCTGCAAACTTCGGTAGAAACTTTGTAGAAACCTTTCTGTAGAAACTTCCACTCCTTAGATATTCAGAACGTCTCTCACAGCTCCCCTGACACCACACCTGGTTAGGGCCCTACGCCCTCCATGTGTTAGCCCACCTTAACAACTATAACCTATTTAAAACAATTTTCCTTCTTTCACAAATATAACACAACTTCGCTAAAATTAAATTTGGATCATCAAAAACGAGGTACCTAGCGCGTTCTGGCGCGGAGGTTTAAAGACCCCTGGGTGGGTGGGTGGAGTGAAAGCGACGGATGGGCCCGCGGGGAGTTCGGGGACGGGTATCGTCCCGTTTCCCGTCTCCCCCGGACTCCGCAGCCCCCTCGGCTGGGGCACCGCGTCGCATCCCACCGGTCCGGCTGTCGGGGTGCGGCGGGGACCCACGTGGTCCCCGCGTGCCGCGAGCGCCTCGTTGCCTTTTGGGTGGCAGGCGGGAACCCCCCGGGCGCCAAAAAAAAATTTACAAAACGAGAAAGTGAAAATCACCTTGGTAATTCTACCAACTAGGAATAACCATTTTAAGAACTTGCTGTCTATCCTTCCAGATGGATAGAAAGACAGACAGGCAGACACACTTCTTCCCTTCTTCCTTACTAAATCTTATGGATTGAATTGTGTGTCCCACCAAAAAATATGTGTTGAAATTGTAATTTCCATACCTATAAATATGACCCTGTTTGAACTAAGGATTTTCTTTTGATATGTTAATGCAGCAAGGCCAGAGTCGGGTGGGTCCTAAACTTCATCCCTTCTGAGTTATAGAAAGACACCAAAGAACTCCTAGGAATGCCCAGCATTACCAACAAGGATGTACTTTTCCTAGAGCCAAGCTCTAAATTCAGACTTCTAGCCTTCAGAACTGTTCTTTAAAGCCACTCACTTGGTGGCTTGTAGTAGCACTAGGTAACTAAGACGCTAACAAAACGTCAGTCTTGCACCCAAATACCAATTTTACATTTTCCCATATCGCTTATAGTTACAATGGCCAGGAGAAGTTCAAGCCAGGAAGCCTCCAGCAGTAATTTGATGGGACTTTCTCAGAAAGTTTTACTTTCATGATGTAAGTGTGCCCTTCCTCCTTCTTTCTTCCTTTTTAAAAGTTTTTCCTTGCTGGGAATATTTAAGCAGTTTATCGTTTTGGGGGTATCCTTGTAGCTGAAACTTTTTATATATCCATAACTATTTCCATGGGATAAATTGCCAGGACGAAAGTCATAAATATTTTCACAATTTTGATAGCTATTGCTAAATTTCCTCCAGAACTGATAGACCATATGAGGTTGTTGTTGTTAGGTGTCATGGAGTTGGTACTGACTCATTGGAACCCTATGCACACTGATAACACTGCTCTGTCCTGCACCAACCTCACAGTCATTGCTACATTTGAGTCCATCGCTGCTGCCACTGTGTCAATCTATCTCATTGGGGGTCTTACTTTGTTCTCTGACCATCTACTTTCCCAAACATGATATCCTTCTCCAGGGACTGGTCCCTCCTGGTAGTATGTCCAAAGTATGAGAGGCCAAGTCTGGCCACCCTGGCTTCCAAGGAACTTTCTGGGTGTGCTTATTCCAACACAGATAGGTTTGTTCTTTTGGCAGTCCATGGTACTTTTAGTATTGTCCTCCAATATCATAATTCAAATGCATCAGTTCTTCTACGGTCTTTCTTATTCACTATCCAACTTTTGCATTCAAATGAGGTTATTGAAAATACCACGGCTTAGATCAGGCGTGCCTTGGTCCTCAAACTGACATCTTTGCTCTTCAACTCTTGAAAGAGGTCTTGTGTAGCAGATTTGCCTAATGCAATTTGTCATTTCATTTCTTGACTCCTGCTTCCATGAGTGCTACAGTAACAGAAATAGCACAAGCAGATGACTTCAACAGACAGAAATTTACTCACTAGTAGTTGAGGAGACTATTGTAAGGTTCTGTCGAGTTGGTTGTGACACTCTATGAATAACAGAATGAAACACTGCCTGGTCCTGTACGTTTCTTACAATTGTTGCTAGACACTGTTGTAGTCACTGTGTCAGTCCATCTCATCGAGGATCCTTCTCTTCATCAAAGATCCTTTATTGCCAAACATGATGTCCTGGTCCCTACTGATAACATGTCCAAAGTATATGAGATGAAGGCTCACCATCCTGCCTTCTAAGAAGCATTCTGGCTGTGCTTCTTCCAAAACAGATTTGTGTGTTCTTCTGGCAGTCCGTGGTCTATTCAATATTCTTTGCCAACACCATAATTCAATGTACCAATTCTTCTCTGATCTTCCTTATTCCTTGTCCAACTTTCACCTACATATAAAGAAATTTAAAACGCCATGGCTTGGGTCAGGTAAGCACTTTAAAGAGGTTTTTTGCAGCAGATTTACCCAATGCAATACATCATTTGATTTCTTAGCTGCTGTTTCCATGGGTATTGATTGTGGATCCAAGTAAGTTAAAATCCTTTACAACTTCATTCTTTTCTGTTTATCATGATGTTGATTATTGGTTAGTTATCAGGATTTTGTGTTTTCTTTCCATTGGGGTGCATTCCATACTGAAGACTGCGTAGTCTTTGATCTTCATCAGTAGGTGCTTGAAAGTGTCTTTGCTTTCATCTTCAGATTACAGATTGTTTTATGAGTCTTTCTCCAATCCTTAAAAACCAAGCTCTTCTTCACATAGTCCAGCATATTGAATTATTTGCTCAGCATACAGATTGAATAAGTATGCTAAAAGGATACATCCCTGACACATACCTTTTCTGATTTTTAAAGTAGACAATATTCCCTTGTTTTATGTCCTGATGTGGCACTATAGGTTAACACTGAACTGCTAACCGTAAGGTTGGTGATCCAAACCCACCAGCAGCTCCTTGGAGACCCTGTACAGGGCCACTATGAGTCAGAACTGACTTGACAGCAATTAACAGCAACAACTTCCCTTTGTTCTGGTCAAATGACTACCTCTTGGTCTACGTACAAGTTCTACAGGATCACAATGATGTGTTCTGAAATTCCCATTCTTTCTCAATGTTACCTGTAATTGGCACAATGTTGAATGCCTTTGCATAGTCATAAAGCACAGGTATACACTGGTACACACTGCTTTCAGCCAAGATCCATGTGACATTAGCAGTGATAGCCCTCATTCCACATCCTCTTCTAAATCTGGCTTGCATTTCCTGTTGATGTGCTGCTGCAATCGTTTTTAAATCATCTTTAACAAAATTTGACTGATGTGAGGTATTAATGGTATTGTTTAATCATTTTTACTTTCTGTTTAGATCACTGGTCTTTAGAATGGGAAGAAATATAGATCTCTTCCAGTCAGTTGCCCAAGCAGCTGTTTTCCAAATCTCTTGTCATAGACAATGAGTATTTCCAGCATGGCATCTATCTATTGAAACATCTCAACTGGTATCCTGGCTGTACTTCTTCCAACAGAAATTGGTTAGTTCTTTGGCAGTCTATGGTACTTTTAATATTCTCCTCCAAAACCATAACTCAAATGTATCAATTCATCTATGGTCCTTCTTATTCAGTGAATAAGGAAGAATTTTGCCCATAGAATCTTTCAATATTATTTTAATGTGAAGCTAGAATTTTTGCTTCAGTTCTTTCAGCTTGAAAAATGCTGAGTGTTTGCTTACTTTGAGTTTCTAACTCAGGTCTATCATTGTACATTTCATTTCAAGCTGTCCTTTGAAATCTTCTGTTCAATTCTTTCACTTCTGTTTACTTTATTTAGCTATTCAATGCTCAAGAGCAAGTTGTGGAGACTCTCTGACATCCATTTTGGTCTTCTCTTTCTTTTCTTGTCTCAGTTTGGCATACTGTGGTGACTTACGTGTGCTGTGATCCTGGAAGCTATGCCACTGGTATTTCACACCAGCAGGCTTACCAGTGGACTTTACAGATGAAAACAGACTTGGATAAAGAGCCTAGCAACCGAAGTCTAAGAAAACTGAACAGTGAAAACTTCCTTTGTAACAGTGCCAGAAGATGACAACTTAAGATAATAGAATTATCATGTACAGACTCTAAGCTCAAACAGTCGCTAGTATATCACCGTAAGATAAGCACTGGACTGCAAGGTCGGTTTGAACCATAAGGTAATTTGTTCAAACTCACCAGTTGCTCCTTGGAAACCCTATACAGTATGACTGTGGTTTGGAACCGACTAGACAACGCTTAACAAACAACAATCTTTCTCTAAGGGATTTATTTAAAAGTATTGAATAAGAGTTGGCCTTGGACCAATATGGTATCTTACTTTAATAAAATATTTCTTGGAAATAGTTGTTTAAAGTGCCACTTTGGCTCCGACCTTGAGGTTCAAATGGACTTTGCAGTTGATTGCTTCTCCTACAGCGCCATACCAGGAAAGGTACACACTTAAAATTGCTAGATGATACATAACGCGGAGAAACCACAAACCTTACAGATGCCAGAATTGTAAGTTCAATAAGACTCTGAGTTAGAATAGCAAGATGAAATGTAACAGAGACAAAACAAATTTCTACTGTATTAAAAATTGAGAGTGCAGTGGCTCCCTACAAGAAGCACTGGATTGCGAACCACAAGGTCTGTGGTTCAAGCCCACCAGCTACTTCACACAAGGATGAGGTTTTCTGCTCAAGAAGATTTAAAGTCTCAGTAGAGGGTCGCTATGAGTCAGAACCAACTTGACGGCACGTAACAACAATACCTAGGACATTGATCTTTGTATGTTCCATTCCATTTTTTATATTTTCCAACTTTCTTAGATTCATACCTTATACATTCCATGTTCTGATTATTCATGGTTGTTTTCAATTGTTTCTCCTCAGTTTTAGTTGTGCCCCATCAGCAAATAAAGGTCCTGAAAGCTTTGCTCCGTTCATGTCATATGGTCAATTCTACTGTACGGAGGCAGCTTTTCCCAAGTCCTATTTTTAGTGCCTTCCAAACCTGAGGGGCTCATCTTCTGGCCCTATATCTACAATGTGCTGCTGCTATTCATAATGTTTTTATATGCTGGGACTATATGGGACAATGTCCTGCTGGAGTAATGAGGTTTTCAGTGGCTAAACATTCACAAATAGTCCGCCTCTCCTTCTTCCTAGTCTGTCTTCGTCTGGAAGCTCAGCTGAAACCTGTCCACCACGGGTAATCCTGATGTTAATAAAATACCAGAGGCATAGTTTACAACATCATAGCAAGACACAAGCCACCACAGTAGGACAAACTGACAGACGACTGACGGACTCGGTGTTGCTCTGTAAGATAAGCACTGGATCCCAATGTCAGTTTGATCCACAAGTCAACCCACCTGCCACTCCTCAGAGACCCTATACAGTGGCATTGTGAGTCAGAACCGACTCCATGGCACTAAAACAACAGGAGCCATACCTATGGTACCATTGTACCATTGCTCCTTCTTTGGGACAGATATTCTAGCACCTCAGTTACACCACCTTTAGAGCACTTCCATCCTCCTCCAGACTTCACTTATCAGAGCTGTATAGCTGGGTATGAAAGACAGTCATGTTTCAATGGCTTTGTGTTTACAAAGATTATACAGAAATTTCAGCACCAGTAGTATTATAAGGTGGCATAGTGGGTTATGTGTTGTGCTACTAACTAAAAGGTTGGTGATTTGAACCTACCAGCCTCTCCAAGTGAGAAGGATGAGGCAATCTGCTTCCGTAAAGATTTATAGCCTCGGAAACCCTCCAGAGAAGTTCTACTCTGTCCGATAGGGTCCCTATGAGTCCGAATTGAGTAGACGTCAGTGGGTAGTGTGAGGCTCCCTGGTGACACAGTGGTTAAACGCTTGACTGCTGTAGAAGGTCAGTAGCTGCTCCATGGGAGAAAAATGAGGAATTTTGGGGGGGAAAGCCAACGGACCAGTTCTATGCGGGCCTACAAGTTTGCTACGAGTCAGAATCAAGTCGATGGCAATTTTTTTTTATATCATTTTTCTGATTCACTGGTTATTTATTTCTGATAAACAATGATAGTACAAGTAAATTTCATAATTTCAACAGGCAACTGATGTTTCCCTGAAAATAGCTGTTCTCTGCTCTGAGAGGCTAGGGTAATCTCAGGAGAGCTTGGACCCATGTCTCCCTGGAGAGGATCCTTTGGGTGAGATGGCCAGAACCAAGCTTCCCTGTTTCCAGAAAATGGCCCACTGACTTTAGCCAAGACTTCTGGGTTGCTAGGTAATTGGCTTTCCTTGAATGTTCCTGGTTTCTGAGTCATTTCTGTTATTAGAGATATTCTGTTGTTAGTCGCACATTGTCAAGTCTTCTGGATTGCCTCGGGGAATATTCATCAGAGGCCTTCCCAATATTTTGTTTACACCCTTACTATGTTGTTGTTGTTATGTGCCGTGGAGTCGGTTCCTACTCATAGCGACCCTGTACAGGGTTTCCGAGGCTGTAAATCTTTACGGGAACAGAAAGCCTCATCTTTCTCCCGTGGAACTGCTGGTAGTTTCAAACTGCTGACCCTGAGGTTCACAGCCCAATTCGTAACCACTATGCTACCAGATTGCTTAAGGAGCTCTGGTGGAGTCCTGGTGTGGCGCTGTAGATTAGTGCGTCTAACTGAAAAGCTGTTTGAACTGCAAGGTCGATGGTTCAAGCTCACCAGCTGCCCCTAGGAAACCCTATACAGGTTCGCTATGGGTTGGAACTGACTCAACAGTACTTCCAACAACAACAACAAGGAGCTCTGGTAGCATAGTGTTTTTGAGTCAGGCTGCTAACTTCAAGGTCAGCAGTACAAAACTACCAGCCATTTCATGGGGGAGACATGAGACTTTCTGCTCCCATAAAGATTTACAGCCTCGGGTATACAGGATGGCTATGAGTTGGAACCAACTCCACAGCCCACCACCACCACCACCATGGTGTTGACTACACGGTATTGAAATAGCATCTGTAGCTTGGAACCTACTTGACGACACTTAACAACTGAGAATGTATTAAGTGCCAGACATCATTCCAAGGACCTTACTCATTCTATGAATAGTTATGATGAACATATCCATGTTACAGATGAGGAAACTGAATGCTTACATAGCTCCTGTCATGGTTAGTGGTTTTAGACCTGCTTCCCAAGGTTGTGAGCTCTGTGAGAAGAAATGTCTCCTGCTCATACTGCTTCATGTGTACCCTCCATGAATGTGTGTGGAAGGCTCTTCAAGAATTGTGGGTGTTGTCAGGAACTAGAGAAGGTCAAAGCTGGAAGGAGACTTAGAAGCCATCTGGCTCAGCTCTTTTGCATTGTACATGAGGAAATCAAGACCCAGAGACTGAAAGTGGCAAAGTTGGGATGGAAACCCCAAGCTCATGATTCATAGGAAAGTGCTCTTTCCCTCTCCTCATGACTGGCCAGTGTAGTCATTTATGGAATGTCTGCTATTTCAAATACCAGATGCATGGCTTCCAGAATCACAGCATCATGCAAAATACTACAGTATGACAAAATGGCAGGCAAGTTGGTGGACCTCACGGGTGGTAGAGGTGGTGGTGTGCTGTGGAGTCGGTTCCAGCTCCTAGCAACCCTGAATAGGGTTTCCGAGGCTATAAATCTTTACGGGAGCAGAAAGTCTCATCTTTCTCCCATGGAACTACTGGTAGTTTCGAACTGTTGACCGTGAGATTAGAAGCCCGACTCTTAACCATAGTACCTTATGGAACTCAGAGGTAAGAGTACCAAAATCAACACACAAGTTCCAACAAAGGCTTTCGGGGCTGCTTCTGGGGATGAGAGACAGACTGAAAGATGCCATTTTCGGATTTCTCAATATCTTAAAGACAATGGGAGAGAATATTTGAAATCGGGTTTTGTTTTGTGGAAATCTTGTTGTAGGAGTCTCTGTAAGTTGCTAGGCCAACAACTTGACTTAGATACAGCTTCCAGTAAAGGGATCAAAATGCAACCCTGGCTCCACCACAGCACACATTTCCTCCAAAGATTTCTCAGCTTTGGTTGGCATTTTATGGCTCATATCTTCAGAGCACATTGGAAGACTCTGCTGTTTTCTATATTTTTGATTAGCAAATATAAGATTCCAGGAGAACAAGCTGCCTGCCAAGACCATTGAACTGGTTTTTACAGCTGGGCTCCTTCTGCCCCATTTACCACACACTGTGAGAGACCCTGTTGCCATTTCCTCATCCTGAAATGTGATCTTTAGTCAAAATCAGGCCACTAATTTGAACTTTGAAATTTTACAAGTGTTATCAAAGGCTTTACTTATCTATACTGTAGATCAATGGTGCTTAGCAAGAGGCAATTTAGCCCCAACATGACATTTGGCAATGTCTGGGAGACATTTTTGGTTGGCACACTCAGGAGGTGCCACTGGCATCTAATAAGTAGACCCTAGGGATGTTGATAAATGTCTTACAGTGCACAGCACAGGTCCCTCAACAAAAATTGATCTCTCTCTACTTGGTAATCATACCAGGACTCTAGATTCTAGAGTATGTTGGTGGGAGGAAGGAGTAGAGGGGGTGTAAAAAACAAAAGCCCAGTTGCCATCATGTCGATTCTAACCCATGGTAAGCCCATGTGTGTCAGAATAGAACTGTGCTCCATGGGGTTCTCAGTGACTGATTTTTCTTCCAAGATGGCTCTGAGTGGACTTGAACTTTTGGTTAGCATCTAAGTGCACTGCTTTTATGTACCACTCACGGACTCTGGTAGCATAGTGGTTACAAATCGGGCTGTGAACTGCAAGATCAGCAGTTCGAAACTACCAGCTGCTCCGTGGGAGAAACATAAGGCTTTCTGCTCCTGTAAAGATTTACAACCTCGGAAACCCTGTTCAGGGTCGCTATGGGTTGTAACCGACTAGACGGCACATAACAACAACAACATGGACTCCAGAAAGGATGGAAGACCAAAAGCCAAACGCATTGCCACTGAGTCTGTCACCCAACGTGTCACAGAGAATGCACACTCCATGGAGTTTGCTTGGCTATCTTTATGGAAGCAGATCCCAGGCCTTTCTTTTGCAGTACCAGTGGGTGGGTTTGAACCATCAATCTTTAAGATTAATTGTTAGGTGCAGTTAAGTTCACTTTTTTAAAAATAGTTTTTATTGTGAATTGAGTGATAGTTTACATGGGAGAGGATCAGTTTTACATTCATTGTTTCATTGCAATGATTACAAGTCCCTCCGTGCATCATCATTCAATAGTATTTTTACTTCGATCCCCTCTGGTTGGTTTGTTTGTTTTGTGTGTAGTTTCTTGGGGAATATACACAAAAACACTCAAGAATATATAATAATTTAAACAACAAAAGGGCACATTCTGCAAGCCTGTTGTCAAGTCCCTTTTTGACTCAGAGTGAGTCTATGAGACGGAGTAGAACTGCCCCATCGGTTCTGTAGGCTTTATCTCTACAGGGGCAGATTGTCAGGTTTTCTCCAGTGGAGTCAGCCTTTCCGTTAGCAGCCCAGAGCTCACCAGCTGCACCACTAGGGCTTGTTTTAGGTTAACAGTCAATGCAAACCATTTGTGCTACCCAGCAACCTTTCCAAAGGGGGCATTGTTGTTAGATGTCATTGAGCTGAATTTCAACTCATATTGACCCCACATGATAGAGTCCAACTTCCTTATAGGTTTTCCTGGATGTAATCTTTATGAGAACAGATCTTTGTCCCATGGAACTGCTGGGTGAGTTCACATCACCAACCTTTTGCAGTGAGCTTAACCATTGTTTTTCCAGATTAATCTAAGAAGGGCATAAATTGCTGCCATGGGTCTAGGACAGAGAGACAACTAGGAACACCAGCTTTGGTTTGCTGAATGTATATGACTAAGTAGCCCTATGTAACTGACTCTGCCTGCATTGTTTAAAGGTAGTCCAGAGCAAGCACATAGTTTAGTAAGAAAGCGAGCTTGGATTACAGTTCTTCCTCAACCCCACCTGGGCTAATGATTCACCTGGAAGGAAAGTGCCGATGCACCTATCTCTGAGTGAGACCATACACCAAGGACACATCAGACGTTGGGGATCCTCCCAACCAACGTCTTGTTTAATGCAGCTCCCCCAAGGACAAAGTTAGCATCGCTCAGACGCCACTGGAGCTGCATCCAGCATTCGTCCTCATGTTCCTCAGTGGGAGGTGAGGAATGGTCTGATAGTTTCATTGGATGATTATACTGCTTCATACGAGAATTCTAGAGGCAAAGGATTCTTTCTCCTGAAGGTCCTCCATGGATGGCCTTTATCTGCTATCACTATTCATTCCGTCAGCCAACGCTGGTGGAGCTTAGGTGACGTAGAAGCCAGGGGTACAAAGATGACTAAGGCAAGGGTCTCACAGATTAGCAGGGGTGGAAGACATCTAAGCACTAGTGATCATAACGGTCACAATACAATCTCAACACATCCAGTGCAAATGCCTCATTAAGACAGAATTTTGTCATTTTCACCTGATGTTGTCCTTTCTGTGGCGCCTAAATCTGGCTTGTAGTGTTTGGATCCAAGTTCCAAGCTACAAATTAATAGTTGTATTTAATAATCTGAAGACCATTTTAACTCCATGTTATAGATTGAATTGTGTCCACCAAAATACAGTTTATAATTCCTAATTCTTATGTCTGTGGTTAGGCAGCCCTGGTGGTGCTGTGAGTTAAGTGTGGGGCTGCTAACCACAAGGTCAACAGGTTCAAACCCACCAGCGGTTCCATGGGAGAAAGATGAGACTGGCTGTGCCCTTAAAGATTGTATAGGGTCGCTATGAGCCAGAATTAAATCCATGGCAATGGGTATGTCTGTCGTTATAATTTCATCTGGGAACGTGTTGTCTTTGTTACGTTAACGAAGCAGGGAAATTACTGTAGGGTGTGCCTTGAATCGATCTCTTGAGATAGTTGTTCTTGTTTTTGTTGATAACTTGGTTCCAACTTATAGTGAGTGACCTTGTATAGGGTTTCCAAAGGAGCTCTGGTAGCATAGTGGTTATGAATCAGGCTGTTAATCTCACGGTAAGCATTTCACAGTCAGCAGTTCGAAACTACTTAGTTGCTCCATGGGAGAAAGATGAGGCTTTTTCTGCTCCCATAAAGATTTACAGCCTTGAAAACCCTGTACAGGGTCACTACTCCATGGTACTTAACAACAACAAAGGAATGGATGGTAGGTTTGAACCACCAACCTTTCAGTTATCAGTCCAGTGTTTATCCTACAGTGTCTTACCAGGACTCCTTTTTTAGGTGCCGTTAAGTTAGGTTCCAATGTACCAAATAGAACAAAGCACTGCCAGATCCTGCGGTAGCCTCACAACTACTTCTATGTTTGAATCCATTGTTCAACCACTGTACCAATCTACCTCATTGAAGTCTTCCTTTTTCACTGACCCTCTATCATATATGATGTCCTTCTTTAGGAACTGGTCCCTCCTTATACTATAGCTTGGGTCAGGGCACCTTAGTCATCAATACGTCGTTTGATTTCTTGACTGATGCTTCTATGAGTTTCGGTCGCAGATCCTAGCAACATGAAATCTTTGAAAATGTCAATCTTTTCTCCATTTATCATGATGTTATTTATTGATTTAGCTGAACCCACCCAGAAGTACTGAGTAAGAAAAGGCCTGGTTATCTGCTGCAGTTAAGATTACAACCAAGAAAACCCTTTGTAACTATGCCACTCTGCACACATGGACTGTCATAAGTCAGAATTGACTTGTTAAGTGCCATTGAATCAGTTCTGACTCATAGTGATCCTGCATTGGGTTTCCAGGGAGCAGCTGGTGGGTTTGAAGTGCCGACCTTGTGGTTCGCAGCCCAGTGCTGATCCTATAGCACATACCAGAAGGCCCAGGTCTTTTGTCCTAGTTGGTAGAGGTCCAGGTAGCACCAGTTTCTCTTTGGTTGTTGTTATTAAGTGTCCTAGAGTCTGTCCCAACTCAAGCGATCCTGTATAAGGTTTACAAAAAGTGGCTGGTGAGCTTGAACTGCCGACCTTGTGGTTCAAACAGACTTTGCAGTCCAGCACATTAACCTGCAGTGCCACCCCAGGACTCCAGAGCTTCTCTTTGGTTCTGTCAAAAGTCAGACTCTGCTGCCACAGGAGGGGGAAGACAAAGGCTGGTGGTGGAGCTATGGGCTGGCCCTCAAAGGCGTTCCAGGCCTCCCCAGAATGCCTGCCCAGCTGGGCAGGGAGCGGATTATGGGGAGGGAGAAAGCTGTCAAAGTCTCAGATACCCCACCACCAACCAGAATGGAATACCCCTGCAGGATGAGAGCGGGCAAGACCAGGTGCAGAGTGGCCGGGACTCTTCCTTGTTTCAAGCTCACTCCATTTATTTGTTCTCTCTCTCTTTTCGGCTCTCCCTCAAGCCTAGATTGGCTGCATTTACCCCTTTCTTAGTTTCCATTAGATCCCTAAGCAAAACAAAGGGTTTATATTCAGCTATGAATTTCAAGGTTGGGGTTCTAACCCGCACAGTAACACCAGAGAGGCAGGGCCTGCCAATGTAAAGATTGATGTTGTTGTTAAGTACCATCGAGTTGGTTCTGACTTATAGCATCCCTGCTTAGGATTTCTGAGGAGCAGCTGGTGGGTTTGAATTGCCAGTCATGTGATTTGTAGTGATTACCCTATAGCACCACACCAGGAGTCCAAGAAAACATTAAGGAGCAGTCCTACTCTAACACCTGGGGTTGCCATGAGTCAGAAGCAACTTGCCAGCAATATATTTGTTTTACTGGTTTGTTTTGTTTTGTCTTAGTTTCCACTGTCCACTAGGAGTCCTCATGTGGCACTGTGGTATAAGCACTGGACTGCTAACCACAAGGTTCAAGCCCACCAGTTGCTCTTCGGAAACCCTACCCAGGGTTACTGTGAGTTGGAACAGACTTGAAGACATTTAACATCTAAGGCTTCCAGTCTGTGAGTCTCCTCCAAAGCTGGCTGCTCATAAGAATAGAGGGACTGGCAGTGTGGAGGGGTCCTTCCTCTCTACCTTCCTCGTGTGCTTGGGAATCTATGTGAGGTGAGCTGTCAGGAGGTACCTATTCTGGAGGCTCACACAGGACCTGGCACCCCCTCTACATCGTAGATTGTGTCCCCTTATATCAGACACAGCTGCACCATGTGACGACACTATAGGGCATGGGAAGAGAAAGAGAGGGCGACACTGGCGGGCTTGTGAAGGTAGAGCAATTTTTCATTCTGAATACAATTTGAAGGGAGAAAAGAAAACCCATATGAGGTCATTTCTAAGCTCTGACCAAACTCTGAGGAGCTAGTTCACTGAATGCTGACAATATGTTACTAAATTGCTCAGCTCCTGCCCTGGTTCCCAGCCTCACCTCCATGGGGCCTTGCTCCTCAGCCAGAGCCCACACACATGAGGAGGGTGGTAAGTTCAGCCCCAGCCCTGTCTCCTTCACAGCTACCTTTCAGGGTTCTGCGGCCTCCAAGTTGCATCATCCACTTAGTCTCCCATCAATGTGGCCTTCAATCGGCCTGAGCAGGAGGCCAGAAGCACATGAGGTTCCTGACGCCTCAGTTTTTCCCCTTAGCTCCATCCCTGTCCTTCAGAGGATGTGTCCTCATTCCAAAAACGTGATGTTCCAGACTTCACAGGCAGCTCTGACGTCAGGAATGGAGAGAACCAAGGAGGGAAGGAGGCAGAAATTGTGTGATTTGCCTCATCCCTGTCCTCATGACACAGTAAGGACAGTGCATGCTCAACAACAAAGGAGAAAACATCAAAACATGACTCAGCCCTCACCTCCAAAAAGGGTCAACCCACAGCCAGATACCACAGGGCCACCCCACCACATGCACCTGCCTGACCTGCCAGAAAAATTGCAAGGGAACCCGTTGGACCATGGACTCTGCTCTCAGCCCAAACAGCGACCGTTGCCACTACTTCTGTCTTCTCTACCCAAGGAGCAATGGGGTGAACAGTGTGCCTCAGACATCATTTGCATTAAAAGAAATAATTAGAAAGTACTCCTTAATCTTAGTAATAATTATCCAGCTGTTGCAACATGAATTTATTGATCAACTACTATATGCCAAGGACACTAGCCACATTACCTGACTTTCTCTTCTTAACAACCTTGTTGTTATTAAGTGCTGTCAAGTCAGCTCCAACTTATAGCGACCCTGAATAGGGTTTCCAACAAGTGCCTGGTGGGATGGAATCGCCAACTTTGCAGTTAGCAATTCAGTACTTATCCTACAGGACCACAATAGCCCTAAAAGGACGGTATTATTATTCCCATTTTATGGATGAGGAAACAGAAGCTCTGAGGTTTAATAATTTGCTTCAAGTCACATTGCTAGTGACAGTTAACATGCGGTGTTGAGGCTTCCAAAGTCCATGCTATTTACACTCTAGGGCTTTGCCCCAATTCATGAGGGTGGGAAACATGCATGAGAGACATGAAGCACATGAATGGAACTCCTAGAACAGGTAGCAGTGAGGATGAGGCGTCACTTTGTACAACACCGATTTTGTACAACTCGCGCTGAGACAGTCTACTCTCCAGGGAGACTGGTGGGGCCACGGTATCAGGGAAAGCTTCACATAGAACTTGATCTGCCCAGGTCTTGCACGATGGTGGTAGGGGAGACAGGGAGACCATGGCTGCCAGCCCTGAAGCCTACTGGGGACCCAGTGGGAGAAGGGCCTCCAATGGGGACAGGAGGATGAAATAGACTTGGTATATGGTCAGTTCACAGAGATCCATGCCAAATCTCTGAGAATGTTCCTTCCTTCCTGAAATTGTGACGTTCCACCCTTCCACCCTCCTTCTCAACCCTGCCAGCCAAGTTTGCCCTTAGCTTCTATAATCGTCTTCATCTTCACTTCCTGTCCACGTGAGGACTCTCCTCCTACCCAAGCACCCACGACCTCAGTGTTTCCCCATTGACCTATTGCTTATTACCCATTCCTGAGCACTAGGATCTCCTAGAGAACTTCATAAAACACAAAAGTGCCCACTTGCAGCCCGCTCTCCAGAGATTTGGTTTCTATCAGTCTGGTGATGGTAAGGAAACCTGAGAGATGGAAGTTCTTGCTGTAAGTCACAAACTGGTGAATGGTGGAGCTTGGACTAAAGTAAGTCTTCCTCACTTTCAACTCCACTGCTCCTCTGGGACCTCCATGAGCTCAGTGGGTGACAGGCGCTACATACACTCCACAGATGGTTCCTGGTCTTTGGACTTGCAGGCTAGAGCTCAGGGCTCAGCAGCACTGCCCCCAGCAACAATCACCATTATTCCCTGCTTGAAGTCAGAAGCAGATCTCTCAGAAAACTCTGATTTGGGGACCATGTAAGTTGTTAGTAAAGTGCTGTGGAGTTTGTTCTGGCTCATAGCAATCCTCTATAGGGTTTCTGAAGCTGTAAATGTTTGCAGAGCCTCATCTTTCTCCTGCAGACCATGGATCATGTTGTTAAGTGCCGTTGAGTCAGTTCCAACTCACAGCGACCCTGTATAGGATTTCCAAGTAGCAGCTAGTGAGTTTGAACTGCTGACCTTGTGGTTCCTAGTCCAGTGCTGATCTGGCAGTGCCACATGGACAGTGAAAATTACAGCAGATTGTGTAGACTCCAAAAGAAGTCTCCAAACTCCTTTGACAGCAAGGCCTTTAAATCCACCTAATTTTATAGCCCTCAAGCCAGTCCCAGGATCCCCTTTGCCATTGTGTCTGTGTCTTTAATGTTGTTATTGTTGTTAGGTGCCATGGAGTAGTACCGACTCATAGCGACCCTATGCACAGCAGAACGAAACACTGCCCAATCCTGGGCCAACCTCACTACTGTTACCATGCTTGAGCCCATTGATGCTGCCACTTTCCCAATCCATCTTGCTGGGGGTCTTCCTCTTTTTCTCTGTCCCTCTACCCTACCAAACAGGATATCCTTCTCCAGCGACTGCTGCATCCTGACAATATGTCCCAAGTATGAGAGACGAAGTTTGGTCATCCTGGCCTCCAAGGAGCACTCTGGCTGCACTTCTTCCAACACGGATCTATTGGTTCTTTTGGCAGACCATGACACTTTCAATAGTCTCCTCCAACACCATAACTCAAAAGCATCAATTCTTCTATGGTCTTCCTTATTCACTGTTCAGCTTTCGCATGCATATGAAGTTATTGAAAATAACATGGCTTGGGCAAGGCACACCTTAATCCTCAAGCTGACATCTTTGCTCTTCAACACTTTTAAAAAGGTCTTGTGCAGCAGATTTGCCTAAGACAGACTAGGAAGAAGGAGTGACGAACTACTTCTGAATATTTAGTCACTGAAAACCTTATGAACAGCAGAGAAATACTGTGTCTTTAATAGAACATACATAATAGTAATACCTAAATGTGTAAGAATGGAGTCCTGGTGTGGCACTGCAGGATAATGCACTGGACTGCAAGGTTGGTTTGGACCACAAAGTCGGCAGTTCAAATTCACCAGCTGCTCCTTTACAGGGTCACTCTGACTTGGTGGCACTTAACAACAACAATGTATAAGAATCTTGTAAAGATTGCTTGAAATGATTACTTGAAAAGAACTATGCCTGACAGACAAGGTAACAATGTCATTCTACAAAGGAATCTTACTAGAACCTTCTATGAGCAAGGCTCTTTCTGAACTTGAGTGTTATTGTGACATCTTCAAGAAGTCCGGTCCTCTAAGGGTTCAGTAAATTAGGGGAGACCGGCAATCAATAGGCAACTAATTGTATAAGGAAGACTGTAGAAGAATTGATGAGTTTGAGTTATGGTGTTAGAGGAGAATATTGAAAGTGCCATGGGCTGCCAAAAGAACCATTTTGAAAAAAGTGCAGCCAGAGTGCTCCCTGGAGGCCAAGATGGTCAAACTTTGTCTCTCATACTTTGGACATATTGTCAGGAGGGACCAGTCACTGGAGAAGGATATCATGTTTGGTAAGGTGGAGGGTCAAAGGAAAAGAGGAAGACCCCCCAACAAAATGGATTAGCCAAGTGGCAGCATCGATGGACTCAAGCGTGGCAACAGTAGTGAGGCTGGCTCAGGATCTGGCAGTGTTTCGTTCTGCTGTGCATAAGGTCACTATGGGTCGGTACCAAGTCGATGGCACTTAACAACAACAACAACTGATATGAACCAAGCTGATTAGTGGTTCCAGAAGAGGGAAGGAAGGAGGGGGAAAGGAAGTCACTGATTAGGAGATATTCAGTTTCTGTTACTCAGGATGAAACATTTGGAAACCAAAAGCAGTGAAGATTGCCCAGCATGGCAAATATAATTAGTGTCATTGAATTGTACTCCTGAAAGATTAAATTGGCAAATGTTTTGTTATATATGCAGAGAACCGTGTGCTTTAAGGGAAACACTCAAGAGAGAAAGCTACCACAACTGGGGTCTGTGCCTCAAGAAAGAACGAAATTTCAGTAAGACCAGATTATACTCACTATTTCAAATGTTGCTTTTCATATTTAACACTTTTTTTTTTTTTTTTTTTTACATTACTGATCTTTTAAATGTTATTTTGCCTTCTGATGTTTCTAAATACATTTTAGAGTACTCATGATTTCCAGATTTAGGAACACTTAGATCTTTATCATTAACCCTTTTCCCTTTCTGAACTTTTACAAGCACATTTTATTACATCATTTCTATCATTCTCGTCTCTTCCTGTGGCATATTTTCTCTTAGAACTTAAAAATCTGTCTAAGCCTCAAACACATTAAGTTTTCAAAAGTTCTGATAAAGTAGAAGTAAACATCTTTCTGGTACTTAACACTTTCTTGACAACTCTTCCATATCAGTACATAAAGGCTTGCCTTTAGATAGTTTTTTAATGAAAAGAATTTTACAAATTATAAAATTACAAATTAGAAAACGGAAGTTCAGATAAGTCATTTATTTGCTTCCATCACCCTAGTGACAGGTCCCTTGACCCCCACCAGAGCTCCCTTCCTCTTTTCCATCCCTCCAGGATCCTCATCTACTCAGTGCTGACTCACATTTTGTGAAGTTGGCATGGGGTTTACAGGAAAACCCAGTTCACACAAGAAACATGGCTATTACTGTTGTTGTAAATTTTGATTTGTGCCACATCAGTGTAGAACTCCAACAGCGCAGGAGAGGCCAGATTATTTGGGCAAGGAGATCTTTCTCCCATTGAATTACTCCATGAAAGGGCTCATCCACTGTGCGTGTCAGACTGGTACTCCATGAATCCATGGGAAAGATCCTGGTTGCCTCTTTCAACTGGATCAGAATGTTCTGAAGATCTCAGGAGACAGCTCAACCCCTTCTCAGCCCCTCATTTTGTGGGAGCCGATGATAACATGTCTAGAGCCCCAAGGATAGGCCTCCCAGAAAGGAGACTTCACTCAGAGACCTGAGACATAAATACAGATCCTAGAAACCTGGATCAAGGTGAGTGGAAAACAGTCCTCAGCCCCAGGCAGGTGTTTATGTACAGTCTGCCACGGCTGACGTTTTCCAGGCTCGGGCCCAGAACCAGCAAGAGCCCATGGGTTAAGCTCCTACTCTCACAGCACTCAGTCAGATGTAGGGAGCAACAGGAATGATGTGACCCTCAGAGAATTGGAGCTGGTCCCAGTATCTAACTAGTATCATATATGCTAACAACTGTTCATTTCCCTTAATGGCTGTACCCACAGCCTTGGTATCTGGAAGTTGCTTCTTTCTGGATTTCTGTAGGCTGTGGGTCCCAAAAGAGAAAAAGAAAACTCCAGAAAAGAAAAAGCAAACTTTGTTGTTGTTGTTAAGTGCTGTCAAGTCGATTCCGACTCATAGCGACTCTGTACAGGGTTTCTGAGGAGCAATTGGTGGGTTTGAACCACTGACCATGTGATTCACAGTCCAGGGCTTATCCTACAGTACCACACCAAGTGCCATCAAGTTGGTTCCTACTCATAGTGACCCTCTGACCATCAAAAGGAAATACTACGATTCCTGCACCATCCTTACAGTGTTCGAGCCCATTGTTACTGTCACTCTGTCAGTCCATCTCATTAAGGGTCTTCCTCTTCTTTGCTGACCCTCTACTTTACTAAGCATTCTGATTTCTCCTAAGTCCAGCTGTGGTGCTGCATTTTCCCTCTGTTAATTAGGATTCTTCTACAGAGTCTGATCAAAATGAGGAACGCACATGAAATGTCACTGAACACCCACAGTGTCTGTGAAATAAGGAGAGAACTGAGCTCACAAGTGTGTTGAAAAGATATTGCACATACAGGAAAAAAACACACTCAACTTGTACAACCATTCTCAGTATCCTTTTTTGAGTTGTTCCTCCCCCGTTAAATAGAAAGTGTCAAATTAACAATAGAGAACATCAGTGTGGATTTGCTCATTCAACCAAGGTTTCTTGAGCATCTTCTTCCTATCATGCCAACAACTGTGGATGCAGAGATGCATACTATCAAATGCTGGTCCTTGGTAAATGCAGAGAAATCATCTCTGGTTGAGGTGGTGGAAGGTCTTTTAGAGATGGACCTAAAGAGCTTGTAGAATTTTATAGGTATCTAGGGAGAAAGCAAGGAGCTCTGGTAGCATAGTGGTTTTGAGTTGGGCTGCTAACCTTAGGGTCAGCAATTCAAAACTACCAGCTGTTCCACAAGAGCAATATGAGGCTTTCTGCTCCCACAAAGATTTACAGGTTCAGAAACCCTATTGTCGGGGAGTTTAGGAGTTTCCTAGTACACGGACCCATTACAGGGTCGCTATGAGTCAGAATTGACTCCACAGCACATTGCCACCAGGGAGGAAACGGAGCCCTGGTGTGGCGCTGTAGGATAGACATTGGATCATAAGGTCAGCTTGAACCACAAGGTTGGCAGTTCAAACTCACCAACCACTCCTTGGAACCATATACAAGGTCACTATAAGTGGCACCCGACTTGACGGCACTTCACAACAATAAGATAGGAAGCAGGTATTCCACACCTGGCTTGGGGATCACATGTGGGACTGACTGATAATGGATCTTGGAAAATCCCAAGTGAGTTGAGGGGGTGGTGGGGTTGAGAGAGCAGCAATAGGAAAAAGAACCAAGTGAGAGCAGATAAGAATGGACAAGTCACAGGGAAGTGACCCATCGAGTTCTGGATGTCACCCAAAGACTCTGGCCTTTATTTAGGCTGTGGGCATCTAGAGCTACTGAGATTTCTGATCTATGGTGGGGCCCTACACGTGCCCCCAGACACTTTTACCACTTCCAATGTGAATAGCAAATGGTCTTGACTGAGGCTGAGTTTTCTATATGGAACCTGGAGACTTTTGGAAATGTGTTCAAACAATGATAATTAGTAGGCCAGT
Organism: Chrysochloris asiatica; assembly: GCF_000296735.1. Classification (NCBI taxonomy): domain Eukaryota; kingdom Metazoa; phylum Chordata; class Mammalia; order Afrosoricida; family Chrysochloridae; genus Chrysochloris; species Chrysochloris asiatica. Next base: position 993,738 of record NW_006408539.1, on the reverse strand, counting down.
GATCTCTGAGTAACTGCTTTCCCAGAGTTCCTCCCAGCTATGGACACCAGTCAGAGCCTATGGGAGTCCTTCAACCCTCCCAACACAACTCTGGAGGTCTGGAGGGGGCCCCTCTGGATAACGGATCTCAAAAATTCCTTGTTCCTTCCAGTTCCAAGAAGACACCACAGAGGGTCCACCACCCAAAAAGGGGTGGTGATGAACCCTAAGGCCCACAGCAAGCCTGAGTGGGCTTCATGAGTCCCAGGAGTGGACAGAGTCAGCACGAGCCAGCCTGGTTGACCATCCTCTCTTAGTTCCAGGATGTATTTTCATGTGCATCTCGGGTGGTATGTGTGTGTATATGCAGAACTCCTCTGTACAGTACGCTAGGGAACCCAATCCTGATGTCTTAGCCTAACAGGCAGTTAAAGCATTGCAACAGCTTTGCCTTTGAGTGTCTGGCAAGCAAAGTCCCTGTGAGGGGTCATTGTCCCCATCTACACTGACATCATGAACAAACTGTACCATGTGCTCCCTCTTCTCACAGAAAGTTCTGTACAGCTGGAATCCGACACCAGCAGCAGCCTAGATTTTAAGCTTTTCACTAACATCTGTTGTTTTTATTAGCTGCCACTGAATCAACCCCGACTCATGGTGAGAACAAAACACTGTCCAGATTTATGCTATCCCCATGGTTTCTTACAGATTGGATGTGTTCTATCAGGTTTTCATTGGCTGATATTCAGAGTCTGTCTTAGTCTGGAAGCTCCGCTGAAACCTGGTCAACATCATAGCTGATGTTGATACATGCCTCTGCTGACAGGCAGGTGATCGCTGCGCTTGTGATACATTGGCCAGGAATTGAACCTGGATCTCTGACATTCATGAATTGTGGCTACCCCCAAAATATATGTCAACTTGTCTGGGCCATGATTCTCAGTGGTTTGGAAGTTATGTAATAATGTCATTTGGCACTTATGTATTGTAATGATGATTGTATGATCATCCACCATGATGTGATCTGATGTGATCAGTTAACCAGTTGTAAGAGGATTAGGGTGGAACTCAACACGCTTAGTCAGGCCACAGCCCTGATCCAATGCAAGGGAGTTTCTCTGGGGTGTGGCCTGCAACACCTTTTGTCTTACAAAAGATACATGTTATTGTTGTTGTTGTTATGTGCCGTGGAGTCAGTTCTGACTCATAGCGACCCTGTACAGGGTTTCTGAGGCTGTAAATCTTACAGGAGCAGAAAGACTCATCTTTCTCCCACGGAACGGCTGGTAGTTTCAAACTGCTGACCTTATGGTTCGCAGCCCGATTCATAACCACTACGCTACAAGAGATACATAAAAGAAGAGAAAAGTCAGCCGAGAAAAAGGACCTGCTGTAACTGTGGGTTAAGGAGCTCTGGTAGTTTGTTGTTGTTGTTGTTGTTAAGTGCCATCGAGTCGATTCTGACCCATAGTGACCCTGTACAGGGTTTCCGAGGGTGTAAATCTTTACGGGAGTAGAAAGCCTCATCTTTCTCCTGCGGAGCAGCTGGTAGTTTCGAACCACTGACCTTACGGTTTGCAGCCCGATTCATAACCACTACGCTACAAGAGATACATAAAAGAAGAGAAAAGTCAGCCGAGAAAAAGGACCTGCTGTAACTGTGGGTTAAGGAGCTCTGGTAGTTTAGTGGTTACAAATTGCCCTGCTAGCCGCAAGGTCAGCAGTTCAAAACTACCAGCTGTTCCACGGGAGAAAGATGAGGCTTTCTGCTTCTGTAAAGATTTTGGTTAGTTATGTGCTGTGGAGTCGGTTTTGACTCACAGCGACCCTGTGGCACATAACAACAAATAACTGTGGGTTAATGTGCCAGACTGCAAAGCCGTTTGAACTGCAAGGTTGGCGGTTCAAGTTTACCAGTTGTTCCTTGGAAACCCTCTACAGGGTTGCCATGGGTCGGAATCAACTTGATGGCACTTAATAATAAACAACAATAAGGAGCTCTGAGGAGCTCTGGTAGCATAGTGGTTACGAATCGGGCTGCAAACCTCAGGGTCAGCAGTTCAAAACTACCAGCAGTTCTGCAGATTTACAGCCTTGGAAGCCCTGTACAGAGTCGCTACGAGTCGGAACCGAATCCACGGCACATAACAACAACAACAACATTACCCAGAAGGAGTCCTAGAGTGGCGTGTGGAATCAGCACTGGACTGGGAACCACATTGTCAATAGTTCAAACCCACTAACTTCTCCTTGAAAGCCCTATACAGGGTTGCTATCAACTTGACAGCACTTAACAACAAGAAAAAGAGATGGAAGTGAAGTTCATCCTTGGGACCCAAGGTCCCTGTACTAGGAAACTCCTAGACTCGTGCAAAGATTGATGATAAGAGCATCCCACAGACAGTTTTCCCTGGATCTGGCACTCTTTATTCCTAAACTGTGAGGGAATAAATTTATATTTTGCTAAAGGCATCCACGTGCAGCATCGCGGCACTGTAGGATAAGCACTTAACCTCAAGGTCAGTTTGTACCACAAGGTCAGTGATTCAAACTCACCAACCACACCTCAGAAACCCTATACAGGGTCGTTATGAGTTGCAACTGATTCGATGGCACTTAACAATATCAACAACAGACAACTAAGCCAGTCTCTCACCTGGACGGAGAGAATTCTAACATTGAACCATGGCTGACACTCACCAACACCTTTGTTAGGGGCTGTCAAGTTGGTTCTGACTCATAGCAACGCTTTGCACAACAGGATAAAACACTGCCTGGTCCTGCGTCATCCTCACAATTGTTGTTATGCTTGAGCATATTGCTGTTGTCACTGTGCCTAGGCACCCAATAACTGTATGTAGCTTAATGATAAACAAAGCGCACAAAATTCACCCCAGTGGGTTTTGTAGCATGGGGAAGTGATGAGGAGCAGTTCCATCACTTTCTATTGGCTGATGGTAATGGAAGCAGAGGTGGAGTGCTGATAGGGAAGATAGAGGTTGTGGGTTCACTAATCAGAATCTCAGCCATTTATAATCAAGCTTTTAGATGCTTTTGAGTTATGGTGTTAGAGGAGAATATTGAAAGTACCATGGACTGCCTGGAGAACAAACAACTCTGTCCTGGACGAAGTGCAGCTAGAATGCTCCTTGGAAGCCAGGATGGCGAGACTTTGACTCTCATACTTCAGACATATAATCAGAAGGGACCAGTCCCTGGAGAAGGACATAATGCTTGGTAAAGTGGAAGGACAGCGAAAAACAGGAGACCCCCGGTGAGATGGATTTGTAGCAATGAACTCAAGCATAACAATTGAAAGGGTGGTAAAGAACCATGCAGTGTTTCGTTCTGTTGTGATATGGTCACTATGAGTCAGAACTAGCTCAACGATATCTCACAACAGCAATAACAAAGCTTCCCAGATGAAGTCAAAGACTGAGAACCAGATAGAGAGGGGTAGAATCATGGACTAAAGCAAACAGCTACTTAAAAAAATTTTGTGTATGTGGTGGTTGTTGTTGTTAAGAATATGCACACCAAAACATACACCAATTCAACAGTTTGTACATGTACAATTCAGTAACACTGATTACATTCTTCAAGTTGAGAGGCCATTCTCACGCTCCTTTTCTGAGTTGTTTGTCCTCTACAATCATAAACTGGAGGTTTTCGTCTAATCTTTCCAGTTGCTGTTGTCAGTGTGATCTCATATTGGGCAATCCTAAAAAAGCATAATGTTTAAGGCAAGCCTTTATTACTGTTGTTATTAGGTATCATCGAGTCGGTACTGACTCATAGCGACTCTATACACAAAGGAATGAAACACTGCCCGGTCCTGGACTAACCTCAAAATTATTGCCATGCTTGAACCCATTGATGCTGCTACTTTGCCAATCCATCTCGCTGGGAGTCTTCCTCTTTTCCTCTGACCCTCCACCTTACCAAACATGGTATCCCTCTCCAGTGACTGGTCCCTCCTGACAATATGTCCAAAGTATGAGAAATGAATTCTGGCT
>NW_006408539.1:987656-988710 GCF_000296735.1 Chrysochloris asiatica | reverse complement strand
TTTTAAAGATGATCTCAGATCAGTGGTTTCAGGGATTCATCCAGCCTCCATGGCTCCATAAAGTCTAGAATTCATGAGAATTTGAAATTCTGTTCTTAATTTCCCGCCTTGTGATCAAGATTCTTCGAAGGAAGTTGATCAAGTCATTAAAAGACTCCCAACTAAAAGAAGTCCAGGTCAGATGGCTTTATGGATGAATTCTACCAAACATTCAGAGAGAAGCTGACACCAATTCTACTCAAACTAAGGAAAATCCCTAAATTTATTTTATGACGCAAGCATAATCCTGATACCAAAACCTTGCACCACTAAAAATGAAAATTATAGACCAATATTCTTCATAACCATAGATCATAAAAATTCTCCACAAAGCCCATCTTATTGGGAGTCTTCCTCTTTTTACTGACCCTTCACTTTACCAAGCATTACGTCCTTCTCCAGGGACTGGTCCCTCCTGATGACATGTCTGAAGCATGAGAGATGAAGTCTCATCATCTTGGCTTCTAAGGAGCATTCTGGTTGTACTTCTTCCAACACAGATTTGTTTGTCCTTCTGTCAGTCCATGGTAGTTCTCAACTTTGTCCTTAGGTAAATGTTGCCCTTTTGATTTTGAATGCTTGACCATTCCATGGTAAGCATACCTTACTAGTGTAATTGTCCTCCCTATATACCTTTATACTGCTTGGCTAAAAATTTGCTCACAACGGTGTGTTTGATTTCTTGACTGCTGCTTCCATGAGTGTTGATTGTGGATCAAATTGTACAAAGTGAAGTCTTTGACAACTTCAATCTTTTCTCCTTTATCACGATCAAATGTGCAATCAAGATTGGTAATTACCGGCAATTGGAATGAAAATGTTGGGAACAAAGAGAAAGGATCAATAGTTAGAAAATATGGTCTTGGTGATAGAAACTATTCTGGAGATCACATTATAGAATTTTTCAAGACCAATGACTTCTTCATTGAAAATACCTTTTTAAACAACATAAAAAATGAGTATGCATATGGACCTCACCAGATGGAATGAATACACAGAAATAAAATTGATTCCA
>NW_006408539.1:978055-979016 GCF_000296735.1 Chrysochloris asiatica | reverse complement strand
GCACTTAACAACAACAACAACAATTTATTGATCCAGTGGTGGCAATTTTTATTTTCTTTACATTGATGTGCAATCCATACTGAAGACCGTGGTCTTGGATCTTCATCAGTATTTTTTAAGTACTCTTCACTTTCAGCAGGGAAGGTTATGTCATATGCATATCACAGGTTTTTAAAGAGTCTTCCTCCAATTCTGATACCCTGTTCTTCTTTATATAATCCAGTTTCTCAGACTGTTTCCTCAGCCTACAGATTAAATAAGTGTGGTGAAAGAATACAACCCTGGCACACACCTTTCCTGATTTTAAACCATTCAGTGTTCCCTTGTTCTGTTGAAATCACTGCTTGTACAGGTTCCTCATGAGCACAATTAAATGTTCTGTAATGCCCATTCTTTGCAATGTTGTACATAGTTTTTCATGATCCACACAGTTGAAAACCTTTGCATAGTCAATAAAGCACAAGTAGACATCTTCCTGATATTCACTGCTTTCAACCAAAAGCCATCTGATGTCAGCAATGATATCCTTCCTTCCATGTCTTCTCCTAAATCCAGCTCGAATCTTTGGCAGTTTCCTGTCAACGTACTATTGCAGCCGTTTTTAAATTATCTTTAGCAAACTTTTACTTACATGAGATATTAATGATATTGTCCAATGATTTCCGCATTTCTTTGGGTCACCTCTGTTGGAATGGACACAAATATGGATCTCTTCCAATCAGTTGGCCAGGTAGTTGTCTTCCAAATTTCTTGAGTGTTGCATCAGTTTGTTGAAAGATTTCAATTTATATCCCATCAATTCCTGGAGCCTTGTTCTTTGCCACTGCCTTCAGTGCACCTTGGACTTCTTCCTTCAATGCCGTTGATTCTTGATTATTTGCTACTTCTTGGAATGGTTGAACATCGACCGTTTCTTTTTGGTACAGTGACTCAGTATTCCTTCCATCTTCTTTTGATGCTT
>NW_006408539.1:972462-977955 GCF_000296735.1 Chrysochloris asiatica | reverse complement strand
TTTTTTCACCATACTTATTCAATCTCTATGCTGAGCAAATAATCTGAGAAACTGGATTATATGCCGTTTATACAACCTTGCTTGCTGAATATTAAGAGAATTTAAAATACTTACCTATGAAAATTAAAGACTACAGTCCTTAGTATGGGTTGAACCTCAATGTAAACAAAACAAAACTCAAGACCACTGGACCAAAAAATAACATCATTTTATGTTAACATCTCATGATAAATACAGAAAAGATTGAAGTTTTCAAAGACTTCATTTTTCTTGAATCCACTGCCCACACTCGTGGAGGTAACAGTCAAGAACTCAAACAACATATTGCATTTGTCAAATCTGCTGCACAAGACCTCTTTAGAGTGTGCAAGAGCAAAGATGTGAGTTGGAGGATTAAGGTGCGCCTGACCCAATCCTTGGTATTTTCAATAATTTCATATGCTAGTGAAAGTTGGGTAATGAAAAAAGAAGACCGTAGAAGAATTGATGCATTCGAGTTATGGTGTTGAAGAAGAATTTTTAAAGTACCATGGACTGCGAGAAGAACAAATAAATCTGTGTTGGAAAAAGTATGCCAGAATGCTCTTAAGTAGCCAGGATGGAGAAACTATGTCTCTCATACTCGGGACATATTATCAGGAGGGTCAGATCCCTACAGTAGGACATCATGTTTGATAAGTGGAGGATCAACGAGAAGGAGGAAGACCGCCAATGAAATGGATTAGCACAGTCGTGACAGTAATGACGCAAGCTTAACGCTGATTGTGAGGATGACGGCAAGACTGGGATGCATTTCATTCTATTGTGAATAGGGTCTCTCTAAGTCAGAACCAACTCAACAGCACCTAACAACAACAACTAGAGAGAGGCAAGTCAAAACAACAATGAAATATCATCTTATTCAAGCACTGAGAATAAAGTTCAAAAACCCAGAAAACAACAAATGCTGACAAGGGTGTGGAGAGACTGGAACCCTCCTATACTGCCGGTGGCATTGTAAAATAGTACAAACACTATGGAAAATGGTATGGTGTCTCTCAAAAAGCTGGAAATAGGAATACTGTCTGACCTAGCAATCCCTCTGCTTGGTATCCATCTCAAGAAATGAGCACAGTGACATGAATAGATATATGTTCACAATCACAGAATGATGGAGACAGCCTAAATGTCCAGCAACAGAAGAATGGCTAAATGAACCTTAATACATACACACAATGGAATACTACCCAATATTGAAATAAAACAGTGAGTCTGCTAAACACCGCAAAACATGGGTGAACCTGGAAGACATTATGATGAGTGAAATCACAAAAGGACAACTATTGTATGAGATCACTGTTGTAAAAAATTAAGAAAATGTTTTCTTACTAAAAGAAGCACTCTATATTTACCGGGGGTGGGAAGAAAGGGAAAATTATTCATTGTGTAAAGGGTTGTTGTTGTTGTTATGTGCCGTTCAGTTGGTTCTGACTCATAGTGACCCTGTACAGGGTGTCTGAGGCTGTAAATCTTTACGGGATCAGAAAGCCTCATCTTTCTCCTGCGGAACAGCTGGTAGTGTAAAAGGTAGACACATGTTAACTTGGGTGATGGGGCAGGCAATATACAGCATGAGGTAGGTTGGCACCAGAAAGATAAAGGTTTTGGAAGACACAAGGAGGAATGCAAGAGTTACTGTGAATAGAGGTAAACACTGTTAACTGATGGTACATGGAGAGGATCCCAATCATTTTAAGGAAGTGTATGATTTGTTGAATGTGGGACTGATTATCTGTTCTATAAACCTTCACTCAATTCACAATAAAAAGATTTGAAAAATTAAGAAAAGATTTTTATGCAAGAAAAAACATTCTTTGAAGGTTACCAGGGGTGGGAGGAAAGAAAGTATAAATCACTAAGTAAAGGGTTATTCTTGTTAAGTGATACAGAATCACTTCCACCTCATTGCAGAGCAGCTGGTGAGTTTGACCCGCTGACTTTGTGGTTCAAACTGATCTTGTGGTCCAGTGCTTATCCTACAGCACAACACCAGGACTCCATAAGCAATAGCCACCCTCTTGCCTTTTCCCTGCCTCCATCCCTTGTAACCCCTAATAAACTGTGTTCCCTGTACATTTGCCTTTTCTTGTCTTTTTATGTAAGTGACGTCATGCAATAGTTACCCTTCCGTGATTGACTTTTTTTCACTCAGCATAAGGTCTTCAAGCTCCAGCCCTATTGTAGTATGTACTAAGACTTAATTTCTCTTACCGGCTGAGTAGTAGTCCACTGTATGTATGAATCACATTTATTGACCCATTTCTCTGTTGATGCGTACTTAGGTTATTTCTACTTTTTAGCTATTGTGAATAGGGTTGCGATGAACATTGATGTACAAGTCTCAGTCTGATTCTGCTTTCAAATTTTTTGACTATATGAAGGGGAACTTCAAAGTTTGTGGAAAAATTCCATGATCTTTCAATTTCATTTTTCCACGAACTCTTTGAAGCTCCCTCATATACTTAAAAATGGAATTTATGAGTCACATGGTAGACAGGAAAAGACAAAATAAATAAATGAGATTTCATAGAGATTTAAAACTGGTGTTCATCAAAAGATTTTACAAATAAATAAAAAGACAAACCATTAACTGGGAGAATATCTTTGGGAACCATATATCTCATAACAATACAGTAGTCAAAAAATATATAAAATGCTGACCAAAAAAAGACAAATAACCCAATCATAAAATTGGCAAGCGGCTTGCCTAGACACTTAGAAAAGAGGACACTCAAGTGACAAATAAACACATGAAAAGATGTTCAGTGGTTTCAGCCATAAGAGAGCTGCATTGCTGGTGGAAATGCAAAATGGTACAGCCATTGTGGAAAGCAGTGTGGTGGTTCCTCAAAACCCTAAAAATACAACCACTTTTTTAAAAAGTGCGATAAAAATGCACACAACAAAACACCAATTCAGTGACATTGATTGTATTACCTCTAGACCCCCTCATAACCCATGCTATTGCTTCTATTTGCCATTTTTCACAGACTCCCACCACTTCCAGTTTAAGAAACAAACAATTGTCGAGTTATTTATCCAAGTAGAACAGTGTTCCATAGATTTTTCATGACTGGTTTTCCAATAGATAATCAGGCCTTCCTTCCTAAAAGCTTCTGGGTGGATTATAAGCCCCCACCTTTCAGTTAGCAACTGAGCACATTAACTGTTTGTACCATTTAGGGATTCTATATTCCAGTCTCCAAACAAAAACCAAGCCAAGTGCCATCAAGTTAATTTGATTTATGGAGTCCTGGTGTAGCACTGCTGGTTAATGCACTGGACCTCAAGGTCGGTTTGAACCGCAAGGTCGGCAGTTCAAGATTACCAGCAGCTCCTCGGAAACCCTTTACAGGGTCACTATGAGTTGGAACCAACTCAATGGCATTTAACAACATGTGTGTCAGAGTAGAGCGGGACTCAAGACTTTTCAATGGCTATTACCTTCCAGAAGCAGTTGAGCAGAACATGCTTCTGAAGCTCCTCTGGATAGATTTGAACCACCAACCTTAACTGTTTGACTATCCTCTGCTACCTAGTTGACTGCTGTTCCCTTAGGACTTCCAGTCCCGGTAATGAAAAGCAAATTATCACCATCTCCACATTCATCACCTCCTTTCTTGCACACTCTGGGATCCTGCCATTAAGAAGGGTCTTGTTTTGTTCCAAGTAAGCAGATTCACAGATGTGATGCAAAATAAGAGCATCTTCCTCATGTGACTGCCAGGCCCAGGTAAGGCTGGACTATGGGCAGACTGTAGCCCTGCTCAGTGCCCAACACTTACTTGGAAGCTTGAAATGCCAGTTTTCCCTGTGGCAGCCCTGGCTTCTTCTGTATGGGTGGCAGCTGCTCTGGGAGAAAGGACAAGATTTAAATTGGAACTAAAACTCTGTACCCAATTGGACTTTGACCTTGTTCAGAATTCTACTGGCCCATGTTCCCTGACCCTCCTTCTGAGCAATTGTTCCCTTGAGAAGCTATCTAGTACAGTCAGCCAGCTGCCACCAGCTGCCGTGCCTTCCTGGCTGCCTTCCACCTGGCTAGCTCAGAAAACCTTGGAAATCAAACAGCTTCCTCTCTCCAGCCTCTCGTGCTTCTTCTGGGCCTGGAGCGAAACATGAGTGGGCTGGTGGAAATCTCGGGCCCCAAATGGACCCGTATGTAGGGCATGGGATGAGGTGAGTATGGCCCCAGCACACCACTCTTAGTGCATTCTTGGTTACCAGAGCAATCCCCAGACAAGAGCTGGAATGGTCAGTGTGGGCCTCCAGGCCTGCTGCGTCTAAGACAGCTGCATTCAGCTGAAGTTTCATCACCCCAGCTCCCTCCACTGCCCCGGAAACACCAACTCTTTCCTCATTTCTTCTGCCTGGAAGGCCGTCTTCATTATTTTCTATTTGTCTAAAGTCTGCCCTTCCTTCAAGGGCCTGGGAAACCACCGTCTCCCTATGAAGAACCTCCTGCAACCCTTCCATCCTTCTCTGAGCTCTTCAATTCCTGGTTAAAATCTAGTAGAGGGGTTATTTAATTACAGGCTGGTTTACCTTTGTTGCCTAATTGCTTCAAGTCTCATCTCCCATGAAGCTGGTAGGCTCCCAGGGACTGTGTACTTAGTAGGTCTATTGGATGAGACCTAATAGCACAGTGGTTAAAGCACTCAGCTGCTAACTGAAAGGTCAGAAATTCAAACCTATCAGCTCCTCCATGGGGGAACCTGTGGTAGTCTGTTTTCATGATGATTTACAGTCTTAGAAACCCTACGGTACGGTTCTACTCCGTCCCATGAAGTTGCTATGAGCCAGAATCCAGTTGACAGCTGTTTGTTTGTTTGGGGTTTCTCAGGTCTGTTGTTTTTGTTGTTGTTGTTAAGTGCCATTGATTCCAACTCATAGTGACCCTGTGGTGGCGGTGGTGGTGGTTATGTTCCAAGGAGTTGGTTCCAACTCATAGTTACCCTGTGGTGGCGGTGGTGGTGGTTATGTTCCAAGGAGTTGGTTCCAACTCATAGTGACCCTGTACAGGATTGCCGAGACTGTAAATCTTTACGGGAGCAGAAAGCCTCATCTTTCTCCCATGGAACAGCTGGTGGTTTCAAACTGCTGACCCTGAGGTTAGCAGCCCAATTCATAACCACTAAGCTACCAGAGCTCCTTTAGCACACGGTTAATGTGTTCAGCTGTTAACAGAAAGTCCCTACTCAGAGAGGCAGTGAAGCCAGGGATGGAGACAGAGAAGATGACATGGACAGATGGAGCTGCTGGGGACACAGGACTCAGCTGTGTGCTGACAGCCAGAGGGGCATACCTGCGGAGTGTATCCTTTGGTTATTTGATGATGAATGGAGGGAATTGTAATGAGATGAAACACAGTAGGATGAATGTATGAGAGATGAAGTCTGGCTACTCTGGCTTCTAAGGAGCATTCATTCTGGCTGTACTTCTTCCAAGACAGGT
>NW_006408539.1:963204-970627 GCF_000296735.1 Chrysochloris asiatica | reverse complement strand
GTGTTCTTGATGTCATCCCACACTCTTCTGGTCTTCTGCCATTAGTGTATAAAATATCACATCTGTTCTTGAGATGATCTCTAAATTCATGTGGGATATGTCCAAGGTCACATTTTGATTCTCATGGACTTGTTTTAATTTTCTTCAGTTTCAGCCTGAACCTGCATATGAGCTTTCGATGATCTGTTCCACAGTCTGACATTGGCCTTGTTTGGGCTGATGATATGGAGCTTTTCCACAGTCTCTTCCCAGCAATGTTGTCTATTTTATTTCTGTGTATACTGTCTGGAAAGGTCCATTTGCATAGTCATCTTTTGTTGTTGTTGTTGTTGTTGTTGAGTGCCGTTGAATCAGTTTCAACTCATAGTGAGCTTGTATAGGGTTTCCAAGGCTTTAAATCTTCACAGGAGCATAAAGTTTCAACTTTATCTTTTATGTTGTTTAAAAAAGATATTTACAATAAATGAGTCATTGAATCTTCCAAAATTCTATCAAGTAATCTCCAGCATTGTTTCTATCACCAAGGCCATATTTTCCAATTATTGATCCTTCCTCTTTGTTTCCAAGCTCATCTGTCAGTTTCTCATATTTTGATGGTTTGTGTGTTGCTGTGATGCTGGGAGCTATGCTACTGCTAAATACGAACCTGGTCACCCATGGTGGATAGGTGTCAGCTGAGCTTCCAGTCTAAGACAGATTATCAGGAAGGAGAGGCAAACTACTTCTGAATGCTTAGCCACTGAACAGCTTATGAATAGCAGTGGGACACTGTCACAGGAGGGAGGGGGGAAAGGGGTCAAAGGCGATGATAGAAAAACCATATCAACTAAGGTTAGAGCTGCACAGCCAGGTATTGTAATTGCTGTCAATACATTTCATACCTGTAAAAAGCTTATTTATTTACAACAATGACAACAACAAATATGAGAAGCTACTGTGGCATCTTGCATACAACCTAAAACCTCATGGGATTTGGTTCTTTAGTTTGGAGGTTTAGGGTCATGGTTTCATGCAACATTATAGTTAGTTGTTCTAATAATGGTTTAGTGCTTCTATTCTACCTCCTAATTCATTAAGTAGTGCCTAGGGTCTTAAAAGTTGATAAGAGACCAGATATGACACAACAATTAGTCTCTACCCACCTGGAGCAACAGAGGAAGAAGGAGAGTCAGAAACAGAATAGGATAGGAAGTATGTGGCTAATTTTGTTGTTGTTGTTGTTAAGTGCTGTTGAGTTGATTCTGACCCATAACAACCCTGTATAGGGTTTCCAAGGAGCAGCTGGTGAGCTTGAACCACCGACCTTGCAGTTCAAAAGACATTGCAGTCTGACACATTAGCCCACAGTGCCACAACCAGGATTCCATGTGGCTAATTGTTGTTGTTGTTAGGTGCCATCAAGTCAGTACCAACTCATAGTGACCTTATGCATAGCAGAACGAAACACTGCTCGATCCTGGGCCAACCTCACTACTGTTGCCATGCTTGAGCCCATCGATGCTGTCACTTGGCCAATCCATCTCGTTGGGGGGTATTCCCCTTTTCTCTGACCCTCCACCTTACCAAACATGATATCCTTCTCCAGCAACTGGTCCCTCCTGCCAGTATGTCCAAAGTATGAGAGATGAAGTTTGGCCATTCTGACCTCCAAGGAGCACTCTGACTACACTTCTTCCAAAACGGACCTATTGGTTCTTTTGGCAGCCCATTGTACTTTCAATATTCTCCTCCAATACCATAACTCAAAAGCATCAATTCTTCTATGGTCTTCCTTATTTACTGTCCAGCTTCCGCATGCATATGAGGTTATTGAAAATACCATGGCTTGGGTCAAGCACACCTTAGTTAAAAACTGCCTCCTTTGCTGTGAGACCAGAAGAACTGATGGTGCCCGGCTACTATTACTGAACACTTTGATCAAAAGATTCCATAAGAGAATCCTGATTAAAAGAAGATTAAACAGGCCTGTTTAAAGCTTATGCTATTAAGAGCATTATGTTATGCTCTTACAAAAGCTCTAAGGAATCCATTTGACAACAGCAACTGGGAAGATTAGATAGGAACCCTATCAAAGAACATGGAGTCCTGTTGCGGCACTGTGGTTTAATGCATAAGACTACAAAGCCGTTTGAACTGCAAGGTCGGTGGTTCAAGCTCACCAGCTGCTCCTTGGAAACCCTTTACAGGGTTGCTATGGGTCGGAACCGACTCGATGGCACTTAACAACAACAACAACAACTCAAAGAATCTAATCAATATCACTGAATTGTACATGTAGAAACTGTTAAACAGGTGGATGTTTGTTGTGTGGATTTTTTGTCTCAACAACAACAAAGTAAACAAAATTTCAGAAAATAAAAGATGCTATGGAGCACAGTTCTATTCTGACACACGTGGGGTTTCCATGAGTTAGAGTGACTTGATGGCAATTGTACTGGATTGTCAGTATAGCAGCTGAGTCTCTTGGCCGCCATGTCTTCCTTACATCCTGGTCTCCATGGTCCCTACTCTCTAACCTCTTGCCTCTCTGACCTCCAACTCCTTGGTGATTCTGTTTTTGGTCTCCTTTTTTCAGCTTTATCTACAACTATTACCTATCCTTGGGGGACAGATGTGGCGCCATAGGATAAGCACTCAGCCTCAGGTCAGTTTGAACTGAAAGACAGGCGGTTCAAGCTTACCAGCAGCTCCTCAGAAACTCTATACAGGAATCGACTCAACAGCTCTTAACAGCAACAACTACCTCTCCTTAGGTTTAGAACTACCATTTATTGAGCAACTATTATATTCCTGGCATTGTGCTAAGCACTTTACATATATTGTTTTTGTTGTTGTTGTTGTTAAGTGCCACAGCGACTGTATAGGGTTTCCAAAGAGTAGCTGGTGAGATTGAACCACCAACCTTGAGGTTCAAACTGACTTTGAAGTCTAGCACATTAACCTACAGTACCACACCACAACTCCTTGCACATATTATTAGTCTCCCATAATCTTATTCGATAAGACCTCAGATTTCTTCTCTATGAAAGAGGAAAGCAACACAGAGACAGCTTCTAGATTACATCTTGCTCAAGTTCTGTGAACTAGTAGAAGTCAAAGTCAGTGTACAAATTCAGATCTTACACTAAACCACCAGGTGATACTACCTCCCACAATGGAGGATCCCCTTTGGATCCATCCCCTTTACATCAGACTCCCATATTCAACTTCCTATGAGCCAGGTCCACTGAGATATCCTTGCCATTGGCACCTGAAATTAGCAACAACAAATAGAATTCTCCTCATGCCTGCAGATCATCACTTCTTACATCTTCTCTGTCTCATTGGAGGTCCCACCACACAGCCTCTTAGCCCAGATGCTGGGTTGGTATCATCCCAAGCTCCCTCTCCCTCCTCCTCACATCCCTTCTCTCCTTCTTCTCTCTGGCGGTGTTTCATTTCTCAGAGGTTCTGACACCTTCCTGGTCTCTCCCTTTCTAGTTCACCCCTCTGGTCCATTCTCTACAGTATAGCTGCTCTCTTAAAACTCAACCCTGACCACATTACCTTCTTATTAAAAATCCTTCGCTGGTTGCCCAGTATCTCAAGACAACCACCAAACTGTTTTTTGTTTTTTGTTTTTAAGGTTTTTATTGTGGATTGGGTGAAAGTTTATAGGGCACATCATCAGTTTCACATTCAACCATTCATATGACTTGTTTCATTACATTGATTACAATCCCCTCCATACATCATCAGTCAACAGTGTTTCTCTCTATCCTCTTTGGCTTTTCTCCTTTTTTTTGGTGGTGGGGGGGAACCACCAAACTCTTTAGCTTGAAAACTAAAGCCTATCAGGGCCCAACCACCCCTGTCTCTCTGCTTCACCTCTGTCTCTCTTACAAGTAGTCCATGACTCAGTCGTCTCAACTATCCATTGTTGTTGTTAAGTGCTGTTAAGTCGGTTCCTACCCATAGAGACCCTGTAAAGGGCTTTCAAGAAGCAGCTGGTGAGCTTGAATCATTGACCTTGTGGTTCAAACTGACTTTGCAGTCTAGTGCATTAACTCACAGCACAGCATTAACCACACCAGGACTCTACCCATAGTTCCAGGAAAGCCCACAACTCTTTCAGAATCCGCTGACTTTACGCATGCCTTTCCCTTTGCTTTATCCCTCAGTGATAAACCTCTGCTACTGTTAGTTGCTGACAAGTAGAACTGTTCTGTAGCAGATCAGCAGACTTGTTGCCCAAGGTGACTCTGGAAAAGTTTAAAAGTTTAAACTACCAACCTTTCAAAGGAGCGTTGGTAGCATAGTGGTTACAAATTGGGCTGCTAATCTCACAGTCAGCAGTTTGAAACTACCAGCTGTTGTGGGAGAAAAATGAGGCTTTCTGCTTCCGTAAAGATTTACAGCCTCGGAAACCCTGTACAGGGTCGCTGTGAGTTGGAACCAACTCCACAGCACATAACCACCACCAACAACAACTTTTCAACAGCAGTCAAGCATTTTAACAGTTTGTGTGAGCCATTGTTCACCAATAAACTCCTAGCTATAAGGTGCCATTTAACAGATTCCAGCTCACAGCGACCAAAGTGACAGAACAGAACGATTCTATAGAGTTTTAGAGTCTGTAATCTTTCTGGGAGCAGATCACCAGGTCTTTTCTCCTGTGGAACCACTGGATGGATTTTAACTGCTAATTTTTCAGTTAGCAGCCCATCACCTAACTCTTCTTAGATCTAGAGAGCCTCGAAAAACCCCTACTCTCATTTAAAGGGAGTGTGGTGTCTCTGCGTGATAAGCACTGAACTGCAAACCACAAGGTCAGTGGTTCAAGCCCATCAGTCACTCCATAGGAGAAAGCTGAGGCTTTCTGCTCCTGCAAAAAAGCTATATACGGGGTCACTATGAGTCAGAACCGACTCCACAGCACTTAACAATATAACAATGGTAGTGATATCCTTTAAAATAAAATAAAAATTGAAACATGGGTATCAAGTGGATTTCAACTCATACTCATCCTTTAATACTGTTCAAATGCCACCTCCTCTAGGAAGGCTTCCTGTTTACTCCAACTCTTACTTAGGCATTTTTCTTTGTCCCCTCCTTAACATTCCCAGAGCACATCTACTCGCCATTTGTAAGTAAGTGTTTACTCAGCTCTATACCCCTGAACCTCCAATAAGGCTGTGCATACTCCATCCCAGATGGTGCCTCATTAATGTTTGTATCTCCAGGACTCGACAGAGTGCCTGGCAAATAGTTTCTTTGATACAAATTAATGGACTGGCTGATTGATTAACTATATAACAAGATCCCCCACCAAGGAATTGCGGACCAGGTGGGAAAAAGCAATCCATCATGGGGGTGATGATGGCAGTCACTCTGGCCACAAGGGACTGGAGAATTTGGAGGGGAAGTGACTTGACAGGAACAAGTGTCCCTGGATGAGCAGCCCAGATCATGACTCCAACGACATCTGGTTTATTTTCCAGCAGCAACAACATTTGGGAACGGATCAGTGCCAACAGGCACCCAGGGTCCCTTCCACATAATTAGCATGTCTCTGGGGGAGGCCCCACTCCCATAGTCTGGAATGTAGACAAAGAGGATCTGTTCCAGTTATGCTAATTGCTGTCTCGCTCCCACAGAGGATGGGGCTGTGAGAGATTCTAGGGGGCATCCAAGCGGATGGGGAATTCCTCAGCCCTTGCCTGGCAGGCTCCTCCAGACAGGCCCACACTCAGAGGCCCTCCCAACCATCACCAGTGAAAGCTGGAGGCAGACCTGACTCATAGGCCACTGGGGAGGTGGGATTTGGAGACTTTACATATGTTCCCATAATCTTCATACCCAGGAGCTCCAAAGCTCAAAATTCCACTTTAGAAATAGTGTTTTCTCCAGAAACCTGCTCTTTGATGGCTAATGGCCTGATAGAAGTCACACACTGAGCCTCTGACACCTTAGTATGAACTGGCAATGCGGCTTTCCCAAGAGCCTGGGGCAGTGTGGGGGTGAAAATGCCCTGAGTTGCAGAGGAAGTGCAAGCAAGGGCAGAGAAAGAGATGGGAGGTCATAACTCATGTCCACTCCTACCACCAATGTGCCTGAGCCAGCCCTTCCTTCTGCCACCATCCTGGGATGTTGTTGTTAGGTGCCATTGAGTGGTTTTAACTTATGGTGACCTTATGTACCACAGAACCAAAAAATGCCCAGTCTTGCCTGTGCCATCCTCACAATTGTCATCTTTTTTGAGCCCATTATTGCTGCCACTGGGTCAATCCATTTCAGGGGTCTTTCTGTTTGTCACTGATTCTCCACTTTACCAAGCATGATGTCCCTCCTGACAACATGTCCAAAGTACAAAAGATAAAATCTCACCATCCTTGCTTCCAAGAAACATTCTGGCTATACTTCTTCCAAAACAGGTTTTCTTCTAGCAGTTCTTCTGGAAGTTCATGGTACTTCTTCACCAACACCATAATTCAGATGCATTCATTCTTCTATAGACTTCCTTATTCATTGTCCTGAATTGAAGAGCTCTTAATCCTCAGGAGCACCAATTATCTCTCACTCTCATTAAGGATTTCCTCTCCTCAAAACCAGCAAACACTGAGACCACAAGCACCCTGTAAGTTCACAGCTCTCAGCTACTGTACTGGATGCTGGAAGAATTGGGGAGTGGGAGGGCAGAGGAGACTAACAGCACTGGATACCCGTCTAGCAGTGAGTCTACAATGACAGTGTGAATAAGCATCACATGGTTGTTGTTAAGTGCCTTTGAAATGGTTTTCAACTCATAGTGACCTCGTGTAACAGAGTAGAACTGCCCTGTAGGATTTTCTAGGCTAGGTCATTCTCCCACAGAGAGGCTGCCTGGGTTCGAACCTATGATGGCAGTTCTACTGTTTTATAGGATCGCTAAGAGTCATAATGAAGTTGATGGTCCTGGGTCTTTCAAGAGGTAGCATATGATCAAGAGCCAATGATACTGAAGGAAGAAGTCCAAGATATATTGAAGGAATTGGCAAAGAACAAGGCACCAGGAATTAATGGAATAAAAATTAAAATATTTCAAGAAAGTGAGGAGGCACTGGAGGCACTCGCTTATCTATGCCAAGAAATTTGGAAGACAACTATCTGGCCAACTATGTATTTGTGCCCATTCCAAAGAGAAGTGACCCAATGGAAAGCAGAAATCATCGGACAATATCTTTGATATCACATGCAAGTTTTACTAAAGGTAATACAGAAATGGCTGCAAGCATACATTGACAGAGAACTTCCAGAGAGAGGTTCAAGCCAGATTCAGAAGAGGATGCGGAATGAAGGATATCATTACTGATGTCCAATGGATCTTGGTTGAAAGCAGAGAATACCAGAAAGATGATTACCTGTGCTTTATTGACTACACAAAGGCTTTTGATTGTGTGGATCA
>NW_006408539.1:960255-963104 GCF_000296735.1 Chrysochloris asiatica | reverse complement strand
GTTGGTTCCAACTCATAGTGACCCTGTGGTGGCGGTGGTGGTGGTTATGTTCTAAGGAGTTGGTTCCAACTCATAGTGACCCTGTGGTGGCGGTGGTGGTGGTTATGTTCCAAGGAGTTGGTTCCAACTCATAGTGACCCTGTACAGGATTGCCGAGACTGTAAATCTTTACAGGAGCAGAAAGCCTCATCTTTCTCCCATGGAACAGCTGGTGGTTTCAAACTGCTGACCCTGAGGTTAGCAGCCCAATTCATAACCACTATGCTACCAGAGCTCCTTTAGCACACGGTTAATGTGTTCAGCTGTTAACAGAAAGTCCATGAGTCAGAATCGACTAGACGGCAGCTGGTTAGTAGGTCTACTAGGAATGAGCAACTGAAAGGATAAATGAATGAGGAAATGGATTGCTTTGGTCATGTTGTTGTTGTGAAGTGCCGTCAAGTTGATTCGGACCCATAGTGACCCTATATAGGATTTCCAAGGAGCAGCTGGTGAGCTTGAACCACCAACCTTGCAGTTCAAATGGCTTTACAGCCTGGTTCATTAACCCAGGTGAGGTGGAGGTGGGGACACAGACCGAGTGCCCCACCCATGTTTTGGGGAATGCTCGTCCCCATCCAGCCTGAGACATGGAAATGAAGAACACAGTGATTCTCAAAATTGGTTGTCTGAGAATCGTTTTCATTGTTGGAAAGGTAAATCAAACATACAAGAATTGTAATGTTGAGACTGAGAAACACTAGAGTCACAGTCAGAGAGAGGACTGAAGGAGCCAATGTGGGAGCCAGTGCATCCAGCTATGTTCCCTTCATGTGGCCACACCTGAACTTAATAAGCATAGACATTCTTGGGACCCACCAAATCAGGATCACTGGAATGGGAAATTTGAGGATATGTGTGTTTAACAAACTCCTTTGGGTTTCTGATGTCACATTCCCCCATCTGGTGGAGTTTGTAATTGCTGGGTTCAAGTGTGGTTCCAGGTAAGTTGATGATGCTCTTGATCAAAGTCACAGGAAGCTTTCTAAGAACAGAGAGGCCTCATAGGCACCAAGCCCATAACATGGAGTGGACAAGCCAGGTCTGCTCCCAGAGAAGCATCTCTCAGCCTGAGCATACTGTTGGCATCACTCGTGCCTACCACCACTTGCCATGGAGTCTGTTCCAAATACATTGCAGCACTATTCATAATAGTCTAAAGGTAGAAACCATCTAAAGGCCCATCACCAGATGAATGGATAAACCCAATGTGGTAATACATACAATGGAATACTACTCAGCCAGTAAGAGAAATACAGTCTTGATACATACTACATATGAATGGAGCTTGAAGACATTATGATGAGTGAAATAAACCAATAACAAAAGGGCAAATATTATATAATCTCACTTATATATTTTTTAAAATACAAGAAAATCAAATGTGCAGAGACTAAAATTTATTAGTGGTTACCAGGGACAGGTTGTCGCTGTTAACTGCCGTCGAGTTGGTTCTGATTCATAGCGACCCTGTGCACAGCAGAAGGAAACACTGCCCAGTCCTGAGCCATCCTCACAGTCATTGTTACACCTGAGCCCACTGCTTTTGCCACTGTGCCAATTCATCTCATTGAAGCTTTTTCTCTTTTCCGCTGACCCGGCACTTAACGAAGCATGATGTTCTTCTCTAGGGGCTGGTCCCTCTTGATGATATGTCTGAAGCATGAGAGACAAAATCTCACCAACCTTTGGATGATCAGAACTCGACTAGAGGAAGAAAGAAGAGGAAATTAAAAAAAAAAAAAGAATAATCCACTATAATCTGATGAACTTTACCTATATGTATGGTATGGATGTAGTAGCTCAAAAAAGGGAACAAATCTTTACAGCAAGGATCACTTACATCCCCTCAGTACATGGGGTTGACAGGGATGGGCTACTTAGACATTGGTTACCCAAAATGGGTGGAGGGGGCTATAAAGGCAAGAAGTGACTGGCTTATAAACTTTCAAGAGGGAGCCTAGTTCCAGACAGGGCAGGGGTAGGTAGAATCTCCACTGAATAATTTCCAATCTGTTGAGACCAGGCTGGCGAAAGGAAATGGGGGTAAGACTCTTGTGGTACAATAGTGAATAATTGCCATCAGGACTGAGTGTGAGGGTCAGAAACGTAGAGGTAAATGTTTTTTGACAAAAGAAGGGTAGTGGTTGATTTTGCAGCCCAGGAGCAGAGGTCGCTGGGACCATCAAGTGAGAAGAGCGGAGAGCGTGACCCTACTCAGAGAGGCAGTGAAGCCAGGGATGGAGACAGAGAAGATGACATGGACAGATGGAGCGGCTGGGGACACAGGACTCAGCTGTGTGCTGACAGCCAGGGGGGCAGACCTGCGGAGTGTATCCTTTGGTTATTTGATGATGAATGGAGGGAATTGTAATGAAATGAAACACAGTAGGATGAATGTATGAGAGATGAAGTCTGGCTACTCTGGCTTCTAAGGAGCATTCATTCTGGCTGTACTTCTTCCAAGACAGGTTTGTTTGTTCTCTGGCAGTCTATGGTACTTTCAATATTCTCCTCCAACACCATAACTTATATGCATCAATTCTTCTACAGTCTTCCTTATTCATTATCCAACTTTCACATGCATATGAAGCTATTGAAAATACCAGGACTTGGGTCAGACATACCTTAGTCCTCAAATAGACATCTTTACTGTTGAACACTCTACACTGCTGAACACTTAAACACTTGAACAATGAGACCGTCTTGTGCAGCTGATTTGCTCAATTCAACAAGTCATTTGATTTCTTGACTGCTGCTTCCGTGAGTGTTGATGGTGGATTCAAGCAAAATGAAGTCTTTGACAATTT
>NW_006408539.1:892134-944750 GCF_000296735.1 Chrysochloris asiatica | reverse complement strand
CCTGACCCAAGCCATTTTCAGTAACCTCATATGCATGCAAAAGCTGGACAGTGAATAAGGAAGACCATAGAAGAATTGATGCTTTTGAGTTATGGTATTGGAGGAGAATATTGAAAGTGCCATGGGCTGCCAAAAGAACTAACAGATCTGTGTTGGAAGAAGTACAACCAGAGTTCCTTGGAGGCCAGGATAGCCAAACTTCGTCTCTCATACTTGGGACATATTGTCAGGAGGGACCAGTTGCTGGAGAAGGATATCATGTTTGGTAAGGTGGAGGGTCAGAGAAGAAGAGGAAGACCCCCAATGAGATGTATTGGCCAAGTGGCAGCATTAATGGGCTCAAGCATGGCAACAATTGTGAGGTTGGCCCAGGACTGGGCAGTGTTTTGTTCTGTTGTGCATAAGGTCGCTATGAGTTGGTATAGACTTGATGGCACCTAACAACAACAACAATGGAGTTGAACATCCTTTCATAGGCTTATCAGTCATTTATCAATCTTTGTTGAAGAATTGTCTGCTCAAATTTTTCTCTACTTTTCATTAAGGTTTTTTGTCTTCTTATTGTTGAATTGTAAGAGACTAGGAAGCTTTAAAATTTTTACCCATCTTCTGATCTTTACCCAGTTCAAGTAATCAAAACACTGGAGCAATCCTGGGTCTCAATATCTTCCAGCTCCTCTCCTCTACAGTCAGAATTGTGAATCACTGGTTTATATGATGCAGTCCACAAGACACAAGATGCTATGTAAGACCTCATGGAGTTTATGATCC
The DNA here is from genome assembly GCF_000296735.1 of Chrysochloris asiatica. Lineage (NCBI taxonomy): Eukaryota > Metazoa > Chordata > Mammalia > Afrosoricida > Chrysochloridae > Chrysochloris > Chrysochloris asiatica. Next base: position 943,979 of record NW_006408539.1, on the reverse strand, counting down.
CCTTTAGGCTTGATTGTTCATCATCAAACACTGAGTGCTTGTGCCAAGCACAGTGGTAAACGAAGGAGAGGTGGAAATAGAGATGAAAATCAAAGTGGATCAGATGTAGATGCTGTGATAGAGCTCTCAGTCTAAGAGGGAAACTGGCCCTGAACACAGAATTACAGTACAGTCGCCCCCTTCCCCACCCACCATATCCAAGGGCTCTACATCCACGGATTCAACCAACTGCAATAAAAAATATTTAGAAAAAAAATTGGCCAAAGTGATCCCTCAAAGGCTAAGAGGCAGTGTAAGTGCTATTTACATAGCATTTGCAGTGTATTAGGTATTATAATAATCTAGAGATGATTTAAAATATGTGGGAGGATTTGCGTAGGTTCTATGAAAATGCAATACCACGGACTTGGCATCCGTGGATATTTTTATTCTCATGAGTCCTGGAACCCATCCTTCAACAGACATCAAGGAACAACTAAGGAGCCCTGGTGACACTGTGGGATAAGCATTGACAGTTCAAACCCACCAGCAACTCCTTAAGAACAAACTGAGGTTGTCTGCTCCCATAAAGATGTACAGTCTTAGAAACCATCGGGAGCAGATCTATTTTATCTTATCTCGGACCACTATGAGACAGAATCAACTGGGTAGTAGGGAGGCTAATGGAAGTCTGTACAGAATGTCAAGGAGACTTCTAGAAAGAAGATTCAATTCATCCTTCCTTGGGTGTATTAAGACTGCTGAATGCGAAGTCAGTGGTCATCCAGACCACCCTACTCAAAGAGTGGTCCACAACTAAGAGAGTTAACACATCTTTGAAGATGGTTAGAAATGCAGACTCTCAGGCACCCACCCCAAACCTGCTGAAACAGAATCAAGTTTAACAAAATATGTGTACATAGGTGACTCACTATGTACAAGGAAGCTTCAAATAGTTGATGTAAAAATTGAATTAAAGGGTAATGGAATTGTCCACAAACTTTTTGAAGCCCCTGGTATATTAAAGTTTGAGATGTGATGATTTAGGTGATGTCAGTTAAGAAGCATCCATAAGTTACGCTTACCTCAGACAAAATAAAACAAAAAGTTTTATTGCAATGAGGTATGGGTTCATTAAATTATTTCTTGGGTTAACGGCTTCTCTCTTTTAAAATGCAGCACATTAAATTACTCTTAGTCACGCATATATTATCATGAATTTGTCTATCAGAATGTTTCAGCATAAGCCAGTCTCTTCCTGAAGCTTTCTCTCAGGTCACTGGCTTCCAACCAACTTTTGAAAAATCAAGAAGTTGGGACCAGATTGGGGTAACACTGGTGTTTGGAGCACAAGCATGGTTGGACCTGAAGTATAGGACAGGACAGAGAACACAGAATATGGCTTCAAAATGACTTTCAAACCCAGTCCTGTTGACTCAGTTTTATGGGAGATTTGCAGAGTTGAGTGGCTTCCTCGACATCACACAATATATAAGTATAGGGGTAGCTGGTTTAAACTTGGGTGAAATAATACATTTAACTATCCTTAACCTACTAGGCTCCACTTTCAACTTGATTCTTCATCAGAAGAAATTACAATCTTCATTGACAGCAGGACTTTCAACCATAACACTTTTAGGGACAACTGGTTTTCTTGTGTCAGGTTTCCATGTAGAGGAGCAAATGAGATTCTCCCATTCTCAGCAATCTCAGTCTTAACAGCACTCAGACCTCCAAATAAGACTCTAGCTGTGGTTCTTCCTGAGATGTGAAGAGCTGCACACATATACAATATTATTGGTTCTGTTGAAGCCTTAATTCCAAATCACTTTGAGTCACCACTAAAAATCCTTTCCAGCTCCAAATCCTAAAATATAAGACAAATTCTATTCTTCTTTTTCTGCTTACTTGTGGGGCATTGATAATTCCTAGGGATTGGAATGTAAAAGTTAGTATCAAAGAGGAAGAATTGGTAGTTGGACAATGTGGCCTTGGTGACAGAAATGACAGTGGAGATCACATGATAATATCTTGTAAGACCAGTGACTTACTCATTGCAAATACCTTTTTCAAAAACACAAACAGAAACTCTACACATGGACCTTGCCAGGAATATGCAGGGCTCTGAGCAAGTACATCTGTGAAAAGATAGGGTGGAGAAACTCAATATCATCAGATTTAAAAAAAAAAAAAAAAGCTTATATGCAAGTTCAGGTTGAAAGGAAGAAAATCAAAATTAGTCCATGAGACCCAAAATACGACCTTGAATATATCTCATATGAATTTAGAGACTATCTCAAGAATATATTTGATCCATGGAACATTAATGGTGAAAGACCAGAGGAGTTGCGGACTCACATCAAGAGCAACATACATGAAGAAAGCAAGGTGTGGGAGGGAGGGGAAAGTAATTCACTGGCTAGAGGGTAGGCACATGTTAGCTTGGAGGCATAGGGAGGCCAATATATAAGAAGAGGGAAGATAGCAGATAAACAATGGAGGTTTGTATGGGCTAAATGGGATAGAGGTCAATAGTGATTTATACACAGCCTTGAAACAACAATGTTTGATAGATAGATGGATCAAGACATAGGCTAAATGTGTAAAGGAGGGGGGGAAATGTTTATGTAGCATCCTAAACTTGACTGTCTTGTGGATATTGGTTTCCCATGCCTACTAAAACAGACATTTATGTGTGATAAACATGAATATTGGGAATTATGATTACAGAAATCTTGTAAGTCCGTCTTCAGCGTATAACTGATTGGATTTGTTGAAACAGAAATTAGAATTTGCCCAGGGAAATAAGTTCCTTGTTAAGCCTTTGTAGAGTATGGGACCCTAAGTGGAATCCTGAGCCCCACCCAAAACCTTCTGAGTTTGGACATTCCCACTTTAAAAGACCTGCAGACCAACCCAGAACTGCTGGGAGAACAGAAGATTCTTATTGAAAGAACAACCTGCAGGAAAAAAAACGGACTGTCTAGTTGATTGAATAGCAAGCAAGCTGTTAGCTTTAGAAGCATCATCAAAGAAATGTCAGCCCATCAGGGAAAGCCCCCTTCTAGGACTTAGAGTCAAAGGGAACCCATAAACAACCTAGTATGCTCAATGGTGACCACCTGGGTCTACTTGTGAGTCGAAGTGGATGAAATGGAGACATGGGCTGAGTTTGGCCAGGTTCCATTGACATCCACTAGACTTGAGATGAGAGAGAGAAGAGAAAGGGCTAGCTGGTGTGAAATTTATGGAAATGTGTGAACTCCTGAGCCCATGGGCCCTGACCCAATCCCTGGGGGCTAGGGTTGAGAGTGATGTCACCTGCTGGTCTGAAGTTCAGGGAGGCATGTGTGAACTCCCAAACTTTCAACTAGTACCCATTTGACCTAGCTTGGATAGCTAGCTGACCAGAACTCAACTAGATGAAGATAAACATGCTTGATCTACTGTGAGCAAGTGTAAGTTGCTACAATTTGATGAACTGGACTTTTTGTTGATTTCTAATTAATTTCAAATCAGAGTAACCCTATAAACAGAGTAGAATTCCCCCCATGGGTTTCCAAGGCTGGAAATCTCCACAGAAGCAGACTGCTACATCTTTCTCCTGCAGAGCAGCGGGTAGGTTCAAACCATTGACCTTTTAGTTAGCAGTTGAATGCTTAGCCACTGCACCACCAGAGCTCCATAGGGCAGGAGGTCTCTCCTAATTATGTTGGTATTGCTAAGACACCCTGGACAGTGTTTCTGAGGCTGTAAATCTTTGTGGGAGCAGAAAACCTTATCTTTCTCCCGGGGAGCAGCTGGTGGGCTTAAACTGCTGACCTTGTGACTTGCAGTCCAATGCTTATCCTACAGAACCACCTAATAACAATACTAAGCCCAGGTAAAGACAGAGTGAGCCTATGCTGCTTTATAAGGAAGGCGATGGTAACCAGGGGCTTGCTCTGCTGTGTGAAGTATCCCTGGTGGGATACTGCCCTCAACATTTCCCTCTCTTTCTCAATCTCTCCACTAAAGTAAATGGTGAAGAAATATTTAAAATATGGATCTGAAAATGTGCAATTCATTACCCAGCCTAGCTCTGCATCCTATAGAACACAGTGGTTTAAAACAACAGACAGACTCAAAGAAACCTGGGCTCAAATCCCAATCACCACTGACCGCTCTGGCTGGACCTTTGGCAGGTCAGCGTCCCCAAGCTTCAGTTTCCACATTTGAAATAAAGGAAGGGAAAGTCATTTCATGTGAATGTAGTGAGGACAGACAAGATCGGCATGGTTCCATGCTGGGCCCTCTGTTACTTCCAGAACCCTCTGGGCCTGTCACACCAAGTGGAAGCTGGAGTGAGTCCAGGCTTTACCTCACAGATCCCTCCTCCACATCAGCTCCTGTTCCAAAAGCCTTGCCTCTACTCGGGTACCATCTCCCACAAGAGGTACTGGTAATCTCCTCTAGGTCGCTCTTGAGCAATGTATGTAATTCCAGTGCCCCACAGCGAGCCAATTGGGCAAGTTTGGAAAGTTCGGTGACTGCTAATCTCCCACTTACTTGAAGCACTAGAAAGATTATTTCCTCAGTGTCCATTTTCTTAGGAGAAACTCTGGAAGATCATGTTCTCCTAAAGAATGCAGCTGAACCCTGCCTAGCAATCTGTGAGCATCCAGAGTTACACAAAGGGCAAACAAGCTTACTATAGGAGCCTTCTGAAGGGTAAATTCTTCTAATGCTTTTAAGGGAAGGAAATCACACAAACTTTAGAGTCTGAGGATCAGATTAAATTCAAATTGTCCTTCCCTCTGCTTCCTAGTGAGTACAACAGTCTCTACGGCAGATTGTTGGAAAGGCTAAATGGGAAACCTAGATGAAAGGACTTGGCAATACAATTACTAGTCAGTGGTGTGGCACTGTGGATCAGCACTGAACGGTGAATCACAAGGTCGGCAGTTCAAACCCACCAGCTGCTCTTGAAAACCCTAGATGAGTTGGAACCAACTCAAGGGCACTTTACTACAACAATTCTATAATTGGAGTCGTGGTGTGATGCTTCAGGATAATGAGCTAGCCCGCAAGGTTGGAGATTCAAACTCACCAGTTGCTCCTCAGAAACCTATACAGAGTTGCTAAGAGTTGGAACCGACTCAACAGCACTTAACAACAACAACATTCTACAACTGGAGTCCTGGTGTGACACTGTAGGATAAGCGTTGAACCTCAGTGTCAGTTTGAACCACAAGGTCAGTGGTTCAAACTCACTAGCCACTCCCTGGAACCCCTATATAGGGTCCCTGTGAGTCGGATATGACTTGATGGCACTTAACAACAACAAAATTCTATAATTAAGGAGCCCTGAATGGTAGCACAGTAGATGACAAACTGGGCTGCTAACCACAAGTCGGTAGCTCGAATCTATCAGTTGCTCCTCAGGAGAAGAGGAGGCTTTTCTCTCCCTTAAAGATTACAGGCTGGAAGCCTATACAGGGCATTGTTGTTGTTGTTGTCGTTATGTGCCATGGAGTCAGTTCCGACTCATAGTGACCCTGTACGGGGTTTCCGAGGCTGTAAAACTTTACTACGGGAGCAGAAAGCCTCATCTTTTCCCCATAGAACAACTAGCAGTTTCAAATCGCTGACCTTGAGGTTAGCAGCCCGATTTGTAAACACTACGCTACCTGAACTCCTTTATACAGGTCTTTAGGAGTCTGAAATGACTCTTCAGCACACAACCACCACAATCCTGTCATTATAATACAATAACTTTAAATGATGAGTATTTAAATATTTTGTTTAACTATTTAAATAATTTACATGAAGTAGCCCAAGGGTGTTCATAAAGGCTCTCGTCTGACTTTAAGGAGCCCTGGAGAGTAATGACTTCAGTGTAGGTGTCAAGCGGACCAGCTGCTCAGGAAAGACAGGCTGGCTGCTCCCACATAAATGTACAGTCTAGGGAACCCTATGGAGCAGTTAGCTCTTCTCTAGTATATAGGGGCACTTTGAGTCAGAACAGGATCAGTGCCAGTGAATTTGGTTTGTTTTTGGTACTCTGACTTTAAGGAACCCTGGTAGCACAATGGTTAAACATTACACTGCTAACTAAAAGGTCAGCAGTTCAAATCCACCAGCCACTCCATCAGGAGCCAGACCTGGCAATCTGTTCCTGTCAGGGTTTCAGTCTAGGAAACCTTATGGAGCAGATCCACTCAGTCCTACAGGGTTATTAAGAATCCTAATCAACTCAACAGCACACAACAACAGCAACAGTCCCACTTTTAAAAAAGGATGTGGGGAGATTCAGTGAACCAAATCTTATTGGGACAATGTTGTTGTTAAGTGCCATCGAGTCGATTCTGACTCATAGCAACCCTGTATAGGATTTCTGAGGAACGGTTGGTGAGTTTGAACTGCCGACCTTGCGGTCCAGTGCTTATCCTACAGCACCACACCAGTAGGCAGAATTTATGTCAAGGGTTAGATTGGTTAATGTCCAAAGAAAAGGGGAGCAATTAGGAATTCCATTCAGTAGGATCCTGCTAGCCCACTTTTCAGCTCTGATCACTGTGGCTTCAGCATCAACAGATGAAGAGAAACACATTTTAAGTTCACAATTTAAAATCTTGTGGTTATTGGTATTTTTTTTCTTTCAATTTTTATTGTGAACTGAGTGATAGTTTACATGGGAGAACATCAGCTTTACACTCATTCTATCATATTTCATTACATTGCAATGATTACATTCAACAGTATTTGCTTCTATTCCCTCTGGGTTTTTGTTTGTTTGTTTTTGGATGGACACCAAAACACTCAGGAATTTACAATCATTCAAACACCCAAAGGGCATACCCTGAAAGCCTGCCCCCCGGCCACCAGCACACAGCCCTTCTCCCTCCATGAGCCTACAGTCCCCAGCCGCTCCATCTCTCCACGGCATCATCTCTGTCTCCATCTCTGGTGTCACTGCTTCTCTGGATAGGGTCCCATATTGCGCTCTTCTCCCTTGATGGTCCCAGAGTCCTTTGCTGCTGGACTGCAAGTTCAACCATTCACCTCTTTTTGCTACAAAACCTCTGCCTTTACGGTTGCAACAATCAGTCAGTCATGATAACAATTACTCACTATTGAACCACAAGTGTCTTATCCCCATCTCCTTTCACCAGCCCCATCTAGACAGGTTGAAAACCATTCAGTGGAGATTCTACCTCTCTCAGCACCCTCTGAAACTAAACTCCCTCTTGAAAACTTGTAAGCCAGTCACTTCGTGCCTATCTAGTCCCCCCATTTTAGGTAGCCAAAGTCTAAGTTGCCTGTCCCTGTCTGCCCTGTGTGCAGAGGGGATGGGAATGATCCTCGCTATGAAGATTACTTCCCTCTTGATTAGTACCATTCTTCCCATCTTACAGACCTGCCCATGCTACCCTCTACCCCAGTTGAGACACATTGTAAAGTGACTTTTCTCCAGAGGCAAGCCCTGAATGAAAAATCTCCCCTCTTTTCCTCTCCTGTCCCCCTCTAAGTCTCAGCCACATTGAAGAGGTAGAAACCTGCCAGGTGTTTTCTCCTCCCCCAGTGTCAGGGTGGTTGAAAACGATGACACATGAAAGGGAAAGTACCTCTGAGTAAAGGAAGACTTGCTTTGCTCAAGAGTAAACATCATAGAAAGTCACTGAGAAACCGAATTCCTGTTTGTCCCACCTCTCATTCCAGAGCCTGCAGGGCAGACCTTCAATTCTCTGCCTACATTTCTTTAAGACCTGGTGTTATCTGCAACCTGATTAGGACAGAATCATCTGTCTTAGGTTGGATTCCCTGGCAAGCAGACTCAATCTGAGGTGGAGATGTGCATGGAGGAAGTTTACTGAGGGGTGCGCTCAGGATCAGTACCAGGAGTGGGGTGGAGGGCATAAAGAATGCAGGATTGGGCAGAGGAAAGGGTTAAAATTTGATGACAGAAAGGTCTCAGTGATCACACCAGGAGCTCTAGAGCTAGTCTGGTGCCTCAGAGTTGTTCTGTCTTGAAGTGAGGGGATCAGGTCTCATTGACTAGACACTGGATGTGGACTGTTCCTGAGAAGGAGAAGTGACCTTGAGAGGTGGCTATCTTTAGTTGAGGGCAATTCCTGGAAGGAAACTCAGCTGCCACCACACCTTTCTTCTGAGGAACCAATGGATGGACTCAAACCTCCAACATTTGGGCTAGCAACCAAGCTCTAGACAATTTGCTCCACCCAGACATCTATTACATTTCATTGACCTATTTGATTCTGTGCCAATACCAGTCTAGTTTTACTACTATGACTCTGTAGTATGTCTTAATAGTGTTTGGAAAAATGTTTCCATTTCATTTTCCTATTTCCAAGTTGAATTATATGTTTGTGGAGCTTTATTCTTTCATAGATACTTTAGAATAATTTTCTTTTTAGTTTCTCAGAAAATGTTGCAGACATTTTTCCTGAGATTACATTGAGTTTATACAATAATCTCAGAGTAGTGATATCATTACAGTGTTATGCTATCTCAGCCATCAAAGGTTCATGTATTCAAGTCTGCTTTCATAAATGATGGTGTTGGTGGTAATGTGTCATGGACTCGGTTCCAACTCACTTATAGGGTTTCCGAGGCTATAAATCTGTACCGGAGCAGAAAGCCTAATCTTTCTCCTGCAGAACCACTGGTAGTTTCGAACTGCTGACCTTGAGGTTCTCAGCCCAACTTGTAAACACTATACTACCAGCCTTAAATTTCTCAATAAAAATATTGTGAAGTATGTTCGACTAAATCTCGACTTCCTTAGAGTTTAGGTTGTTGTTGTAAAAGCTAATTTACTTTCTTATAAGTTTTCTAGGTAGTTCTGGTAGCGTAGTGGTTATGAATCGGGCTGCAAACCTTAAGGTCAGCTGTTTGAAACTACCAGCTGTTCCACAGGAGAAAGATGAGGCTTTCTGTTCCCGTAAAGATTTACAGCCTCAGAAACACTGTACAAGGTCGCTATGAGTCGGAATCGACTCCACAGCACTTAACAACAACAACAACATACAGTAAAGAAGCTTACAGGTAATCCCCAAGTTAACAATGCATTTGAATTACAATGAACAGCACTATGACCATGTGTGGAACAGCTCATAGATCATGAAGAAGGGGTTGGCAGACCAAGACTCAATGGATTTTGAAGAGGAAAGAAATGTTGAAACTTAATGAAGGCGAGAAGTTGTCAAAAATTTTTACAGTGAAAGGATTAATTTAAGTTTTTCTCTACTCTTATCAGGAGCTTCAATTTCTTGAAACTATGGACCCACACTGATCACTCTGTTAAAGTTAATAAGCACCTTGGAAAACAGTGAGATGTGGCAGCAAAATGCATAAAGGAAAAGACCGTGCAGACAAGTCTCACCGATCTTCTGATTGGAAACACCATCCTCAGTCCTAGGGGTAATCCAGATGATACAGAACCTTCCACAAGTCAGTAGCACTATTATCACAACTGACAAAGTGCCAACTCCTCTTCATTTCACTGGAGTGAAATTTTGTGATTTGTATATTTTTTGTGTGAATGTATTAAAACATGTCTGTAAATTTGTATGTAATGTTTCCAGCACCTAAAGACAAATGACGATTAGATAAAGATACTGATAATAAAAGGTAGAATGTTATGCAACACTGAAGTATAACGATGAATCTGCAAAACCCCTCACAACATGGGTGAATCTGGAGGACATTATGCTGAGTGGAATTAGTCAATCACAAAAGGGTGAGTGTTGTATGAAACCAGTGTGGTAAACAGTTAAGAAAGAGTTTGCTTTTTTTTCCTCTGAGTGTCATTAATGCTTTATTTACATACGACACCATCTCTTTTACAAACTAGATGACGATTTTAAATGGAATACACAAGGCAATATTTACAAACACCAAGGAAAGTACTGCATCTTTGTTTCATTTGGAAAGGGAAAGATTCCCAAACTAAACGGGTTTTGATCCTTGAGAAGAAAGGCGGTAGAGTTAAGTCATGGCAACATATGGCTAGACAAAAGCTTTAGTAAGGATGTAATATGATAGTGTTCTCTTTGAAAGAAAGGTGAGATGCTTCAAATCAAAATGTGAACTGCTTGACTTAAGTGTTTGGATATGGCCATGCACCAGGAGTACTGATTTAATTCTAGTATGTATGGGGTCTGAGCAAGAAATTGAAACAAGTAAGACAGTTTTACAGATACTGTATACAGATTTTTTTTTCCTTTCATGCAACATTTTTTCTTAAAAAAAGTTAAAGATGTGAAGCCAAAATGTACAATACATTTTTTTCCCCTTAATATTAACTAATTGTTCTGGTCCTCCTTCACATCTGTTTACATTTCTATGTACACAGTGTGCTAGGGCAAGTATACAAGAAGACTGATTGCCAGGCAATGAGATCATTTTAGAGAAAATAAGTGAATAGACACACAATTTTTTAAAACAGCACACAAATGTTTTTGTAGTGTGGCAGAGGCCTTGTAACCAATCATGCATCAAAGAAAAATACATACAAATAAAATTAAAAGAAAGGGTTTTCTTGATAAAAGAAATCATCTCTGATGGTTACAGGGAGAGGGAGGAGGGAAAATTATTCATGGGTTAGAGGGTAGACACATACTAACATGGGTGACAGGTCAGGCTGTACACAACAAGAGGGAGGTTATCAGAGGAAAGAGGGAATATTGGAATAGTTAAAGTGAATAGAGGCAAATGCTGTGAACTGTTGATACACAGAGGGGATCACAATCATGTAGTGAAGCAAAGTGTAGGGTTTGTTGAATGTAAAACTGATGATCTGCTCTGTAAACCTTCACTCAATTCACAATAAAAGGGTATTTTTAAAAAAGAAAAGAAACCCATATATAAGTCAGAGATTACACCTTCTACTGATTTTTATTTTTATTTTTTATTTTTTGTTTGTTTGTTTTTTGATAATGAGTTCTTACATACGACAGTAAAAACATGAGCAACAAAAGACAAAGTTGGTAAATTGTAGTTATAATTAAAAACTTTTTTGCATTGATGGACTTTATCAAGACATTGAAGAGACAACTTACAGAATGGGAAACACATTTTGCAACCATGTGTATGATAGGAATTTGTGGTTGCTGTTGTTAAGTGTCATAGAGTGGGTTGCAACTCATAGCAAACCTGTATAGGGTTTCCGAGGAGTGCCTGGTGGATTTGAAGACCAACCTTTTGGTTAGCAGTCCAGTGGCTTTCTTACAGAGCCACACCAGGACTCTGATAAGAGTTTAATATCCAGAATATATCTGAGTGGGCTTCAAAAAGTTTCCATTATCTTTTTTTTTTTTAATGTTTTATTGTGAAATATGTGATAGTTTACATGGGAGAACATAAGCTTTACATTCATCCTATCATATATCGTTTCATTGCCATGGTTACAATCCCCTCCATGCATCATCAACCCCTGGTTGTCAGCACACAGCCCCTCTCCCTCTCTGGGTCTAGAGTCTCCAGCCACTCCATCTCTCCACGTCATTGTCTCTGCCTCCATCTCTGGCGTAATTGCTTCTCTGGGTAGGGTCCCGCTCTCCACTCTTCTCCCTTGATGGTCCCAGGGCCTTCCACTCCTAGACTGCAAAGTTAATCGCTCCACTCCTTGCTACAAAACATCTACCTTTACATTTCCAACCCTCACAATCAGTCCTGATAACAATTATAACACAAGAGAGCCATCCGCATTTCCCTTCATCTCTACTGATTTTTATTGTCTGGTATTGTGTCTAACAACCTTGCCAAACTCTCTCATTATTTCTAATTATTAGTCCATTAATTTATTAGATTTTCTAGATAGATGATTATAGTGGTGGTGGTTGTGTGCCTTCAAGTTGGTTCCAACTCATAGCAACGCTGGCTAGCTTCCAAGGCTGCAAAGCTTTGCAGGAGCAGAATGCCTTATCTTTCTCCCTCAGAGCAGCAGGTAGATTCAAACTGCTGACCTTGCAATTAGCAGCCCAACTCGTAACTCATTACGCTACCAGGGTTCCCTTAGATGATTATGTTGTTGTTGTTGTTATGTGCCGTGGAGTCAGTTCCGACTCATAGAGACCCTGCACAGGGTTTCCAAGGCTGTTAATCTTTATGGGAGCAGAAAGCCTCATCTTTCTCCCGCGGAGCAGCTGGTAGTTTCGAACTGCTGACCTTGAGGTTCGCAGCCCGATTCGTAGCCACTATGCTACCAGAGCACCTTTAGATGATTATAGGCTTTGCAAATAAGAAAAGTTTTCTTTTTTCCTTTCAATCATATACCATGTATTTATTTTTAAAATAATACTTTATTGAGTTTTCAGTGACTATGTACACAATAGTTTAGGTCCCATTCAACAATTTCTATACAAATTATTCAGTGACATTGATTACATTCTTCACAATACATGAACATCCTCATAATTTCTCTCTGGTTTTTCCATTTCCGTTAATCAAGTTCAACCTGCCATTGTTTGTTGTTGTTGTTATTAAGTGCCGTCAAGTCAGTTCCGACCCATAGCGACTCTGTATAGGGTTTATGAGAACCAACTGGTGAGCTTGAACTGCCGACCTGGCAGTTCAAATGGCTTTGCGGTCTGGCGCATTAACCCATAGCGCCACACCTATTTTTTAATCTTCTTATTGGACTGGTCGGGACATTACATTAAATGGTACGGATGATAATAAGGGATCTTTGTCTTCTCATCAATCTGAAGAAAATGTGTCCAAAATTTCTTCAATAAGTATATTTCTTACTAAGTTTTGGTAAAGAGCGTTTGTCAAGTTACGAAAATTCTTTTTAAAAAATTAATGAAATATTTTTCTGCATCATTGAAATAATTATGTGATTTTCTTCTTTTAGTAAATTAATTGGATGAATTACATTGGTACATTTTGCTAGAGAACTACTCTTGTATTTCTGGGATGAACCAAGATCCTGAATCACTACTTTTCAGGGCCTATTGATTCAGTAGCTAATATTTTGAATTTCTCATCTATGTTCACAAGTAAATTTGACCTGTAATTGTTTTCATAAATGTTTTGTTCTACTATCTGTAACTACTTGTGTAAATTAGGGATTATATGCTTCTTGAAATACTTTTCAGTAAAATTGCTGTGGCCAGGGCGTTATTTTTTAATGGGTGGAATACAGAGTAATCTGTTACTAACATCTCAACTTCTTTAATCTTTGTTGAGCTATGCAAATTTTTTCTTATTGTCCCAATGATGACATTTTAAATTTTTTTCAGGTTTTATCCAGGTTTCAAATTCATACTTTATATTATCTATTTGCTAATGCTTTCCTTCATGGTTGCATCGTTCATTCAAATGAAATTCATCTTTATATACAGTGCTAAATAAGGATCTAATTTTGAGTCCTGGTGTGGAGCTGCAGGTTAATGCATGGGGCTGCAACGTTGGTTTGAACTGCAAGGTCGGCAGTTCAAATTCACTAGCCTTTCCTCAGAAACCCTGTACAGTGTTACTATGAGTCAGAACCAACTCTATGGCACTTACCAGCAACAATTTTATGTCTCTACTTATTTAATAAGGTGCCCTGGTAGTGTAGTGAACTTTGAGCTGGGCTGCTAACCAAAAGATCAGCAGTTCAAATCGACCAGCTGCTCCACGGGAGAAAGATGTAACTTTCTGCTTACATAAAGATTTATAGCCTTGGGAACCCTATACAGGGCCACTGTGAGTCGGAACTGACTCAATTGCACACAACCACCACCACCTTGTTTTCTGAACAGCATTATCTCTCTAACCATCCATTCCTTACCCAAGACCCTCCCCAAATGCCAATTCTAAGCCTGCTATTTCAGAGTGCCCTTAGTGAAAAAGGGGACCAGCCACTTTCCATCCTCAAGGAAGGCCCCTTTCAGAAAGCTTTCTTCTAATTTAAGATTAGAAATAAACTCAAATTTATGTAATTCATCAAACTATTTTTATTCAACCATCAATTTTTAGGTAAAAATATATTCCTGATAAACAGATGGCAATATCCCATTTCCCATTTTATAAATAGTAATTAGATTATCAGCTGGGACATGGCACTCTGAATAAAGACAATGTTTCCAGCCTTTCATATGACCATATGAGTGATTTCCAACTTTTTGGCTATGTCCTTAAAAGGGGCATATCCCTGGTAGCGTAGTGGTTACGAATCAGGCTGCTAACCTCAGGGTCAGCTGTTCGAAACTACCAGCTGTTCCGCAGGAGAAAGATGAGGCTTTCTGCTCCCATAAAGATTTACAGCCTCGGAAACCCTGTACAGGGTTGCTATGAGTCAAAACTGACTCTACGACACATAACAACATCCTTGTCTTTCACTTTCCAGTGACTGGAGAAAGGGACTTGATTGGGAGGGCAGAGGGTAGGGTTGTAATAAAGAAGTTAGACTGAGGGAATAAAGGAGATATTCTATGGATGGCAGATCAAAAATATGAGCCTGGACTTTTCTTAGCTTTGTGGAACAGAGCCTCAATACCAATAGCCTTCAAAGTAAAACAGAAATCACCTTCTATCTGGCATCAGTCACTATTATGCTAAGTCTCATACAATCAAACCTAAATCCTCATTCATGTTTCCCAGTGTCCAGCCACCCTCCCTATTCTTCCTAACATCCACCTTTAGGTCTTCCTGCTACAATTCAAATCATTTTCCTCCTGTTCCCTAGTGAAAGGGGTTATTGTTCACTCCCTGCCAACAACGAGTATCAAAAAGTGACTACATCTATGTCAAAGTAACTTTTCATCAAACCCTTGGCTTGGACAGACATTATCTTTTTCAATTTTAAGAACTGAGTTGCCACACCGTTAAGAACTTGATATTTTTTATTATTTAACTATTAAACTTTTCATCTCAAAATTGGTTAAATACTAACCACATATTTTATACATTATATACATTTGAAAAATAAATAGTATTCTAAGTAGCATTTTTCTTTTTAAAAAAGCATCATTATATACAAATAAGGCTTCCCCCCAAATGCATACATATACAGTCACTAAGGATTCAGTTCACAAGGCTCCCAATACTAGAAACATTAGTCAGAAGTAACCAGGATGTATTGTTAATGACAAGCTTTGTTTTGGCCATAAAGCAATCACAGAAGAACACAATTAGATTGAGACCGTTTCTTGAGCTAAGATTTGGCTGGTTGTGTCTTCAGAAGTTTGGCATTAATGATACAACTTTGGCATGATACAGATTAAAGCAATGATTAAAAACCCAAGTACAAAGAAAATCACTCTTCCCCCACACCTGACATCTCACCTCCTCCTAAACAAATCTCACCTATAAAATGTCGTTCTTCTTAGTACATGTTTGTTCGTGGTTATATATAAATAAAAGGGCTTAGAATTTTATGGGTGACTCTGAAAAAAATTCCCTGTTTGTCATATCTGGGTCTTAGGCTGAGTTCTCTAGAGAAGCAAAAGCAGTAAAGCATATACTGGTTATGTGCCATGGAGTCGGTCTGTCTCATAACGAATAACGACCCTGCGTAGGATTTCTGAGGCTATAAATCTTCATGGGAGCAGAAAGCCATCTCTTACTCCTGTGAAATAGCTGGTAGTTTCAAACTTATGACTTTGATGTTAGCAGCCTGACTTGTAATCACTAGGCTAGCAGAGTTCCTTAAAGCATATACTAGGGGCTTTCGGTTTGTGGAAAAATAAAATTGAAAGATAATGGAATTTTTCCACAAACCTTTTGAGGTCCTTCATATATAGATTTAGCTCAAGGAAATGGCTCATGCAGTTGAAGAGGCTGGTAAGTCTCAAGTCTGTCTCAAGCTGGAGGCTTCTCCTGACTCACTTAGCTACAGGGGCTGATGAATCCAAGATCAGCAGGTCAGACGGCAGGCTGCTAGCTCACAGGCTGTAGAGGTGATGAAAACCAAGGAGGTCAGAGGATGACTAGTTGGATGCAGGATTCAGAGCAAGTGAGCAAGCGAGCTTAGCTGTATATATAGTCCTGGTGTGGCACTGTAGGAAAAAGTACTGGACCATGAGGTCGGTGGTTCAAACTCACCAGCCACTCCTTGGAAACCCTATACAGGGTCACTATGAGTTGGAACTGACTTGAGAACACTTAACATATATGTATACACACATATATGTATTGGATACAGGTCACACCCCAAGGAAACTCCCCTTACAATGAAATGACTGGTCACATCAGATCTCCTCATGGAAGATGATTACATCATTACATAACTGCCAAACCACCGAGAATCATGGCTCAGTCAAGTTGACACACAACCTTAACCATCACAAGCTTATTGGTAGAAACTGGTTATAAAAGTCTTTATGAAGTTTCAGAGTTGAGCACACTTGGTCCTCATCCTGGTTCTGTCACCAGCTTGGTGTACCACTCCAGGCATGGGTTTAAAATTCACTAAGTCTTAGTTTTGTGAAACAGGAAAAATAATAGCTGCCATGCTCACCTCCTGTTGTGAAACTCTAATTAGGTGAGGCACATGTAAATCATAGAAGAATATAAAAGAATTCCTCTGATACTACATATATTAATTCAAATCAAAATCTAAATTTGAGACTTTCCCAAGAAATTCAACAGATGAGGCATTGGTGTTAAAGGATGATATTTCAAAAACAAAAAGCTCTGTTTTAAGTCTTCAACCCAGCTCTGTTTGGCAGTACTGGTTTCTTTATAAACAGATATGTAATATCTTCAATGTAATATCTTTACATTTGATATTACAATGTACTATCAAAACATATGTAATATCTTCAATCTCCCTAAACAGAAGAGATTTCACTCCAGCAATTGGCCACCATGTCTGTATGCCACTCTGTTGGTTACTCTGTGATCAAGCATGTAACTTGCAGAAAAGATGGCAGCATGTCAATTCTGAAGAAATTGCTGGAAATAACTTAACACCTCAGGGTCACTGACTTTCATATCCTGTAACCCTCTCCCAATGCCCTTTATGCCTTCCTTCCCAGACTCATGGGTCACCTAAGCTGGAAGAGTTTCTACAATTACCAACTCCAACTAGGCTCCAAAGTTGACAAAGTGTGGTGAGAAGACAAAGTCTAGTGAGGTTTAGAAATGGGTCTACTGCAACATCTTATTTAATTTTGCATGCGGGATAAACATTTGTTCAATCAAAATTTTAAATGAACAATTAAGATGCTTTGGAGGGTGAGTTGGGGAGCAGAACAGAATGTCTAAAATGCAACCAATATTGACCAGTACAGCCATCAGAACTGAAACAGCCAGGGCCTCCACATTCCCTAAAGCCACTCTCTCCTATCTGGGTGAACAAGGCAACTAGTTGGCCATCTGGACGTGAGTCAGCTCTCAGAGGAAAGACCTTTTATGAAGGTTCAAGTCAGGTCAAACAGTTGATAGCGTTGCGCACAGAGCCACTTTAGAACCAGCATTCCTTGTTGGGCAAAGCACTGGCTCATCTAGAAACCAGGCCCTTGTGCTCAAAGGCCCCAAGAAGCGGGCCATATACACAGAGGACACAAGCAGGACTTGGTACTCCAAGTGTCATCGAGGGCTTAGAGTCAGGGCAGCAACAGGAGCTACAGCAGGCATGGTTCCCTCTAGCCAGTAAGTCCCAGCTGTCACAGGAGGCAAAGGCCCAGGCCCAGAGAACAAGTCCTTCCCAGGGCTCTGGGTCAAGGCTGAGAGAAGTCGTTCCATCGGGCAGGTCCTCAACAGTAACTTTTTCCATGCGTGTAGAAGGTGGTGTGTCCTTGGTGGCAACCTCAGAGATGTTCCACAGTTGGACTGAAAGGAAGCATTTGAGAAAGTGATATTCATCAGTTCGTTCACACCACAAACATTGACAGTGGGCAGGCTCAAAATGGAAAGACCAAGCTTTCCTTCCACACCAGTCAGATTACTTTACTTCCTGTTTTAGAACAAATAGAAAAGCTCCTGAGTACTTCTTTCTAAATCCCTCGCCCAGGGAGCCACATACTCACTGTGAGCACCACGCACTGGGGCGCTTTCCTGGGTTTCCTACTTCCATTCACCATGGTCTGTACACTACGTGTTCCACACAATACCCACCCCAACCAACACACACACACATACATGTGGAGAGAGCCACCCAAGTGTCCTCTTAACTTTGATACAGAAATACAAAAGAGATCATAGTATGGCAGGAAGCAGGCAAGACTGAGTCAAAAAATCTGGCCACTAGTCTCAGCTACATTAATGTGCCACTGAGCTTTCTGATCCTCAATCTCATTCTCAGAAGACAAATGGACAGCACCCATGCCAGGAGAGAGAATACCAAAGGTGTTGCAGATGCCAAGGGATGCTACAACTTCCTGTTGTTAAGTGCCGTGGAGTTGGTTCCAACTCACAGCCACCCTGTGTAGGGTTTCTGAGGCTTTCAATCTTCAAGGGAGCAGAAAGCCTCATCTTTCTCCCATGGAGTAGCTGGCAGGCTCGAACTACAGACCTTGTGGTTCGCAGTTCAGTGTTTATAATACAGAGCCACCACGCTCCCCCTACAACTTCCTAGTGTTAACTTATTACCTAGACTCCTATTGTTTTCTTTTAAGAAGGGATTTTTTTTTTTTTCAAAATAGTATGAGGTGAATCATATATTTCTCAAGTATTATGAAGTTCTAGATCAGTAAAAAAGAATAAAATATCTTATTGTCTTATCATAACAACCTTTCCTGGTTAAGTCCAATTTAAACAGCTGCTCTGAGGATCAGTGATAATAAGACAAATGGAAGCACTTTAAAACCCAAAACCAAATCCACTGACTGATAGCAATCCTAAAGGACAGAGTAGGGTTACCCCATAGCATTTCCACAGTTGTAAATCTTTGTGTGAGCAGACATCTTTCTCACACAGAGTGGCTGGTAGGTTTGAACCACCGAACTGACTTTTTGGTTAGCAGCATAACACTTAGCCACTGTGCCACCAGGGCTCCAGAAGCACTTTAAAAGTATAAATTTAAATACAAACATAAAGAATTAAAAATTATTATTATAGCAGAAAATCTTAGGAGCCTAGGCTAGCCTGAGTTACTTAATGAGACGGGCAGCTTTCAGAAGCTCACAAGTCCTGTGATTACTGTACTTGTGCTAGAACTGATGTTCCTAAACTGGAGACAGACCAGCTGAGGCTCAGCTGGGCCCCAAGGTTGGCAGACATTTAATCACAGGGGACCCCAGTCCAGGCACAGCTGCATGATAATTGGTACTCAGGCTGGGGTGTTGTGATTTATCAGGAGCAAGGGAAACGTCCATGCTCAGAAAGAGGGCAAGCTTCAGCTCTTCATCTGCTACCACTAACTAACTGGGTGACCCCTCTCTCCAAGCCTCAGTTTCTTCATCTGTACGCTGGGATAACAACACCTGCTCCTGGGCTTGAAGAAAAAATTAAGTGAGATAAAGTATGTCAGGCAGTGAGCACAGGGTGGGCACCCACCAAATGCTCAGTATATGGCTGAGGTGTTACTATCTAGTACCTGGTTAGGGCCAGGGTAGATGGGGTAACTGTGTTTAGGTTCAGAAGACATGAGACAGGCTCCCCTTTTTGATGAATCCATTGCCTCTCACCATGGAACTGGCTTGCCTTGATTCTGGAATAATGGTATTCCAGCATGAGGCAACGGATATTGAAGCAAGACTACCCATTTGTCTGACTCAGTACGTGAGTTTTCAAGCTTCTCAAAAGGGGGAGAATCAGACTCACTTATACCCACTCACACCAACCTGAGTCCCTAAAGAAAGGAAGTACGTGTGCATCTCCTTTTCCTCCCACCCCACCCCAACATAGTGGCCAGGAACCAGGAACTTAGGAACCTTCCCACTGGCTTCAACTGAGTCAGGACATGGACATCAACCATGAAGACTGGGTTACTGGAAAGGCCTCCTTTTGAAGTGACAAGATGAGGTGGAACAAAGTCGCGGGAACAGTAACGCCATCAGCATTCTATATATTTCACTTATTTGTCTGTCTCCCTCCAGTAGAAGGTCCACTCCAGAAGGAAAAAAGTTTTGCTTTATCCACTGCCATAACCCTAGTGCCCAAGTTGTGTCCAGCATAAGTTATATGGTCAGCCACTGTGTGCAGAGTGGATGGAAAGGGAATACCCAGTTACCTGGTTTCGTTCTTCATCCTCCAGCCATCACGACACTTGTGAAACCATAACTCCTGGCCAGGAGATATGCTGGTGTTCTCAGAATCTTCTGCACAAAAAGTCAATCTAGACGGGGGAAAAAACACTGATGTAGCCGGCTGTGCGTCAGCTAGGCAGTGCTTTCTGCAGTCGAGGTGGATGGATAGATGGATGGATGGATGGATGGATGGTGGGTGAATGGATGGATGGTGAGTGGGTGGATGGATGGATGGATGGATGGTGGGTGGGTGGATGGATGAATGAATGGGTAGATGGATGGATGGATGGTGGGTGGATGAATGGATGGTGAGTAGATGGATGGATGGATGGGTGGATGGGTGGCTTTCTGGCTGGGTGGATGGATGGATGGATGGATGGGTGGGTGGATAGATGGATGGGTGGGTGGGTGACTTGCTGGCTGGCTGGCTGGATAGGTGGGTGGGTGGATGGGTAGATGGAGACATCACTCCTACAAAGACTCAAGTGTCTTGCTTCAAAGACTCCCACAGTTCAACCTTATGCAGCCTTTAAGCACACCTCTTCCACCTTCTCCTCTGTGTCCATCCCCTCTGCCTTTAAATGTCTGAGCCTCCCTGAAGCCTCATGAGCCAACCTTTCCTCAACCCCTCAATTTAGCAAAAAAGCATATCTTTATATTAATGTAGCTTTTGTTATTATCATTACTTCTTGTGGCATGGAGTTAATGATGTTTTGTTTTATTTTTAAATATTGATAATTGATTTCTACATTTATGGTTAACTTTTGTAAGAACATAAACTGTCCAAATGCAGGAACGCAGGTACCTAGACTGTGAAACCAGTTGTCACTCCTAACTCATGGTGGCCCCATGTGTGTCTGAGTGGGTACTTTCAGAAGTAGCTCACCAGGTTTTTCTTTCAAGTCACTTCTGGATGGACTCAAACCTCCAACCTCTTGGTTAGCAGCCAAGTGTTTTAACCCTTTGTACCACCCAGAAACTCCTACCTATAATATGTTGTTGTTGTTAAATGCCATGAAGTCTGTTTCGCTCATAGCGACCCCATACAGGGTTTCCAAGGAGCGGCTGGTGAAATATGTTGTTGTTGTTGTTGTTGTTAAGTACCGTGGAGTCGCTTCTGACTCATTGTGACCCTGTACAGGGTTTCCAAGGCTGTAAATCTTTACGGGAGCAGAAAGCCTCACCTTTCTCCTGTGGAACAACTGGTAGTTTTGAACTGCTGACCTTGCGGTTCTCAGCCCGATTTGTAACCACTACGCTGGGTGAAATATGGAGCTCCATAAATACCCCTTGATAAGACTAACTGGAGCTCAGCTGCGAGTCAAAATCAAAGGGTTCCCAGGTGACAACCAAGATCACTGGAAATCATCAAGGGTCTAAAACCATTTCAAACATAACATTAGGCCAAGCCCAGCTGGGCTGCCCCACACCTCAGTAGCCTGATTAGCTTGACCAGCAAATATGTGACTACTTAACCATTGCAGTAACACCAGTATTTCCACTTTTTGGTATGTATACCCCAAAGACGCCCTCACACACATACACAAGGAAAACGTACAAGAAGGTTCATCTCAGCACTATTTGTAGCTACAAAACAGCGGAAACAGCTTAAATATTCAGCAGGAGAAAGATTAAACCGTAGTTTCCTCATACAGTGAAGATTTTACATATAAAAGTTAACTGTGAATACACTAGACCTGTATGTATTGGACAAGCTGTATTGGAAAAACAATGTTGAATGAAACCAAGCAACTTATAAAATGATATGTCCTTTTGTCTCAAGTTCAGGAGCATCCAAAACAATCTAATGCATCATTTATGGATACCCGCAGAAGTTGTGCTGGTTATTTATTCGTTATCGAGGCGATTCTGGCTTGTGTGCAGAGTAGAACTGCTCCATAGGGTTTTCAAACTGTGACCTTTGGGAAAAGCGAATTGTCACACCTGTCTTCCGAGGCACCTCCAAGTGAGTTTGAACCACCACCTTTTGTCTAGTAGTTGAGCGCTTAACTATGCCACCCAGGGACTCCTCAAACAGAAGTAGTAAAGGTTTCAAAATTTATAGGAAGGAAACACACTACCATCGGAAGATGAGTTACATCTGGTTGTTTGTTAGAGGGTGAGGAATAGAATAAGGTAGGTCACAAAGAGCCTTTAACTAGATCTGTGAAGTTTTACTTTTTAAAGGCTCTTATCTAAAGCTAGGATAAACACTGGACTGCTAACCACAAGTAAATGGTTTAAACCTACCAGCTGCTCCTCAGAAACCCTATACGGGGTCACTACGAGTCAGAACCAACGTAACAGCACCTAACAGTAGGATATACGTAGGAGTCCTGGTGTGGCACTGTAGGATTGGCACTGGACTGCTAACGAAATACAACAGCACTTAACAACAACAATCAGTAAGGAAAAATAAACAAAACCAATAAGGAAAAGTGTTTACATTTGGTAATTCCCCGTGATGGTTTGTTGTTACGTGCCTTTGAGTCAGTTCCAATTCATAGCGACCTGTAAAAGGTTTTTGAAGACCAGCTGGTGGGTTTGAACTGCTGACCTTAAGATTAGTAGTCCAATGGTTTAATGGGTATTTATTATACTTGGAATATTTTCTAAAAAGAATAATCTTTCTGATATCACACCCCTAGGCACAGGTTGTACTTATCAAGAGAAGTAAAAAGTTACACAATTCTCTAGACCAGAGGCTTGGGACTAGCAGCTCCTCCCCCTTCCCCACCCCCAAAATCTGACACACAGGGTTCTAGACGAATCACTGCACAAGGGACTTAAGCTTCCCCGTGCTGCCCGGCTTGTCAGAGATGATGGATGTGTACAAGATACAGGAAGAAAGGGCCAGACCAGATACAAAGAGGTTAGGACTGCTCCGCACCCACTTCCCAGGGCTGGCAGTGACCTCTACCAGACCTGCCACAACGCTCGGCAGATGAAGGCCTCCTCTCCTGGCAAAGGTCTCCCAGCTTCCCTGGTTCCTACTGAGGAAGCAGCTGTCAGAGCCCCGGCCTGGCGGAGGACTGCTATATGAAGGTCTGGGTCTGCCAGCTGGCATGGGACAGAGAAGTTTCTGTGACTTAAATTTAGGGCCCCCACCCCTTGTCCTTGCCTCAAAGCCCCTGAAGGATATAATAACATCTTTGGAGAAAATGCATTCTCCCACAGACCTCTGCCACCCAGGGCAAGCTGGGCACTCCCTGGATGAGACTTCAGCTTGCTCTGGACAAACAAAGCTTACTGATTGCAATGCCCCATGGTGAGCAGGACAAGCTGGCCTTCCTAAACAATCCTGTCCAGGAAAAGACTACCTTCCTCCAAGTTCAGCAAACAGGGACTGGATGGCAGCCCCCTTACCCACCTCTCAGGAGCCCTGGTGGCACAATGGTCATGCATGCAGCTACGAACAAAAAGGTTGGCAGTTCAAACCAACCAGTCTCTCTGTGGATGAAAGATGTGGCAGTCTGTATCCTTAAAGATTTACAGCCTTGGAAAGTCTATGGGGCAGTTCTACTGTATCCTATAGAGTTGCGATAAGTTGGAATCTACTCAACAAAGGTTTGGGTTCACCCGTTCCTCTCTGCAGAGGGTCCGTGATCAGCGACCTTGTCCCAGTGTTCAAGGTTGGCTTGAATGCTCGTGAATGTTTAGAAGGAAGGACCTAGCAGTGACCCCCACCTGCTGCTCTCTCTTCACACGAAATAGGAGAAAGTTCACAAGGTACTTACTTCCGCTGGGTTTCCCCAGACTTGACCCGGATGCGTCTGATATTCAGCTCCCGAGAAGGGTTTCCAGGTTGAGACAGGTAGCTTCGAAGCTCCTTCCACAGGTTGTACCAGGACTGAGATGTCCCCTCCCAGGTGAGTTTGATCTTCAAGAGGTCACCCAAGTCCTCCTCAGTGTATACCAGGAATGTGTTGGTGGCATTTAGGCCAATCTTCTCCACTCTACAAGGTGAGAGAAAAGCCCATCTCATCCTCCTGAACCCTAAAACTGCTGCACCACATGGGGTGATCCCTTGGAGAAAAAGTCATGAGTTCCCTCCCTGACCTGGACCCTCCAAGTCCCACCAGCAGGACCAGAGCAGAAGCTCATGTGTGTGACACACTGTCAGAGATATAACTGCCCATAAGCACTGGACTCCTGATCCCAACCAGTCATATGGATGCAGTTCACACTCACACTACTGTCTGGACAGGCAGGACCACCAGAGCAGAAATGAGAGCCCACACAGAAATCACATCCTACTAGACAAGTGTTCCTCTCAGCCAATAGGGATCTGTTACCCTCTGAACTAGCCCTTCACGGCTGTGCTTCTCACTTGGCATTTAGTGTGGTCTGCCTTACCCCATTTGTGAATGTGTCCAGAGTCCTACAAGCAGGTACTTAGCAGGCATTTCCTCACAATCCCAACTTTACTTGGCATCCTGCTTGCAGGTGCTCAACAAATATGCAGATTACTTCGGACCCCACCCACTGCCAGATCATTTAGGAAAGGTCCAAGGAAGATGCTTATGAGGCTCCAAATCTCCCAAAGCAGCAGTTTCTGCACAACTGATCCCAGCGGCTTGTCATGCGGCTGAGTCATCAAGGGAGCCTCCCTGCCAGAAACAATCTGAGTCAGGCTCTGGGAGAGAACAGAGCCAGGAGAGGCCACTCGACCCACCCAGTTCCTCCCTAGGAGCCCAGATCACACTCCCCTGCATTTGCTTGAAGCTCGTTCACTCTCTCTCATTTCTGACACCCAGGAAGGAAACCGTGACTCACATTTCCAAAGGCAGAGTCTGGGAATCCGCATTGGTGCCATACAGGGTGATGTAAAAGGTGGGTTCGATTTCTCCCGCGTTCTTGTAACTGAAGATGTGGACTTTCATCTGATAATGGTAGACTGAGGGGAAAGCAGAGCAAAGACGTGAGTAGGGTATGCTTGTCATCAACACACTGAAGATGTGGGGACTGGAATCTTCTCTCGGGACCCTTTCTGTCCAATGGCACAAGACCTCACTGCAGTATACCAGGAGGAGTTCTGAATTTGGGAGTCAGGGGACTATTGGGGAATTTGGACATGGCCATTTTCTACCTGCATGACCTTAGATTAAGGTCCATGGTATTAACCGCTATGAGCTGCAACTTCCTCATATATAAAACAATGCGCGCAAAACTATACAGTTCTTGAACATTACTAAAATGTAAGGTATAATTTTGATCCCCTGTTCTCTCTGTCTCAAATTTGTTGTGCCGATCAAACGAAAATGCAAATATGAAACTGCTTTGGAGAGTTAAACACAAGATAGAAATATAAGATGTGTGGTCATGGATCATAGCACAAAAGGTATCCCCACCTCATTTTGAACCATTGAGTTTCCCAGCATGTGCACAACGCAGTCAGATTTGCAGGGATTTGAATGGGCAGTCGCCATGCTGGGCCACTCCCCTGGGCTGGGTTGCACCTTTTTCTGCGATATAGCATTACCCGCTACCGGCTGCCATCAAGGCAAATCCTATTCATACTGACCCCTATAGGACAGAACTGTTCCATAGGATTTCCAAAGCCGTAATCTTTATGGAAGCCGACTGTCCCATCTTTTTCCTGTGGAGCTAGTGGACATGAAACCTTTCAGTTTGCAGTCAAGTGTTTACTGACTGCACCACCAGAGGTCTTTCATCATGATGCTAAGGAGGACTAAGATTAAAGCCCTTCCTCAAGAGCACTTCAGGGACTGAAGTTTACCTCTGAATGGCATGCCCGCCCTGGTTTTCAGGTACATTTTACTGTTCCTCTTGTTCCTCATTTTCTTGGCATTGTAGCCGATGCTGTTACAGCGGTTCTTCCGGCAGCTGAGACAGATGCCCTTTTTGAACCGGTTGGAGTCGGTGCACTGGAAGGCGAAGCTTGGCTTGTCCTGATTCACCAAGGAGTCAACAAACAGGTGCACAGCACGCTCGTGTTCACATTTCACCACTTCCGTGATGGCTGTGGGGTGAGGGGACATAAAGGGTGAGTGCCTGAGCTCATGTGACCACTGAGTCTGTCTGTCAGCACCGTACGCTTGCTCCGTGAGAGCTTGTTTTCTTTTCACGTATATTCATTTTGACTTATTATCCTCAGTGGTTTTGTAATAAATGGATGGTGGTGGTGGTGGTTATGTGCCATGGAGTCAGTTCCGACTCATCGTGATCCTGCATAGGGTTTCTGCTCCTGCATAGATCTTTACAGGAGCAGAAAGCCTCATCTTTTGCCCACAGAACTGCTGGTAGTTTTTAACTGCTGACCTTGAGATTAGCAGCCCGACTCGGAACCACTGCACTATCAGAGATCCTTAATAAATGGAGAGTAAGCTACAAAATCTTTAATGGTTGTCTCTTTTTTTAGTATTGTGGTAAAAAGAAATGTAACCAAACATTTGCCAATTCCACAATTTTTACATGGGCAATTCAATGGCTTTGACTATGTCCCTCATGCTGTGCAGCCAGCACTGCTATCCTTTTCCAAATGCTACCTCCACCCTTAGCAGAAACTCAGTGCCCCTAAACAATGACAACAAGAGCTATTTGCTTTGCTGCTGTTAGTATTCTATTAGTATTCTTACGTGTGTAATTCCTAACGCGTGCCCAGTGCTGTTCTAGGCTCTTAGGTAAAGGAAAGATCATCCCCCACACTGACCTGCTTTCTTTCTAGATAGCAAAATGGCACTAACACACACAAAGAGCGTGCTTAGTAAGTACTAGATTGGGTGATGCAGGTATGTGGAAGGAGTCCTAATTCACTAAGTCCTGATAAGCATTGTGTAGTCACAAAACAGTAGAAATAGATCAAATGCCTAACTCTACCTAGTATAGAAGGAGCTCTGGTAGTATAGTGGTTATGAATCAGGCTGCGAACCTTAAGGTCAGCTGTTCATAACTACCAGCCGCTTCGTGGGAGAAAGATGAGGCTTTCTACTCCCATCAAGATTTACAGCCTTGGAAATCGGGCTGCGAACCTCAGGGTCACCAGTTTGAAACTACTAGCAGTTCCGCAGGAGAAAGATGAGGTGTTTTGCTCCCGTAAAGATTTACAGTCTCGGAAACCCTGTATAGGGTCACTTTGAGTTGGAACCGACTCCACGGCACTTAACAACAACAACCTAGTATAGAGTAGCAAACTACAGCCTGCAGGCTAAGCCACTTGTCTTTGTGAATAAAGTTTTATTGGAACATAGTCATGCTCATTTGTTTATGGATTGTTTATTGCTGCTTTCATGCTATTGTAGTACAGTGGGATAGTTGAAATAGACAGTATGTCCTGCGAAACCTAAAATACTATCTGACTCTTTAAGGATATGTTTGCTAACCCCATTTGAGTCCAAGCCCTTCAATTATTAATTAAAACCCAAAGGGCCATAGAGGTGAATTGATTTGCTCAGGGTCATATAGTTAGGAGTATAATTTGGATTTTCTGGCCCCTGGTTAAAGCACTAGGCTGCTAATCAAAAGGCTGGCAATTTGAAACATCGGTAAAATTTCCATGAGAAACAGATGTGGAAGTCTGCTTCTGTAAAGACTGTTATTGTTGTTCAGTGCCATGGATGATGGCATGGGAAACCCTAGGGGGCCATTCGTTATGAGTCAGAATGGATATGATGGCAATACAGCTGGGGTTTTTTGTTTTTTTCCCGCTACATCATTGTTTCTTATAACCAGAAACTAAGGATAATCATTTAGACTTTAAGAAAAATTTGACAAAGTGAATTCTATCCCTTCTTCACTGACACCACCAGCCTCTAGAAATACCATAATTCCATACAATCCTTATCAAGAGAGGGACAGAGTGGGTCATCCAAAGGGCAGAGCATCAGGGTGAAGAGACAACTAGAAAATGCTGCCGAATCCAAGACCATGAGAATATGGAAGACCCCAAAAAGGACTGGTCACACGGAGCTACACATCAGTTTCAGCAGCAGATTCAGTTCATATCAAGTCTGCTCAAGCACTTAGAATATAAATTGGAACTGAATGGAGAAAACATGTTAGTTTTGTTTTTTTAAAATACTAGTCAAACACTGAATTATAGTGTATCCATGTTATGGACTATTATGCAGCTTTATAAAGGGTTGTTGCTGTTGTTAAGTGCCGTCGAGTCAGTTCTAACCCATAGCGACCCTGTATAGGGTTTCCAAGGAACAGCTAGTAAGCTTGAACCACTGATGTTCCAGTTCAAATGGCTTTGCAGTCTGACGCATTAGCCCACAGTGCCACACCAGGACTCCATAGAGTAAGCCAATCTCAAATGTCCTGGTTTGTGAGAATGTCCATAACCTATTACGACTGAAAAAGAAATTTGTAGGGCATTGTGGTTAAGATCCCATTTTTGGAAGAGATCACTATACCCACACACATATACATAAAATTGCAAAGGAAAAAAGGCTAGAAGGATACATCCAAAATTATTCATACTAACTACCTTTAAGGAGTGAAAATTAGGGTGAATTGGGGGGGTGACTTTTTGTTTTATGCAATTTGATATTGCTTGATTGTTTCCAAAAATATGCATTCCTTTTGTCATAAAAAAAAACCCAACAATAAATAACAACTATGGAATTACAGCATAGCAAAAACTGCAGGGTAGCGATTCATAGGCTCATAGGATGATGGGAAACGTCAAACACAACATTTGAAGATAATTGGGTGGGGCTTGCTGCTGTGTGCCATCGTGTCAGTTCCAACTCACAGCAACGCCGTACAGAGTTTCTGAGGCTGTAAACCTTTATGGGAGCAGAAAACTTCATCTTTCTCCCATAGAGCACCTGGTGGATTCAAAATGTGGACCTTGCAGTTAGCTGTCCAACTCATCACCCATTACCCTACCAGGGTTCCTTGTTGCATTGGGGGGAAGAGGGAGTAGTAATAAGTTGTGACACGAATGGTACTGGGGACACTAAGCGCTCTGGCTGATTGAAGAGATGCTTCCACATGAAGCAGAAAAGAAGGAACTTACTTCCATATGCAATTGACCCCAAGACGTCGTTGAGTCCACAGCCTGGCTGGAAGTCACCCCCGTTGGGGTAGATATCAATATGGCCTATGGGCATCTGAATCCCGATGCTCAAGCCAAAGGATCGTGTGTAGGTATGCAGGACATCCACAAAGTCTGCATCATCAGGGGAGAGCCTCTTGTGGATGTCCACCCCTTCAAACATGGGCCCAGCAGGATCCAAACCTGCAGAAAGAGAATGAAGACCAGCCACATCAGGCACACCAAACCAACAGGGCCTTAGTTACAGTTTAGTCAGAACATGCATAATGAAGACAGCCTATGAGCCCAGCCCCAAGAATCAAGACGTGAGAGGTCTGCTGTCTGGTTCCAAGAAACTGACACTCCGTTCCAAAGCTCTCACATGTCCTGACACCTCAGCTGATTGAGTAAGCCTCCCATGAAATTCCCACTGACTCGAAGCTCAGAGGTTAGAACAGGAGAGGTTCCTTCTGGAGAGCAAGTTCTGTCTCCCAAACTGAGCTATTTGTATTTGAACTTGTTTCCCCTTCCTTTGATTATGACTCAGGTGCAGGGATAAACTGACAAGAGAGAGACTTACACCAAACACACCAAACCTCCAGAATGCCTGTTTTGGCAGCCACAGTGAGAAAACCTTTCTGCCCTCAAAATTCCCATACCAAGTCAGTCAAGCATCATGATGTAGAGCACTGGGTCTCACTAGGTAAGTATCACTGGAAAGTGTGCTCAAAGCTCAGGGTCCCATAGATAACTACAGAAAGATACATACCTGCATGTATATGGGGTGCAGGGAGTGGGGGAAGGGGAACTGCATCAGGTAGCAGCAACAGTAACAGACATCTCACCATCTTTAAATTTTGTAATCACATATATGTAAAATTATTCAATGAGTAAAAAAGATCAGAGAAGAATTGATGCCTTTGAATGATGGTGTTGATGAAGAATATTGAATATACCATGGACCGCCAGAAGAATGAATGAATCTGTTTGGAAGAAGTACAGCTGGATTGCTCCTTAGAAGTACGGATGACAGACTTCACCTCACAGACTTTGGGCATGTTTTACCAGGAAGGACCAGTCCCTGTTGAAGGACGTCAAGCTTGGTAAAGTGGAGGGTCAATGAAAAAGTGGAAGACTCTCAGTGAGGTGGATTGACACAGTGGCAGCAACACTGAGCTCACATGTAGCCATTGTGAGGATGTGGCAGGACCAGGCAGTGTTTCGATAGGGTCGCTTGCTATGAGTTGGAACCAACTTGGTGGCAACAAATAATAACATTCAAAAAAGAACTTGCAAAGCATAAAATGTAGATTGCCAAGTCCCTGACCCTCTGAAGATTCTGGCTGGTAGGTCTGGTGTACAAGCCAGAAATCTGCCCTGCTCCCCAGTGATACAAAAATAAGTGGTCTGTGGATCCAATTTTGAAAAGTTTCTCTATGCTTCATTATCATCTATAAAATCAAAGCTGAATGCCCTAATTCACACAGCTCATGTGAAATATTCAGAGATTAAGTGCTGTCATAATCAATATTAGTTACTATGACAAAGCCCAGCTAATTATAGGAACTGGCTTCATCCCAGCCTGGAAGCCTCTTTGCCCTGCAGACACAGAAATAAGACCTGGAGAAAGCTAAGAAAAGATGTGCATTGAGGGGCATCTGCTCAGTCTAGAAGAGTGGTTCTCAACGGGGAGTGATTTTGCCATACCACTACCACCACCACCACCACCAAGGGGATCTATAGCAATGTCTGGTGTCACAACTGGGAGAAGCTGCTGGGATCTAAGGGGTAGAGGCTAAACATCATATAATCTACAAGACAGCTCCCACATCAAAACCGTACCATGCCCACACTGTCCCAAGAATGCAGGTTGAGAAACCTTGGTCTGGAAACACAAAGGAGAGAAGAGAATATGATCAAGAATTGCCTCCTGAAAGGAAGAGATGGGAAACAGACCCCAGGTCATCAGAATCAGGGAGCACACTGTGAGGCTTGTGAATAAACAAAGGCCAAGCTTCGATCTACCGTGAGCAGTGAAACTTGTCAGACACATTATTCATGAGAGCTGGTGGAGACTGAAACACTGAAGAGTTTTCAAAACAAACTTTGATAAATGTGTGTCTGACCAAGGTGCAGAGGGAATCCAGGGGGTCCACGCTTAGTGTAGCCCCATAGGAAGATGATAAAAAAAAAAGGAGTATCTTCCCACACTAGCCCTTGACAATGCATTTTGAAGGCTGGAAGGACCACAGTACTGATGCAAGTGACCTCTCCCTATCTCACATATGTCCCCTGGAAGGAAAAAAGAGAGAGAGAGAGAGAAAAGAGTGAATATTCTGTTTTGAAACCAACACAAGTGAGGGGCTCTCCATTTGGTGTGAACAAAGGTCCTTACCAGACGGTCAGTGCCATGGAAACCAAGCTGCAATGGAGGAATGCAGGCAGCTCGGGCCCAGCCTGCTCTGGTCTGACTGCCCCTGACACACACAGCCCACAGACTGAGAAGAAGTTACCCAGTCCATTTAGGAGAGAAAACGAGTGTTGTTATCTGCCATTGTGTCAATTCCGATTTAACGTGGCCCTATAGAAGAGAGTAGAACTGCCCCATAGGGTTTCCAAGGTTGTGATGCTGTAGGATAAATGCCTGACTTCAAGGCTGTTTTCAACCGAAAGGCTGGAGGTTCAAACCCACCAACCACTCCTAGAAAACTCTATACAGGGACACGCTATGAGTTGGAATTAACTCTAAGGCAAGTAATTACAATCTTTATGGAAGGACCCGTGGTGGTGTGGTGGATAAAGTGCTCAGTAGTAACCAGAAGGTTGGTGGTGCAGATCAACCCCTCTGGGAGAAAGCTGTGGCAGTCTGCTTCCTTAACAATTACAGCCTCGGGAACCCTCGGAGGAAGTTCTACTGTGTCCTATAGGGTTGCTATGAATTTTAAGTTTTCAGGGTTTTTTTTAATCATTGAGGAAGCAAATTGCCTGCAGAGTAGCTGGTGTGTTTGAACTGCTGACCTTAAGCACTCAAGTGCTTAACCACTGAACCACCAGGGCTCTAAAAAAACACTTACTCCCTCTAAAAAAGAGGAACACTAGAGAGCCACCTCCCCCTCTCATTCCATCATAGACTCCTTCCAAGGGTGTCCTGCAGATGGAACATGAATGCACACACATACCCCATGTGCACAACCACACATTCACACACACATTCAGAAATAACCTCTCAGGCTGTGCCTTCTGGGCAGGCAAGCCAGAGCTTACTGAATTCCAACAGCTACCTGTATACGTCCACATACAGATGACAGGCGGCAAGGTTAGATCTGTGGCTCTTGAACCTGGAAGCCTTGGTTCGAATCTAAGCTATTTAGAGGGTGCAAAGACTTGGAGACCATTACTTATTTGATGAATCCTGGTTTTCTCATCTATAGAATGAGGCCCCAAAGACACCTTTTACAGGGTTGCTATTAGACATATAGTAGTATCAAGTGGTGGTGGTGTTGGTTATGTGTCGTGGAATTGGTTCTGACTCAATGCGACCCTGTATAGGGTTTCTGAAGCTGTAAATCTTTACGGGAGCAGAAAGCCTCATCTTTCTCCCACAGAACAGCTAGCAGTTTCGAACTGCTGACCTTGAGGTTCACAGTCCGATACGTAACCACTATGCTACAGTACCTGTCACATATTGGGTAGCACCTAGCCCGAAGCCTGCCTGCACAAAATGGACACAATTCATAGTTGCTGAATGAACAACTGAATTTGCTTATGTATAACTCACCAGACACTGGTTCAATTAGAAATGTATGACCTCGACAAAACTGAGAGTCATAAAGTAAACCAGGCTTACTGGTCAGATAAAGACAGGTGGAATCCTGAGACTATGGCCCTTGGTCACCCTTCAGGTCTGGAACTGAACTCACCCCTATGGCTCAATTTTCAGCCAAATGGACAGGTCTGTAAGGGGAACAGTATAACTCTAGGGAGATGTGTACACGTTAGAATCATCAGCCATTTCAAATTAAAAGGGTAGCATCTACCCAAGGACAAGGTTTAGATGGGTTAGAAAGAAAGAGGGATGGAAACAGGAAACACAGGGATGAAGCGGGATCAGTGATGTTTCATTGCTGCGGTCGCACTCAATGAGATGATACAAAGTGTGTATGATTTGTTGAATGGAAAACTGATCTGTCCTATGAATCCTCACAAAATTCACAATAAAAAGAAGAAGAAAGGAAAGAGAAAGGCCTCTCCCTAGCACAGAAACCTAAAGGGTAAATTACGGAAAGGAAAACTCTAGCAAGCCCCAGTCCACAGCCCTTAAGTACAAGCAAGATTGGAGTTTCCCCAGCCACCCTCTACCCAGCAGTCTCACTGACTTCAGGATTCCCCCACAAGCTGCACCTTCTGGTCCTATGAGACATTCTCAAGATGGTCCATTTTCAGGAATAAAGGGCCCAGTAGACTGATAGACCAGACATACGATGTTGATTAACACCCAGGGAAATGTAAACAGGATGAATTGCAGGGAAAGGAAGAAAGAAATCTGTTCTAGGAACTTTAATTAAGAATAAAGTCATTAATATGACCATGGGCACCATGCAGGCTAGACTGTGGAACTCTGGGGGGAGGGAAAAGGGAACATTGGGGTAGATTGTGAAACTCCATAGTACACAGTAAAAGAGGAACTGGAGTAGGGGCTTTTTTGAGACAGGGGAATAAAACTCTAATTATAAGATTGGGATTAGGATCAGAGAGGAGGAGGGTTGGATAAAGGTAAATATGAGACTTCTGACTGAAAAGGAGGAAGGAAACATTGACCTGCAGGTATGGTTTGTTTTTGTTTTTGTTTTTTAAAAAAAGGCAACTAGGAAAGAGGTGGAAAAATTGAACTAAAAAAAAAAAAAACCCAGGAGAGGTGGTCCCTAGAAGACAATACCCTATCGCCATAGAAGAGGTGGAGGGGACCAGCAGTCAGTAAAGGGCCTAGTGATTTTTTTTTTCCCATATGGTAGTTTTCAAATATAATTCTTAACATAAATGTAGACATAGACTATTAGAGCTTACAATGCAAAATTCTGAGTTTGCACATTCAAGGTGAAACTTAAATTTGAGTTGGACACTGATCTTTGATATTCTTTCTGCAGCAAAATAGTATAAATTAATCCATTTAAAAGGTGGTTAAGGATTTGTTTGGCTGGTGTGATAGTAATTTTTAAAACTGTACATTGCTCAAGACTTTATTTGTGTGTGTTTTATTCTTTTTATTTGCATTGTTTCAGATCTTCTGAGAACATAATACTGTTTTAAAAGATATTTGATGTACTAATACTCT
Organism: Chrysochloris asiatica; assembly: GCF_000296735.1. Classification (NCBI taxonomy): domain Eukaryota; kingdom Metazoa; phylum Chordata; class Mammalia; order Afrosoricida; family Chrysochloridae; genus Chrysochloris; species Chrysochloris asiatica. The sequence goes on along the minus strand of NW_006408539.1, from coordinate 909,541 downwards.
TTCTGAATTGAAAACATTTTTTTAAATTAAAATTTGGGCCACCTGTATATATGCCTTTTGTCTTATGAAGAGGAGGAAAAGGATATTGTGGCTTAGCCATGAGTACTGACAGTTTCAGTTCATTTGACAAGGTTATAATGTTAAAGTATGTTTAATTGACATTCCTGTTTGAGAAGCTTTTAAGTGAAGTACTGTATTCATGCATCAAGATGACAGAGCCAGTAATGTTTCTTTTAGTTTATGGAAACAGACAGAGTGTAGTAAATACTGTTGTGAGAATATGCTATCCCTGAATATCTTCATGCTAATCCTCTCAGAATTTCTGAAGCAGATGGGTCAATGGCATTCACTGCTAAAGAGCCACCATGCCATGCTACGTCAATAGACTTCCCCACCTGGGAAGGATCATAGAACTAAAACCCCCCTTCCCCCCCATGGAAACTAGCAATCAATTCCTGAGAAACTATGTACTGGCCTTTCCTGCATTGCTAACCCTCAGGTTAATAGGACTCTTGTCCCAAACCCTTCCCCTCCAATTCACCATTCATCACTTCCAACCAGGAGACTTGGTGCTGATCAAGACCTAGAAAGAGGACAGCCTCCAGCTGAACTGGTAGGGCCCTTACCAGGTGTGGTTGACCATTGAGATGGCCATCCGGACCGTGGAGAAAGGGTGGACTCTCTATACTCAAGTAAAGGGACTGGTGAAGAGGGACTCTCCCCAAGGGAAAGTCGTTACCAGTAGGAAGCACATCCCTCACCCAGGGAGCCTCTCAAAGTGACCCTGAAAAGAGAGGCTGCCTTGCCATACCGCTGCCAGATGAGGTGGGTTTGGAAGCTAATATGGATTTGCTAAAAGGGGAGTTTAAAATTGTCTAAAAAAAAAAAAGCTTCTCGACTTAAGCCTTTGTAGACCTTTAAGATAGCATACTGAGTTCCACCTAGAACTTCCGGAGTTGATACATTTGCATTTGAAAGGACAAGCACACCAACCCAGAAACCCAGAGCTGTTGAAAGATCAGGAGATTTGTGATTGACAGAAAGCAGAGAAAAAAAAGCCAGACAATTTGGCATTTTGAGTTTCTAGGGCCTCAAGGAAAGGAAAGTTGGCCCATCAGAGATCACCTAGGACTGGATGTTCTATTGGAACCCATTGACCTTGAGATGAAATAAAAGGGAGGGCTAGTGCAGGGAGGTGTGTGTGAATTCCCAAACTTGCAGCTGGTACTCATTTGACCTAGCTTGGATAGCTAGGGTTGTTGAGCTGACTACAACCTAATCTGATGAATATAAAGATGTTTGATACTCTGAGCAAGTGTCAGTTGCTACAATTTAATGAACTGGACTTTTGCTTATGGAAGCAGTTTCTCAAAATTCCAATCAGAATGGAAGTTTCTTTAGATCAAAGAACATGGATGTCTTCTCAGTGTACTGGGTTGGTTGTTGTTGTTGTTAAGTGCGGTCGAGTCAGTTCTGACCCATAGCGACCCTGTATAGGGTTTCCAAGGAATAGCTGGTGAGCTTGAGCCACCGATCCTTGTAGTTCAAATGGCTTTGCAGTGTGGCACATTAATCCACAGCACCACACCAGGACTCCTGGGTTGGTAGGGATAGGCAATTTAGGCATTGCTATACAGGGTCGCTAAGGAGTTCTGGTAGCGTAGTGGTTACGAGTGGGCTGCCAACCGCAAGGTCAGCAGTTCGAAACTACCAGCGGTTCCACGGGAGAAAGATGAGGCATTCTGCTCCTGTAAAGATTTACAGCCTCGGAAACTCTGTGCAGGGTCACTATGAGTCGGAACCGACTCCACGGTACTTAACAACAACAGACAGGGTCGCTATGGGTCAGAACCAACTTGACAGCACTTAACAACAACAACATTGCTATAAAAAGGAGCTCTGGTAGCGTAGTGTTTATGAATCAGGCTGCCAACCTCAGCGTCAGCAGTTCGAAACTACCAGATGTTCCATAGGAGAAAGATGAGGCTTTCTGCTCCCGTAAAGATTTATAGCCTTGGAAACCCTATACAGGGTCACTATGAGTGACCTACTCCATGGCACATAACAGCAACAACAACAATTGCTATAAAGGAGTCCTGGCTTGGTGCTGTGGGTTAATGTGCCAGACTACAAAGCCATTTGAACTGCAAGGTTGGAGGTTCAAGCTCACCAGCTGCTCCTCGGAAACCCTATACAGGGTCGCTATGGGTCATAATCAACTCAACAGTACTTAACAACAACAACACTGCTATAAAGGCATGAAGTGGCTGACTTGACAGATTTTCATGGAGGTGTTTGGTTTTAGAAAGAGGGATCAAGGGAAAACCCCCACTGACTAGTTGTCCGCTTTTCCAGAAGAGTCTGGTGAAAAGGGGGTACAGAATGATGCTGATAAGTCTTTATTATTTCAATTGTAATTGTTAATAGTATCAATTGATTGTCAGAACTGTCATTGTAGAAGATATGTAGCTAAAAGAAGGGAGTAGTTATCTTGTATTTCAGGAACAGACCATCCCAGGACCAACAAGAAGGAAGACCACGAATGGAGCTTGGGATCCTTGCCTGAAGAAGCAGCCACAGCAGAGATGGTGGCAGAGGTGGTGACATGGAAAGACAGAGCAGCTATGGACTCTAGGTCCGTGAACTAAATGAAGCTGTGTGCCTATGGGCTGGAGACGGACTTTTGGACATTTATGTGTGCGTCAAATACTTCTGCTTTGTTCATTCGTGAAATACAAAAGGAAAATGGGCCAGTATGTTTTGGTTGTACATGTTTTAGTAATATCATATCAGGCATAGTTAGCTCTCCTCTTAGGGACATCCAAAAATTATACACTTTATGAGGATTTAAGAAAAATTCATGGAAATGAGACCAATACATAAAGAGAAAAGAGGAGGATTTGTAAGAAATTCTCAAGATGGTCCATCTTCAGGAATAAAGGGCCCAGGAGACTGATAGACCAGACATAGGTTGTTGATTCACATCCAGGGATATATGTTGTTGTTGTTGTTGTTGTTGTTAGGTGCCATCGAGTCAGTACCAACTCATAGCACAGCAGAACGAAACACTGCCCGATCCTGGGCCAACCTCACTACTGTTGCCATGCTTGAGTACATCGATGCTGCCAGTTCCGTCTCGTTGGGGGTCTTTGCAGGATGAATTGGGAGAGGGGGAAAATTTATTCTAGGACTAGGAACTTTAAATAAGAATACTGTCATTAAGACCATGGCCTAAGACCATGGCCGCCTTTCAGGCTAGATTCTGGAACTCTGCAGGGAGGGAAAATGGGGCATTTGGGGTAGATTGTAAAACTCCATGTTGTTGTTGTGAAGTGCCATCGAATCAGTTCCGAGCCATAGTAACCCTGTATAGGGTTTCCAAGGAGCAGCTAGTGAGCTTGAACTGCTGACTTTGCAGTCCAAATGGCTTTGCAGTCTGGCGCATTAACCCACAGCGCCACACCAGGACTCCATAGTACCTAGTAAAAGGGGAACTGAAGGAGGGGCTTTTTCGAGGCAGGGAATAAAACTCTTGGTGGGCTGGCCATGCCACGAGTACACCTGTGTCTACTGGGTTGGGCTCCCAATTTTGCAAAATCGAATAAAGAAAACGTCACTCTTTCTAAAACAAGTACAAATGGGGTTACTTGAGCATTTGTCAGTATCACAACATTTCTCACAGTCCACCACTAACTGGACCTACGTGGGAAGTCAGCCAGCTGTGAGAGGAGGATGCAGAAACCTCTCCCATCGGAAGTACACAACAGCATGTGTCAGGTGAGCCAAATACCTACTAAGGTGCTGCCTGGCAACCAGACAGAGCCCATACCTTTCTATGGGGCTCACTCCAGGCCCTGCAACAAACAGAAAAGCTGACGGGAAAAGAAAAGGAACTGTGCTTGGCTCGGGACAGGCAGCCCCAGTCTCCACAGACAACTTGGGGCACTAATTAGCATGCTACTCAGCTCCCTGCCAGCCCTGGAGAGAAAGCAGCTGCCACCCAGGCAGGCAGGAGGGAGGAAACCCCTGGAGAGTTGCTCTCTAGCCTCACCTCACTTCTGATTCAGGCAGAAGGGAGTGTGGAGGATGGAGGGCCTGCTGTGTGTCCTTGTCACTGGTGGAGACCTAGTGTGCACTGCAGTTGGTCCAGCTCTGGAACCTCCGGCTACTCATTGTGAGGGATAGGCAGAGGTGCTCAGACAATTAAACCCCCAGTGAACTGCTTTGCATCAGAATGAGCTAGTGGGCAGTCATGAGTGGTCACACAATCATTGCTCACTTTGAAGTCAGTTCAGGTCCCACGCTCGACCTTGGTAAGCAAAAATAAAACTCTCAGGCTAGATTGAATCCTATCATTGAATCTAAAGAAATGTGTGTGTGTGTGTGTGTGTGTGTGTGTGTGTGTGTGTGTGTGTGTGCTTGTTAGCACACACGTGAGTTAGTCTAAGTCCATGTACAACAATTTCAGGAGTACCAAGTCCTGGTTAGGTGCTTAACTGTTAGCCAAAAAGGAGGCAGTTGGAACCTACAAACAGGTGCCTTGAGATCTGCTTCAAAAAGGTCACAACCTTGAAATCCCTATGGATCCCAGCTCGACAGTGACCACATGGGTCACCATGAGTCAGAACAGAGTCAAGAGCAAGTAACAACAGTGAAACCTCACAAACTGTTTTTTTAAAAAATCTACCCCACCAGCTGATTCCCAGAACCTGAAATTCCACCTTTACTCTATCATGCTTCAGCTATGAATTCACTTCCACCAGAATCCTGTTTTAAAGTGAAGACACTTCGGGAAAAGAAATGGATCCAATGATTCCTTCTAGGTGACCGAGTAGGAATGTGTCCTTAGCATTTTGGAGGCAAAAGGGAAGCTGGGGGAAAACAGAACTAAAAGAATACTGAATAGGGTATAAAAGTTCAGGGCAACAAAGTCACCATTTATTTGAACCCAGAGGAAGCTGTGTGCGTATCTGAGGAGGCCCAAAAGCACTGGACTGGTAACAGCAAGGTCAGAGTTCAAACCAACCAGCCACTCTTGGAAACCCTTTGCAGGGTTGCTCAACAGGACACAACAACAAAAATGGAAAACTGAACTTTACACAGCCATTAAATTATTTAATCCAAACTCTTACATTAAAAGCTCACTAAAGGTTCATGCTTAGCGTAGTGGGTACAAATCAGGCTGCCAACCGCAAGGTCAGCAGTTCGAAACTATCAGCTACTCCATGGGAGAAAGAGGCTTTCTGCTCCCGTAAAGATCTATAGCCTCGGAAACCCTGTTCAGGGTCGCTGTGGGTCGGAACCGACTCCACGGCACTTAATAACAACAACAAAGGTTCGTGAGGGAGTCTCTAGTGGCCAAGTGGTTAAGCGCTCAACTGCTAACCACAAGATCAGAGGTTCGAACCCACCAGCTGCTCTGCAGGAGAAAGATGTGGCAGTTTGACTTGTGTGCATATTTACAGCCACCAAATCACCTTGGCGCAGTTCTACTCGACCCTAGAGCATTACTATGAGTCAGGATGGACTCAACAGCCATACGTCTTTTATTTTAGAAAACTTGAGTTTTTTACTGGCCACATAGATACTGGTATCAAATAGACCTCTTAGGATAAAGTTTAACCACCCATTCTAAACAGGTAACTATCAACATTAAATAATATCCCACCTAAATGTCAGGAAAAGGAGGTTAATGGCTAAAACAGAAATCAGAGGCAGAATCCACAACGAGAATCCGCCACTCATTCTTTTTCCATGAGGCCTTGCAGCATTATGAGCTGAGACTTGAAGAGACTTCCCAGAAGCCTGGAGGTCAAGTTTCCACCCTCTCTTTGGCTGTTAGTTATTTGCTGTATCACAAATTCCTCACCTGTAAAATGAGGGTGTTAGACTATATTGGTGACTTTCAAAGTATGTTCACTGGTGTTCTGGGAACAGCCCCAGGGGAGGGGAAGGTCCAAATGGCCCAGCTCACCAGAAAGCAAAACCAGTTGCTGGTGAGTGGACTCGGGCTCCTGGTGACCACATGTGCGTCAGAGTAGGGTTTTCAACGACTGACTTTTTGGAAGTCAACTGATGGGTCTTTATGTCAAGGCACCGCTAAGTGGACTCAAACTTCTAACCTTTTGGTTAGTAGTCAAGTGAATTAGCTATTTACTCCACCCAAGACTCCAGCAAAGCTAATACCACCCTCCAAAAACCAGATTCAACCAGAATACCCCTTCATATATTTGATCACAAGTTCCAATTGGTAAGAAAGGTTTTGTGACTAAAGAGAACATTTGAGAGGATCCGGATTAGGTGTTTTCACAGGTTTCTTCTAAAGCTGACATTCTATGACTCACTCATGCTACCTCAGTTGGGCCTGCTCTGGTGCAGAAAAACCAGGTAGGTTGTTGGAGAACTTGAGGGAGCTCAGGGACCACCAGGGGTGAATGGAGGAAGCAGAACTTACCCGTGATTCTGCCCACTGTTCCTTTCACGAAGTTGCCAGCATATCCGGCAACATGGGCTCCGAGGCTGTAGCCAATCAAGTGAACATTCCCGAGAGAAAAGTCATCGTACCCCTGCAGAAAGTCACAAAAGTCTATTCGGTCAAGGATACAGTGGTGGACCCACAGAGTGACCACAGCTGAACTATTCATCATGAGGAAGAAACATTCACAGGAATGTGGGCACACAGACTTGCCAGGGGCATTGCTGACAATGGGTGACCACCCGAGAAAGGAAAGTCAAAAGGACTTAGTGGCACTTCAAATGCCAACAATTGCATACCTGACCCTCCCCTGAAAGTGTTCTATTCCTTCTTGCTGCATCTAAGTCAGGGAAGGATGAATTTATGTAGATATCACTAGACTCATTGAAGACTGAAATGCCAACCACAGCCTACAGCAGTAAGCTCCCTTCTACCCTCCACCCAGTCCCAGATACTGCCAGTCTCCCCACCACAACACCCATCTGGGACCCCACAGTGGAAGTAACATGCCCTGACATGGCACTTAGCTGGTGGAGAGTAAGTAAAGCAAGGAGGCTTTGACCTCATGCCTCAGGGACCAAGATCTACAAAACAACTTCAGAATAAGACTTGAGAGGAATTGATCAAGAATCCTGACCAGAATGTAGCCAGAATTCAATCCATCAAATTCGATGGATAAAAGGAAGGTCAGGTTGGAACTGCCCAGGGGGTGGGGTTACTTTGCTAATGTGTCCCTGACCCCAGGTAACTCCACTGATCTCAGGTAAATCATTAACCTATAAAAAGTCAATTTAAGACCTCAAAGTCTGTTTACCACACTTAATATTTGAAGTGATCTATTAGGTTGCATCTGTTTTAACCACCTTTCAGAACAGTTTAATATCTAGCCACTGTTTAGAAGCAAGAGCAAACTTTAGTCGGTATTTCAGATTGACCATTCCCCAAAATTTAAGGACAACAGCTTCTAAAATCAACAAATAATGACCTATAAGGCAAATTTTCTTACGGCAACTAAATTAACAGGAACAATCCAGAGATACCACAATCATGGAAAGGTTCTCTAAAAGTCCCAGCTTTCAAATACTTAAAGTGAGACTTCATTTGATTAAATTTGAAGTCCCAAAGATTTTAATCAGACTCCTGAAGCTCACTGTAGCAAAGTCTGCCCATTATTTCTTAAGAAAGTTTGGATTTGAGATTCTGCTTGTGAAAAATGACTCCCTTTTATTCCCAGTTAGGAAGCCCTGGTGATGCTACGGGATAAATATTGGTCAGCTAACCAAGGTCGGTGGTTCAAACCCACCAGCTGCTCTGAGGGAGAAAGATGAGACTGTCTACTTCAATAAAGATTTGTAGTCTTGAAAATCCTAAATAGGGTCGCTGTGAGTTGGAATCAGCTTGATGGCAATGGGTCTTGTTTCATGTCAAGTTACCTGCAACCAGTTGAGCATCATGGCTACTTGGCGGCCCACCACTTGGGTGCTATTGACTGCATCTGTGTAAAGTTGGTGAGCCAGGGGAAGCCAGTCAACCACCACCACATTGGCGTCTTTCTCTCTTGTCTGAAGGGCTAATACTAGTTTGTGCAGCCAATTTTCTAACATGCCACTCATCTGCAAAGAAAAGAGGAAAACATTTATTGATTCTTCTGCTGGGTTTCAGAAATCCTAATGTATTTCAAAAATCCTGATGAATATGGAAGTCAGTCAGATTCCAGAATCTTTACGTTGGCTGCTCAGGGACCAAACATTTGCACATGAGCAGAGCCAACCAATGGCAAATTGCCACCTGGGTACTTGTCTTCCATTACACTTTACACTTTACTGGACTTTACAAGTCCACTTTCTCTCAGCAAAACATTCATAGTTGTTTTCCAGTTCTCTTGGAGACTACTACTGTCTGATAGGGCCACTAGGAGATAAGAGCCCATACAAATGTGTGGGTGGAGATACTGGCCCGAAGTTAGTCTGAGTCCCTGTCACAGCCAAGCAAGGGGCCTAGGCCATCATTCAAAGGCAATTGGGTGGGTTGCCCTGGAGAATTAGCTTCTTTCTTAGAGATGCAGGGAAATGCTTTCTCCTAGGCAAATGCAGAGTTAACAAATGACCTCTTCCCACAACCCATCTCTGTCATCCCTCTTGACCCCAGTGTAGGGAAGATCTGTCCCTGGAATCTCAAATTAGAACTTGGAACACATTTTCCCACAGAAACCAAGTCATAAATGGTGCCCAAGTCCAGTTGTAAACTTACCCACAAGTACATTATGAGATAAATAGATTTTCTGTGTCTAGCCTGGGAACCCAAACACCATTTAGAATCTTGTTTCTATGGAAAACTGCTGTTAAGTCCCAAACAGATTACAAAAGAACTTTTCTGGAATGCAATTCATTTGTAAATTGTTGACAGTTTGTATTTGCATTTTGACAGGGGGCTTTAAAAAGATCCAAATGCATGATGCTAATTGTAAGCCACGAAAAGAGGATGGCTGGAAAATCATCTCCCCTTCCATCATATTTACAGGTAAGAGCTGCCTCCCCTAGGGACAGCCCCAACAGGTGGTGGCAGACCAAACGACCCAGCATCATGTAACAGATACAAATTTCTCATCATTAAGAGGAGGACTGTACCCTCACAATTAGTGCAGACAGAAAACTGCTCAGTTAATAGTACCATTTTCCTAAAGACCATCATTCTATGAATGAATAAATCCCTCCTTGGTCAAAAACTTCGGAAGCTGAACATTAAGGCCCTTTTTCTGTTGTAGTTTGTCTTGGGTCTTTCAATGTGAATTGCTCGGCAAGGGCACATTATAGTCTCATGCCTTTAAACCAGGCCATCTCTATGCACACAGGAGGGGCACCATGCCAACCACAGTCAGCCAGCCAGGCCAGCTGGCTCGTCATCACGTCTCTGAACCCAGCAAGCAGCTCCAGTTCAGCTCCACTCTTACAGAGGGCTGGCTCCCGCAAGGCAGAGGTTGCCCAACGTAATTAAGTGTAATTAGAGCTGGTGGAGCTAGGCTGCTGCCTTCAGGAGTGCCACTTTCTGAAAGCCGCTGAGTGCCAGCATGAAATACCACCCTGCTGGAGCCCACTCTGCCTCCTCAACACAGTGTTACTTATTACATCCTTCACAGATGTCTGAAATACAAGCAGCCCACAAGAAGAGGGGGGGGGGGTACTGTAAGCACCAGTATCCTTTTTAATTGAGCAAAACAAAGGAAACCAAATCCCATGTAAAACTGCAGGGCGCCCTCCCCTGGGTCTCACCGTCCATCCATGAATGATGAAAAAGGTTTTGCCTGTCACATTGAAACCACAGTCTTCTAAGGGCTGGTCATGGTCAAGGGAGAGGTAGCATCCTTCATGCTCTGGGTCCTTCGAGGTTCGGAGGTTAAACTTCACAGAGGGGTTGGCAGCAGCCTGTATATCCCTGGAATTGTGGAGCTCATCTGGGGAGAAAGAACAAAGTGTGGGTGAGCTTTTGCAGCAGATCTGGAGTCTAGTGCTTCAGTAAATTACTTAACGCTCCTGAGTTTCAGTTTTTCACAACTGCTGAATGAGGATGACATGTTCCTTCCTCCACTCCCAGAAGTCTGAGGATATAGTCAAAGGGATATGCCATCTACACTTCAGATAACTAATACGAGAGGCTTCTCTCTCATATTAATTTTTGTGTATCTGCAAGAAATAGTTCTTTTACTTTTCTTCCCTCTTTCCTTCTCTTAGTTTCCTGCTTTTAGAAGACAGGTCCTCCATTCTTTTCTTGAAACGCTTGGGTGGAGTTAAGTTCCAAAATTCCAGATTTCAGAAAGGCATTACAGTGAATATATCATATTTTATAACACCTCCAATGGGGTCTGAGGCATTCCCCATGAATTAAACACACCTCTATTTCTGCAGGGACATATATGACTACCCACATTCAAAGGCAAAAAGAATCCCTCTTGTCCATTCAGGCCAAATTTTTTTTCAGGTCAATTTTTTGCTGCCAAATGAGTTCAAGTCAGATAAGACCAGGTCTTTCTGCCAAACAAGTTACCAAACACATTTTCCAATTTTCAGAGATTGTGGAATTGGAGGTAAGAAGCTATATAGACCTATTATATACTGAGTTTCCCCTAATGTTCTTATTGCGATTGCAGCCCTTACTCCTAAGACTTTATGTGTTTCTATGTCTCTCCCAGTACTGGACATGTGCAGGCATTCATCTTGTTTGTTAAATGAATGACTGAAGCTATGGAGAGCCACAGAAAAGCAGTAAAACCGCCCTTTCCAGCTCCACTGCTCCAAAGTACAGCAAATGTCACCCACATCCCTGCGGCCTCCAGGATTCGGTATATGCTGCCATCGGCATACCACCTGAAAGAGTCATAAACGGACCCCACCCAGCACTCTTTCAGGCATTCCGGAAACCATCACTTGATAACGGGCTAAGCAGTTCAAGTACCAAACTATCCAGTGGGCATGAGGAGAGGCGAGGAAGGCAAAAATCCCAGGAACTTACCTTATGCCAGAATTAAGAAGCAAAAGGAAGACGAATCATGGCTGGTGTGTGGGGTAGTGAAGAGAAGGAGGGAAAAGGAGAAGAATGCACCAGATGTACCTGGATAACGTTTCAGAAAACTCAGCTAAATACATATGGACTGACCTGAGGTTGGCTATCATGGAAATAATGGATAAATGCCTCCAAATGTGAGAAATTTGAATCATAAACATAACTAGTTCAACATCTTCTCAATTTCCACCTGATAGCCATTCACAGGAGGACCAGATGGAAAAAAAAACGAATCTATTGGCTTATTGAGACAAATTGGTGGATAAACCCACTTATCTCTATAGAAGACTCACAATTGCTTCTGTCCCCACAATTTTCTCTAGCTTCATTCCTACTACTTTCCACTTGACTCACATTAGCCTCAAGGACTTATGATTGCTCTTCACCCAGATGTCCTTATAGCTTACTTTTCCCTCCTGCAATTCTTTACTCTGTGGTCAACTTCTCAGTGAGGCCTTCCCTAATGGCGATAATTAAAACTGTACCACCTATTCCATCCCAGCAGGGAGCTCTGGTAGTATAGTGGTTACGCACTGGGCTGCAAACTGCAAGGTCAGCATTTCGAAACTACCAGCTGTTCCACAGGAGAAAGATGAGGCTTTCTGCTCCCGTAAAGATTTACAGCCTCGGAAACCCTGTACAGGGTTGCTATGAGTTGGAACCAACTCCATGGCACACAACAACAACAACAACATTCCATCCCAGCACTCTGCTTTAAAAGTGTACCATCTCACTCAGCTTTTTCCTCTGCTTTACTTCTCTTCTAACACTGTTGTTACATGCCATCCAGTCAAATGCAATTCATAGCAACCTCATTTGACAGCATAGAATTCTCCAGAGGGTTTTCAAGGCTGTCATATTTATGGGCACAGATTGCCATAAAGGTCTTCTCTTCTGTGGAGCCATTGAGTGGGCTTGAACTATCAACCTTTTGTTAGTCCTCAAGCCAAGATTCATCTGTTAACCACCAAGGCTCCTTCCATAACACTGAGCACTCTTTGTATATTTTAATTAGTTTATGGTCTGTTTTCTTGGGGGCAGGGATCTGTGGGTTTATTTTCTCTGAATCCCCAGCACCTATAATGGTGCCTCACGCTTAGCAGGCATGCTGATAAACATGATTTCAAATTAATAAAATGGCCCACAAATACTCAGGACTCTAGAACACTGATGTTGGAAGGAACTTCGGCATGTTACAGAAGTGTATCACCCTTCTAGTTAGTATTAGAGTTGAGAACATGTTGAGTACACCAACACTTTCCCATTCATTTAAATTAACTTCCCCTCTTCACTCACACACTTAAACTAACACAGACCAACATCATTTGGTCCAACCTCTACAGAAGCATAGAAGATGAAGTGACTAGGTACAATGTAGGAACTCCCTATTATTTGGTACTCAAACTGATCGATCTGTACACATTTCCTTGCAGGATACACTTCTTCCAATTCTTCAGAGAATTCAGAGACTGCCATACAAAACCCAGAATGAAGAAAAACCAGAAACTCAAAGGAAGAGGGTGAAGAGTAAGAAGGGTAGCCAGAGGGAGGAAAGGCACGAGTGTTAGGAAGAAGGAGGCTGGCAACTTGGAGGAATAAGACCAGACATTTTTCTGCACGAGTAATCCACCAGAGCTTTCCTGCACGCACCAGTCGAACCAGAGCCAACTAGCCTGCAAACTAACTTTCAAAAAGCCGACACGGAAAATGAAGAAGGGGCGCCCGACTGCGGAGTTTTCCCCACCAACCTTCCTGCCTCTCAAATCTCCAGGTTCAAAGACAAAGACAAGGTTTAGGAGCCGCTGGCAGGCACCTCAGCTTCTGGACAGCACCAATTAAGAAAACTGGGTAATAGAAGGGAAGGAGGCTGGAGAGCGGGAGCGCGCGCACACTGCCAGCCTGTTGCCTCTTGGATGACGCGAGACGGGATTTCCTAATGACAAGCGCCCAAGAAATTAGTGGGCTTCAAAGCTGGAACGGAGGAGAAAATGAAAAAGGCAATGGGAAAAATTAAAGGAAGCCTTTTTCAGAAACGAGGAAGGACTGGAGAAAAGAGCCCGGCAAATAGAAGAGAAGTGAGGGGGAAATAAAGACAAATGCACGTTACCTTGCAGCCGTCCCTCTGGACCAAACTCTGAGGGGCTTCCCGAGACAATGCAACAAAGAACACTGCAGAGTCGGAGCAGGGGAACCAGGTTTCTCATCCTTCCCTGCCACGCCCCCTCCCCTGAAACTGCAAACCAAAATCCAAACCCAAAAAAACGTTTCCAACACTGGAAACACCAGTGTGGGCAGCCCTCTCTCCAACAGACGGTGGTGGGCTAGACAGTTGAGAAAGGCGGCAAGGAAGAAGAAAGTGGAACAGGAAAACTTGGCTTAGCCAAGGCGTGGGCGGGTGGTGGTATGAGGGGCCTGAGCCTAGTCTGTCCGCACCCTGTGCGTTAGGACGCAAACTTGAGACTGTCACACAGCTCTCAGAGAGGTCGTGTTTAAAGGATCGAGTCATCTGACCCATCGCCAGATGGTGATTTACATAATTTATTCCATTCCCTGGATTCAGATTGGTCACACCACTTCGCTGACGCTATCGGAAACCTCCCCCAAAGTTTGAATGAAAGCGCCGCACACCCACCGCGTGGTAGCTCCGCTGGCTCAGTCGTGCTTCCTTCCCAGCCGCCTGCGCTGGCTGCCTAGTCTCCCTCCACCTGCTTCCTCCTAGTGCAGCCCCGAGACCCCAGAGACACCGTTCCACTCATGGCGGCCCCGAGGGGGTCATCTCCCCCAAACTCTGCCCCCGTTGAGTATGCGACTCTGGAGAAAGAAGGTCAACTTCTAATTCTGCTAGATGCAAAGCGACCCCTGCACCTTGGACCGAGAGTCGGATGGCGGAGAACCACCTGGTCACCCTCTTGGTTCTTCTCCCTCGCCTCCCACCCTGCGAGGCCGGCAACAGATGGGGGGAGCCAGGCGTAGACTGTGTTCCGACAGTACCCAGAGGGCTCTGAAGTCGCATGGGGTATGGCCTGGGCTTCAGAGTTGCCCAAAGCCCCGCTCTGGGTCTCCGCACCGCCCCTCACTAGTTGCAAATATTACAGGCTCGCCACTAAACTTCTCCACGGACGTCCACTGGTCGGCAATATCGGGGTGATCATTGATCCTCCGCTTAGGGGTATTAAGAAAATTCAGAGATACTACATTGAAGCGCTGGGCACGTGGAGCGCACGCTCTTACCGTGGGGACCGATGGCTAGAGGGATGCGAGGCGACACTCCTCACAGGGAGCTTACGGCCAAGCTTGGAGTCTGTATTGCGTTGCCCGCGCGGCGTCTTGGCCCACTACTCAACACCTGTTGAGTGGAATCCCCCAGTTTCTTCCTCTCTTTTCTCCATCTTTTTTTGTGTGTGTGTTTTGGTTTTTTGCTCCTACTGATCTGCGCCCCTGCTTCTCCCCTAGATCCCTCTGCGACTCCGCCCGTCGGCCCCAGGGGCTGAGAGCCGCTAGCATCGAGATCTTGGCGCGGAGTCTAGCACTGGGGTGCTAGCTGAACCTAGGCAGGTGTCCCGCGGCGGTCGGGGTGGTCGGAAGGTGGGGTGGGGGTGGAAGAAGTAGAACCGATCACGGCTGCGCACTGTCACTCACACCTCGTTCCAGCGGGACAGAGCTGGCGGTGCCAGGCGGCAACCTTAACCTCTATTAACCCCAGCGGGCCGGGAGGGGCGCGGGGAACGGGGCCAGCCTCTGCCGGGGGAGGAAAGCGCGGGAGCCGCCCGGCGCCCTGCCCTCCCCAGCGTCGTAGACCGGTGTGGAGAAACCGGTCCCGAGCGAGCCAGTTCCGACCTCTCGTTACTTTGGTTACTTCTGCTGACAACGAAGCGCACTCTGTTCCTCCTAGAGCTATAACGGGAGGCTGGGGAGCTTTCTTTTCTGCGTGTAAAACTTAATGAACTTTATAAAAGAGATAGTAAATGTCTCCAGATGTGTTGGTTTGTCCTCTCCCCGGTCGATTCCGACTCATAGCCACCCAGTATAGGGTTTCCGAGGAGTAGTTATTGAGTTTGAATCTCCAACCTTGCAGTTCAAACGACCTTGCCTTCCAGAGCTGATCCGACAGCGCCACACTCCTCTGGTAAACTATAAACAAGTCAGCTCCATTTTAAAGATGGAAAAACTGAAGCTTCCTTCCTCCAACCAGTTCTCTCTCCTCTGGGTTTGATTGGACCAGTCGATCTCTGGATATGAGCCTTTGTTAACTTTCTCTCCATCTGTTCAGTGGCTCTAGATAATGAGTAACCTGTGAACACAAATTCCCTTCTCTGCCCTGAGCTGCTCAAAGCCCTAATCCTGGAAAGTGTGACTGTTAACATCTTGGAAGCCATTGTTCTAGGAGAGATCCCCTAGGGGAGCTATAGTGTTGTTATTAGTGTTGCAGTTCTGACTCAGAACTGTCTGCCTTGTTGTTAGCAGTTCAGTGCTTATCCTATCGCCCCATACCAGGACTCCAGGGGTGCTATATTATTGTTGTTAAGTGCAGTCGAGTTGGTTCTGACCCAGTCCTATAAAACTGGCTCTCCTCATTGAGGGTATTGGGAGTGGAGATCCTGATTCAACAATATCGACTTCCAGTTTTTAAACTGCTAAGGAAGTCCTGGCGTGGTTCTACAGGATACGTGCAGGACCAGTTTGAACCACAAGGTCGGTGGTTCAAACTCACCAGCCGCTCTTTGGAAACCTTGTACTGAGTCTCTAGGAGTCAGAACTGACTCCATTGCATTTAACAACAATAACAAGGCTCAGGCCTGGTAGAATGCTGAGGAATTCTGGTGTGGTGCTGCAGGATAATACACTGGACCACAAGGTCAGTTTGAACTGCAAGGTCAGCAGTTCAAACTCACCAGCTGCTCCTTGGAAATCCTATACAGAGTAGGGTTGCTGTGAGTTGGAACTGAACCAACGGCACTTAACAGCAACAAGGCTAAAAAGTCCAGGTATGACACTGTGGGAGACACCCTACAAGGTCGGTTTGAACTCCAAGATCGGCAGTTCAAACTCACCAGTTGCTCCTCGGAAACCCTATGAGTCAGAAATGACTCGACAACACTTAACAACAAGGCTATGGTCAGAGTCCTGGTGTAGCGCTGTAGGATAAGCACTAGACTGCTAACCTCAGGGTTGGCAAGTCAAACCACTCCTTAGAAACCCTATACAGGGTCACTATGAGTCAGAACCAGCTCAACAGCACTTAACAACAGCAACAAAGGCTATAGCCTGGTTGCATAGTAGGTTACATGTTGGGCTGCTAATTCTGTGATCAGCAGCTCAAATCCACCAGCCTCTCTGCAGGAGAAAGATGAGGCTTTCTGCTTGCAAAAAGATTAACCTACTAGATAGCACACAGCAGCAGCAAAGCTGTGGTAGCAATGTAGGATTGGTAAACGCAGTTCAAACCCACCAGCTGCTCTCACAAACCCTATTCTGCGGGTTAACGCGCTGGACTGCAAAGTCAAAACAGACTCCATGGCATACAACAACAAGGCTATGGCACAGTGAATTAAGTGTTGGTCAGCTAACTACAAAGTCAATGGTTCAAACCCACCAGCTACTCCAAAGGAGAAAGGTAAGGCAGTTTCCTTTATAAGACTAAGCAACTGAGTGGGAAGAATATGAAAGCATTTCAGTTGTATCGTTGCTTGGTTAGAGTGCCCTCATGTGTCTCCATGTTATAATATCATGTGAGAACTTGCAAAGGACATGTGAAATTTTAATCACAGCTTTACAGCAATATATACCATCAACTGTTCGGCTTCATCTTTACTAAAAGAGCCATGAAGAGATCCGAGAGCTTCCTGTGTCGAGAAAATTCCCTGCTGGGAGATTGCAGCAGAAAATTCTGTTTGTCTTGCAGTCAATTTTTCAAGGTCTTGAGCTACCACAGTAGAGGACAGTGGTTATTCATTTTGGTAGCCCAGCATCTGAAGACCCTTCCAGTGCTAATGATGTGTATCCTTCTTATGAGAGGAGTTCATTTTCTGTAAAGCTTGGCATATGGAAAGAGTCCATTAAATACTTGTTGAATGAATACATGAATGAAGCATGTTGTGACTCTTCCAGAGGAGGCAGAGTATTAAGCTTTTCCTAAATTGACCTCAGAACCCTCTCTCCACAAAGAAGTTAGGAAGCATCTAAACTCTCCAGGAACACAGTTTGGGAAGCATTGGGTTTCTCAGTGCTGTTGAGTCCATTCTGACTTATAAGGAACTGATAGGACAGAGTTGAATCGCCCCATAAGGTTTCTAAGATAGTAATCTTTACAGAAGCAGATTGCCTCATTATTCTCATGGAGCATCTGGTGAGTTCGAACTACCCACCTTTCAATTA
>NW_006408539.1:890259-891812 GCF_000296735.1 Chrysochloris asiatica | reverse complement strand
CTATGAGTCAGAACCGACTTGACGGCACTTAAAAACAACAGGTGGTGGTGGTATGGGTTACGCATTGGGCTGCTAACCACAAGCTCAGCTGTGTGAATCCATCAGGCACTCCTTGAGAGAAAGGCGAGGTTTTCTACTCCCATAAAGATTTACAATCTGGAAACCCTATACAAGGCCACTATGAGTCAGAATCAACTCGACAGCACACAGCAACAACCACACAGGTAGCTACATGGATAGATAAACAGACAGATCAGGTGTGGGAGGGTAGAACTATACCCATACACATATAAAGGTTTGACAGAGGATGTTTGTACATGGGCATTTACCATTACTGAAAATACATCCTTGAGTGTGGTAGAACATACAGGGAGAAAAGTTATGAGAACTTCTTAGACATATACCAAACACCTTAAAGGAATGATTTGCTGGGCCTGGGGGTTCAGGACCAAAATTTTGAGAGACACCATGGTCAGTTGGCATGACAGTCCACAAAGACAATGTTCTACATCCTACTTGGATGAGTAGTAAGTGGCCATCTAAAAGTTCCTGAGCAGCCACATAAGGTGCTACTACTGGTCTCTCTCCCTGTCTGGAGGAAAGAACAGTGACAAAAATTGAAGACTCTTGGAAACAATTAGTCCAATGGACCATGTGAACATCAGCCTTCATGACCCTGAGCACAGAAGAACGAAATGGAGCCTGGCTACCACTACCGACTGCTCTGAAAGAGATTGCATTAGAAGGTGTAGATGGTGGTGGTGGTGGTGGTGTGCCGTGGAGTCGGTTCTGACTCATAGCGACCCTGTAGATAAAGTGGGAGAAAATGTGGAACAAAATTCAAAATCATAATAAAAAAAACCCAGACGTACTAGTCAGATAGAGATTGGTGGAGCCCAGAAACTCTGGTCCTTGCTCACCCTTCAGGACTGACATCGAACACACCCCTCTGGCTCAATTTTCAGCCAAGAAATAGATAGGTATGCAGTGGGGACAAAACCATTAGTGAGGCACGCACACCATAGAATGGTCATCCATTCAAGATCAACAGGGCAGCATTTACCTATGGACAAAATTCAGAAAGGTGAAGAAATCAGGAGGAATGAAAAGAGGAACCTCAGGAGGAAATGGCAGATATGCTTTACATTGAGAGGATTGCAATCAAGACGAAACAAAGTATATGAATTGTTAAATGTAAAACTGGCCATTTGCTCTGTAAACCCTCACTCTATTCACAGAACAAAGTATGTTGTTCTTAGGTGCCATCGAGTCGGTACCAACTCACAGTGACCTTATGCACAGCAGAACGAAACACTGCCCGATCCTGGGCAACTTTGCTATTGTTGCCACGCTTGAGTCCATCGATGCTTCCACTTTGCCAATCCATCTTGTTGGCATACTAAAAATTAAAAACTTATGTACATCAAAAGACTTCACCAGAAGAATAAAAAGGGAACCCACAGAATGGGAAAAAATCTTTTGCAATGACATGTCAGACAAGGGACTCATTTCCAGAATATACAGGAAACTGCAACACCTCTATAAGAAAAAGA
>NW_006408539.1:880467-882645 GCF_000296735.1 Chrysochloris asiatica | reverse complement strand
AGTGCTCCTTGGAGGCCAGGATGGCCAAACTTTGTCTCTCATACTTTGGACATATTGTCCGGAGGAACCAGTCTCTGGAGAAGGATACCATGTTTGGTAAGGTGGAGGGTCAGAGAAAAAGAAGAAGGCCCCCAGAAAGATGGATTGGCAAAGTGGCAGCATCAATGGACTCAAGTGTGGCAACGATAGTGAGGTTGGCTCGGGATCAGGCAGTGTTTCGATTTGCTATGCGTAAGGTTGCTATGAGTTGGTAACGAGTCGATGGCACCTAACAAAAATATGTCATCCTGTCTCATGCAATGTTTACCTCATTTTCACTGTCCCTTTGCTTTACCAAACATGATGTCCCTATCTAGTGATTCGTCCATGGAACAGGTGAAAAAGTGGGATTAACCAAAGGGTTGGTTAGTTTAAAGGAATTTATTTGAGAAACCAGTCAGACCTTGTACAACTATCTTAGGAGGGCTCTTTGCTATGTGCCATGGAGTCAGTTCCGACTCATAGTGACCTGTATAGAGTTTCTGAGCCTGTAAATCTTTACAGGAACAGAAAGTCTCATCTTATTCTCATGGAGCAGTTTGTGGATTCGAACTGCTGACCTTGTGGTTAACAGTCAAATTCAAAACCCAATACACTACCAGGGCTCCTTATGAGGGGTCGTTGTTACTGTTAAGTGTCACGGAGTCAGTTCTGAGTCATAGAGACCCTGTATAGGATTTCTGAAGAGCAGTTGGTGGGTTTGAACCACTGACCTTTTGGTTACCAGTTCAGTGCTTATCCTACAGCATCCTAAATGAACCTGGAGGTACATTGGTTAAAGCACTTGGCTGCTAACCAAAAGGTTGGCAGTTGAAACCCATCAGCTACTCTCAGGGGAAAAAGATGGATCAGTCAACTTCCATAAAGATGACAGCCTTGGAAACGCTTGGGGCGGTTCTACTCTATCCTACGGGGTCACTAGGAGTTGGAATCAACTTGACCGTGATGGGTTTGGGTTTTGACACACATACGGTAGTTGGTCCAGAGGGTGAGACCCAGGGAATGGTAGTCAAGTTCCATTCACACACTCAAAAAAATTTTAATTAAAATAAAAATCATTGTTTAGCGCAGAGTATAATTATTTTTCTATTCTGCTGTGTTTGCTGTGTTAACAAGCCTGGTGTGGCACAGTAGGATAAGCATTGGACTGCTAACTACAAGGTCAATGGTTCAAACCCACTAGCCTCTTCTAGGAAACCCTCTACAAGGTTGTTAGGAGTCGGAACTGACTAGACAGCAGTTAACAACAAACAGCATGTTAACAATCTTCCCCAGTTCTCCCTACACACTGAATGACTATGGAAAAGACTCATCGCTGAAAAACTTGAGATTCTGAACATGCCTAGGGAGCAGTACCTCCCACAGAGAGGCCTGTGTTGAAGCAAACCAAGGAGCTCAGCCTCTGGGGAGCCTTTCTTTCTACTATCACTCCCAGAGAATGGAACAGAGCAAAGCAATGTTGAGGCAAAGCGGGTGGCTGCCAAAGAAGCATTAAAATGGATTTTCAACAACAATGCAATAGAAGATTGCCAAATTAAATCCACTTTAAATGTTCATTTCCAAAACTCTGTGAAAAAATAATTTTTACATTTGAGTGAAATGGTCCATCATCTAGAAAAATATGTTACAAAGAGCTGACTCCAGAAGATACAGAATATCTAAATAGACCAGTAACAAAAAGACAAAACTGACAAATTGCCCAGCTATCCCCAAAAGTGCTAAATATTTAAACTCCCAAACCCTTGGTTAAATCTAGTAATTTGCCTACTCTGCCTAACAGGTAATAGCTAGAAAAAAACACATAAAAGCTTGCTAGATTGTCTTACTTACTTTAAGTTAATAACCACTAAGTTTAAATAGGAGTCCTGGTGTGACACTGTGGGTTTATGCGCCAGACTACAAAGCTGTTTGAACCACAGGGTCAGTGGTTCAAGCTCACCAACTGCTCCTCGGAAACCCTATACAGAGTCGCTAGGGGTCAGAATCAACTCGACGGCACTTAACAATAACAACAACAATTTCATGTACGATCCTGGTGTAGTGCTGTGGGTTAATGTGCTGGACTGCAAAGTAGGATTGAACTGCAAGGTTGGTGGTTCAAACTCACCAGCTGCTCCTCAGAAACCCTGTATATATATA
>NW_006408539.1:860122-880162 GCF_000296735.1 Chrysochloris asiatica | reverse complement strand
AACACCTTCAAGAAGACTTTTAATTCTGCCAAACAATCAAACAATCTTTCCTTAGATCACTTATTTCTCCTTAGATCACTTACTTCCCCCTCTTCAAGAAACTCTCTCAAATCTCCTCTGCTGTCCTCAAACCACCACCATCTATCTCTCCTTGCCTCATTCTCAGCTGATGTCCCATCATCTCATTGGGAGAATCAAAACAATCAAGAAAGAACATCCACAGCCCTCACCATCATATCCATCCATCTAGATTTGCATTTGTACCCTTGTTCTTGGCCTCCCTTTCTGTTCCTAAGGACAAACTGTCTATTCCCCCATTCATTTACTCCAGACTCCATTCCCTCTCACTTATGCAGAAAACCACTCCAGCAATTTCCCCCTCCCTATTGGATCATTCCCATCAGCTACAATTTTTCCATCTTAAAAAAAAAAAAATCTATGTACTCTGTATTTGTCTCCATATCTACCCCCTTTCTCTGACATCTTTATTGTAAAAGTCCTGTCAAAGTTATCTATTATCTCTGATGGAGAAAATACTAAAGCCGTCAAGGATTTCATTTTACTTGGATCCACAATCAAATGAATAAAAATTTTAAAACAAATAAAATAAAATCCACTGCCAAGAAATCAAATGACATATTGCACTGGACAAATCGGTCAAAGACCTCTTTAAAGTGTTAAAAAGCAAAGATGTTATTGTGAACACTTAGGTGAGCCTGACCCAAGCCACAGTATTTTCAATTGCCTCCCATGACGAATTGATGCATTTGAGAAGAATATTGAAAGTACCAGGGACTGCTGAAAAAACCAATAGATCTATGTTGGAAGAAGTGCAGCCAGAGTGCTCCTTGGAAGCCAGGATGGCCAGACTGCGTCCCTCGTATTTAAGACATAGTGTCAGGAAGGACCAGTCCCTGGAGAAGGATATCATGTTTTATAAAGTGGAGGGTCCAAGAAAAAGAGTAAGACCCCTAGCAAGATGGATTGGCACAGCGGCAGCAGCAATGGGCTCAAGTGTGACAACAGTAGTGAGGTTGGCCCAGGATTGGGCAGTGTTTCGTTCTGTTGTGCACAGGGCCACTATAAGTCGGCCCTGACTTGGTGGCACCTAATGAAAACAACAACAACAGTATGCATGTGAAAGCTGGGCAATGAATAAGGAAGACCAAAGAAGAATTGATGTCTTTGAATTATGGTGTTAGAGAAGAATATTGAATATACCATAGACTACCAGAAGAACAAACAAATCTGTCACAGAGGAAGTATAGCCAGAATTATCATTAGACGTGAAGATGGTAAGACTGCCTCATGTACTCTAGTCATGTTATCAGGAGGGCTCAGTCCCTGGAGAAAGACATCATGCTTAGTAAAGTAGAGGGTCAGCTGAAAGAGGAAGACTCTCAACAAGATGGATCGATGCAGTGGCTACAACAATGGGCTCAAACATAGCAATGATTGTGAGGTTGGTGTACAACTAGGCAACATCTCCTTCTGTTGTACAAGGGATAACTGTGAGTCAGAACCAACTCAATGGCACCTACCAACAATAGGCTCTCTGATTCCAATTCCTGTCCTCCCTTTGAACTCTAGCCAGGTTTGGTTCCCAACATTTACCACAGCTTCTCTCTCTCTCTCTCTTTTTTTTTAAGTTTTTATTGTGAATTGAGTGAAAGTTTACAGGGCAGATCATCAGTTTTACATTCAACAAATCATACAATTTGTTTCATTACGACAATTATAATCCCCTCCATGTAGCAGGAGCTCTGGTAGCGTAGTGGTTACAAAACAGCTGCTAACCTCAGGGTCAGCAGTTTGAAACTACCAGCTGTTCTGTGGGAGAAAGATGAGGCTTTCTGCTCCCATAAAGATTTACAGCCTCGGAGATCTTGTACAGGGTTGCTATGAGTTGGAACCGACTCCACAGCACATAACAACAACAACCACATGTACCATCAGTTAACAGTATTTCTCTCTATTCATTTTAGCTTTTTTTTTTTTAAACACTCAGGCATGTATAATAATTGACACCACCAAAGGTCACATTTCGCAAGTCTGCCTCCTGACCTCTAGCTCTCAGTCCCTCTCTTTCATAAATCTAGGGTCCTTAGCTGCTCCTACTCTCTATGACTCTGTCTCTGCCTCCATCTCTGGTGTCACTGCTTCTCTGGATAAGGTCCCACATTCCGCTTGTGCTCTTCTCCCTTGATTGTCCTAGGGTCTTCTGTTTCTGGATTGTAAGATTAACTACTGCCCCATTTGTGTTACAAAACTTATACCTTTAAATTGTGACAGACGCAATTAGTCATGATAACAAGTATTCACTATTGAATCATAAGAATCTTACCTCCATCTCTTTTTACCCATCTAGACAAGATGAACACTTTTCAGTGGGGACTCTATCTTCCCCCACACACTCTTGAAACCTTGTAAGCCAGTCACTTCATGCCTTTATTGCCTCATTTTAGGTAGCCAATGTCTAAGTTGCCCATCGCAATCTACCCTGTATACAGAGAGGATAGCATTGATACTTGATGTGAAGACTCCTTCTCTCTCTGTTGGTATTTTGGGCTAGTACCTCCACGAGTATAGGTCAAGTTCATCAAATTGTAACAATTTACCCTTGTTTCCTTTACCAAAAAATAATCTTCCTCTAGTCAGTTTCTGATTATCAAACCATTGAGGCTAGGTCAAATGGGTACTGTCTGCAAGTTTGGGTGTTCTTGTGAGTCTCCCCTCACTTCGTATCAGCTGGATGCTTCACTCTCAGCTCTAGCCCTCTGTGGCTATGTCCTTGTCCATGGGCTCAGGAGTCCCCAGGTCTCACCACACTTTGGACCAACCAGCCCTTCCTCTTCTCTCGCTCATTTCCAGGTCAACAGGCGTCTATGGAACATGGTTGAACTCAGCCCATTTCTTCATTGCTGCCTTTCCCCCTCTTCCACTCACCAGTAGACCAATGTAGTCGCCAGCAAGCTTGCATGCCTGCTTATGTGTTCCTTTTGAGTTTCAGTCTTAGAGGGGGGTTTGTCCTGAAGAAACTTGGTTGCTTGCCTTGGTGGCTTCCAGGCAAACAACTTGCTTATTCTTGCAGTAGCCAATTATACTGCCATTTTTGTTTTGGGTTTTTCCTGATGATCTTTCTTTGAAGATGTATCATCTGTCACTCTAGCTGTTCCAGGCTGGTCTGCTTGTCCTTTCTAGTGGGAATGTCCCACCTCAGAAGGTTCTGGCTGGGGCTCAGGATTCCACCTAAGGTCCTATACACTGCAAAGGCTCCACAAGAGGCCTGTTTCACTGGGCAAGTTCTAGAACCCCTTTGTGGTATTCCAATGAGTTATAGGCTGAAGACAGGCTTACAAACTTTCTGTAATCATGTTTCCCAACATTCCTTTCTATCCCACTCAAGTGTCTATTTTACAATAGTAGGCAAAGAAAACCAATATTCACAAGACAGTCAGGCATCTTAGTATTATTTCCCCTCTTCAGATTATGTCTCCATCCCGGTATCACAGAGCCCTGTTGTTTCAAGGTTGAGCATGCATCACTATTTACCTCTGTCTCATTTAACCCATGCAAACCATATCAGGATGCTTTTTGCCAAAGAGCACCAAATGTTCATTCTTTCCCCAGTCTATCACATAAACTATGATCTCACGTAATATCATTTATTTAGCTGAAGTGAGCTGCTTTAAACTATTCTGTTTAATTACATTGACATGCTATAAAGCATGATATAAAAACACAGTTACAAAGGTAAATGACGAAAACAGCTGTCTAAGCACTGTTGGCCAGGTCTGGGTTTTTCCATTACTATTCCTTTGTAGCAAGTTGTTGATTTGTTTTTTTATCTGTTGAAAACATACAAGGGTATGCACATAAAACTTGAAGACTGTAACTTTTCTGCAAGCCTAAAATTAATTTTTTAAAACTTTAATGCTGAAATTCAAAATGAGATCTTAGTTTAATTAATAGTACCAATATTGATTTCCTAGTTTTGATCATTGCCCTGTGAGTATGTAGACGTTATTAGGACAAATTGGATGAGGAATCTATGGAATTCTATGTAATATATATACATACATACATACATATTGTTGTTGTCGTTAGGTGCCATCGAGTCGGTACTGACTCATAGCGACTTAATGCACAATAGAATGAAACACTGCCCCATCTTGGGCCAACCTCACAATTGTTGCCACGCTTGAGCCCGTCATTGCTACCACTTGGCCAATCCATCGTGTTGGGGGGTCTTTCTCTTTTCCTCTGACCCTCCACTTTACCAAACATGATATCCTTCTCCAGAGACTGTTCTCTGACAGTATGTCCATATACATCTATTGCAATTTTCTAAGCACAAAAATTAGCTCAAAATAATTTTTTTCTAATTATGCAGGGGGGGAAACAGGAAATTGAGCATTTAATTACGTTAATTTAATTTTCCTAAAAACTGGGATAAGGTAATTATTCCATTTTGGTTAAGAATGTTTCATCCCTGCTTGAGGTTTGTCAGACAGAACACAGTTTGGGAAACAGAAGACCTGGGATTCCAGCACAGTTTAGCTATTAATCTAATCAATAACACCTTAATTTCCTCATTTACAAAATGGAGAGATTAGACCAAACTGGGGTATTCTTTGCTGAGGACCCAGGGGATGCATATATTGCAAAAACTCTTCCAAGTGATTTTAATCCACACCCTTAATAAGAATCACTGGAGGTTGGTACTTTCGAAAGTCTTCTCTGCAACTCTTTGGCTTGTCCTTACGGCAAAGTCATCTTAAAAGTCCAAGTCAGAAATCCACTCCTCCTTGAAGCACTTCCTGCCAGGAAGAGACCAAGCAGCATTCTGGAGGCCTTGTTCCCGGAGACCTAGGGGACAAAACTGAACTGGATTCACATCCCCAACAAGCTACCAAAGCGACTTTGAACCAGTTATTTTATTTCTCTTGGACCTCAATTTCCTTTTCAGCAAAAGGAGGGCTATGGACTAGACATATAGGTTCCTGGCGTGGCACTGTGGGATAATGCACTGAACCGCAGGGTCGGCGGTTCAAATTCACCTAGCCACTGCTCGGAAACCCTATACATGGTCACTGTGAGTTAGAACCAAGTCAATGGTACTTCCCTAGTGGGAGTCCTGGTGTGGCACTGTGGGTTAATGTGCTGGACTGCAAGGTCGGTTTGAACTGCAAGGTCAGTGTCCTTGGAAACCCTATGCTATGAGTCGGAACCGACTTGACGACAGTTAACAACAACAACAACTTCCCTAGTGTGGAGCTCCATTAGATAAGCACTGGACTGCAAACCACAAGGCCGGTGATTCAAGCCTACCAGTCTCCATGGGAAAATATGAGGCTTTCTGCTCCCTCGAAGATTTAAAGCCCGGGAAACCCTATATAGGGATGCTATGAATCAGAACCCACAAAGGCATTAACAACAACAAAAGCAACTTCCCTAAAATGTGGCACTGCGGGTTAATGCGCTGGACTGTAAAGTTGGTTTGAACCTCAAACCTCAGGGTTGGTTGTTCAAGCTCACCGGTTGCTCCTCAAAACCCTATATTGGGTCACTGTGGGTCAGAACCGACTCAACGGCACTTAACAGCAACATATCAAACCCCATTCACTCTGGGAGAAAGATGAGGTTTTTTGTTCCAGTAAATATTTACAGTCTCAGAAACCCTGTGCAGGGTCGCTATGAGTCGGAACCGACTCCACGGCACATAACAGCAACAAAGATTTAAAGCCTCGGAAACCCTACATAAGGTCACTAGGAGTCAGAATCCACTCAGTGGCTGTGATCTGGTTGGTTTCATACAGGACCACTGGTAGCACAGTGGTTTAGTGCTTGGCTGTTAACCTTAATGTTGGTGGTTCAAACCCACAAGCCACTTTGCTGAAGAAAGATTTATAAACTTGGAAACCTTCTGGGGCAGTTCTCCTCTGTCCTACAGGATGGCTGTGAGTCGGAATGGGTGTACTACATCCAGTTGCCATGAGGCCCAGCTGTCCTAGTACTCGACTTGTCATCATCGTCATTGTGAAGTACTGTTGAGTCGGTTCTGACTCATAGCAACCCTGTATGGGGTTTCTGAGGAGTGACTGGGGAGTTTGAACCATCAACCTTGTGGTTCAAATCAACCTTATAGTCCAGTGCTTAGCCTACAGTGCCACACCAAGACTCCAGGGCTCTAATGCTATGGTTAAATTAAACTTTCTAACTTAAGATCTTGTTTCTTACACCGAAAGAAACGCTAACACAGCCTTTCTCTGCTAGTCAAACTAACACCTGCTCTTCCTACAAGCCTCAGCTGAAGTCTTCCCCAGGCAGCCTTTCAGTCTGTATCAAATGCTGCTCCTCTGTGCCCCTGGCAGCTACCCCACAAATCACCCTGTCCTATAACCAAGGGTTTTATTACTTCACTTGCCACTATGCTAGACTATGTTTTCTCTGTATCTCCAGTGTCAGACACTCAATTTAAATGAACAATCACTAGCTATTATTATGAAACTCAATAAATAATATATTAAGTGTTTTTTTTGGGGTTTTTTTTTTACATGAATCATAGCAGCTTCCCTAAATGATGCTTAAACTCTCTTTTGTGAGATTTCCCAGCAGGACCAGATTAATGTGCCAAAAGTGATCATTGTTACTAATGAGCTGTGACAATTCAACTTCTGAATTGGATTAACCCTTTGTTTCAGTGGAAAGACCTAACCTGACCCCAGCAGAGATTAATGCTAAATCCCAAAAGTATGAGTTTTCCCTGGGGCTCAGTCGGCCACCTGGAGGCAGGTTGATTCCATTGCACATTTCCTCACAACATCATTGCTGTACCTATGGACTCCCCTGGAGCTCTGGTAGCTTAGTGGATCATGAACTGAACTGCTGACCTCAAGGTGGTCAGCAGTTCAAAACTACCAGCCACTCTGTGGGAGAAAGATGAGGCTTTCTGCTCCCATAAATATTTATAGCCTCAGAAACCCTACACAGGATCACTATCAGTCAGAACTGACTCCACGGCACATAAGCAATACCACCATGGACTCCCCTACCTCTTTGACTCTATCACACATACTGTATCATTGTGCTTGCGTCTGTCTATGACTAAGATGCGTTTCCAGATGGCAGGAACTACATCTGATTCACCTTTTTACGTATTTGACACATAAATAGGGCTTCGTGAATGAATAACTGATGTTGTTATGTGCTGTAGAGTCAATTCCAACTCATAAACAACCCTGTATAGGGTTTCCAAGGAGTGGCTGGTGAGCTTGAACCTTGCAGCTCAAACTGACCTTGCAGTCCAGCGCATTAACTCGCAGTGCCACACCAGGACTCCTGAATGAGTGATACTGACTTTATTTAAAACAAAGACAGAAACAAAAAAAACCTTTTATTCTACACCCTGTGAATCCTCAATTCCACTTGGAGATCTATGCTCAAGGAATACTCCAGGGCTTTGAACTGGTTCATTCTGGTTTGGGTCCCTGCTGATAATTTGGCTTTCTACCCCAGATAGACTGAATTACAATCTACATTTTACCAAGATCCCCAGAGGATTCTTGTAGATCTCATGTATACATAAGAATCACCCAGGGATCCTGTTGAATTATGATTCTGACTCAGTTCTTCTGGGGTGGAGATGTGAATTCTCAGCACAGGACCAAACCAGAAGGAACCAGTTTGAAGTTCTAGAATATTCTCAAAGTTGCACACAAGTAAGAAAGCAAGTCTCTAGATTTTTGCTACAGCAACAAAAGGGGGAGGAGAGAAGAGCCTAAGTCCAGTTGAATCATTCCGTACTATGGAATACCACATAAATGAACCAACAGAAAATGCATCCATGGGGCTTCATTGGCCAACACAGACAAATCTTAAAACTTAGAATTAGTGAAAAGCGCCAGTTACAAATGATACCATTTAGCAAACCTTAAAAACAAAACCAAATTATTTATTATTTATGACTACATTTTTCTACGTGTAAAAATATGAACTCCAGTTGCCACCAAATTGATTCTGACTCTTGGAGACTCCCTGTGTGTCTGAGGAGAACTGTGCTCCATAGGGTTTCAATGGCTGGGTTTGGGCAGTAGATGACCAGGCCTTCTTCTGAAGCACCTCTGGTTGAACTCAACTCTCTAGTGTTTTTGTTAGCAGCTGAGCATCTTAACTGTTACCACTGCCCAGTGGCTCTAGTAAAAATATAAAAACACACAATATTACTTTTGTTTTTAACCTGACAGAGGGAAAAATACTGCACATTGGCTCCATCTTTAAATCTTTTGCTTCCTATGAAAAGTATAAGTTCTGAGTAAATATGGTAAGTAGTTATTGTGTTGCTAAGTACCATGGAGGCGGTTCCAATTCAAACCCTGTACAGGGTTTTCGAGGCTGTAAATCTTTACAGGAGCTGAAAGCCTCATCTTTCTCCCGAGGAACAGCTGATAGTTTCAAACTGCTGAACCTAAGGTTCGCAGCCCAATTCGTAACCACTACTTAAATCAGGGGAGTAGGGTGTATGGAAGTCACTTACATTTTTCTTTATTTTTCTGTATTCTTGAAGTATCTCATAATTAAAATATAAACATTACATTAATAAGATAAAAGACAGATAACTCTTTTTTAACACTTGCTTTCACCAACCACATTCTCTGGCCTGGAAGGTTACCCATTTACGGGAACCCTACCCAGTGGACGATTTGAATATGGTGAACTAAATATGCGGAACTAAAATTCTACTCACACACACATTCACATGCCAGTGAGCACACATACACACACAACACCTAGCTGTGGAATGCTGATAACAAATCCAAGTGCTCACAGTAGGATGTCAACAGAATAGAAATAAAATATCCTCTCTGTTGTGTTAAGAAAAGAACCAATTAAGTCACCCCTCCAAAGTAAAGGGGTCCCACTAATGACAGACTTTGCAAGTCAGATGGTTACTCCGTGGCTGGTGACAATATGGGCAGAAGTGTGGTGAGGAATGCTGAGTTCATGAGCACCAGTCCAAAAGGCCTTCCCATCGTGTTATGAGCTTATGAAGGAGGGTAAGCTAGGAAGGGAGGGAGTCACATGGTGGGCTACCCAATAAGCCAGGTAAGCATGAGCTTACTTGCATTTAATCTGTAGTAAACAATTTTACATGTATTTCACCACAGAAAACTAGGTTACCAAGCCTGTGTTTACCTTCCTGATTGGGTACTCTATCCCTATCAGGAATTATACATTGGAAAAGAAGCTTTGATTCTGTAGGAAGGTGCAGAAGGACTGGGAGAGAGACAGATGCCTGCCACACCTAGAAGCAGAACTTTTGATGTGATGAAAAAATGTGAAGTTGTTCCCTAGAGATTAGGAAGTGAGCACAGGTAAGCCCATGTTTACCTTGCATATTGAGTAACCTGACACTGAGGGAGCCGGTAGCCACCTGTCCAAGAGTTCCAGGAAAACTCCAGAAGAAGTCTTACCAAGTACAAGAATCTTTAAAAAGCTTTTCAACCAACTGCCTGCAACTATTTCTTAGGCAGTGAATGCTGTTACTGGACCACTTCAGTTGCTGAAAGATGCTTACCGTGTGAAGGACCTTGCGCTTGATCAACAGAACGGCATTGCAACTACTCTCAATTGGCACTGAATGGGGTCCTGCTTGAGCTTTCGATCTCCCAGGAAGCTTGGGTCTTTATTACACCTGGAGACCCTGGAAATTCCAGGCTTCAGGAAAATCTCCATACCCGCCCCCCCCAAATCTCCATACCCCCCACCCCCACCCCACCCCTGCCCATTGTAAACTCACCAAAACTGTACCCAGACCACACCACCTTAAATACCCCAGTCTGTAAGAGAACAGACGGGCTCTTGGTCTCCTTTGGTGACTTAGAGTACACACTTCCAGGTTTACTCTCAATAAACCTGCCTGCTGTTGAAGCCAAGACTCTCTCCTTCATCTCTTTCTTTTCCTTACACCGTCTATGGATTTTTTTTTCTTCTTTTTAAAGAGAAATACTGAGTATTTAAAGGATTTAAAGGAGGGAGTGAATAGTACAATCGCACTGTGTAAAGTGTGTGTGTGTGTGTGTGTGTGTGTGTGTGTGTGAGGTCATACACCAAAATATTAACACTCTGAGAGTTGAGATTATTGGTCATGGTCATGATGTGCTGTAGACTTCCAATGCATAGCAACCCTGTACAGGGGGTCTGAGGCTGTAAATCTTTATGGGAGTAGAAATCCTCATCTTTCTCCAGCAGAAAAAGATGAGGATTTCTCCTGGTAGTTTCAAACTGCTGACCTTAAGTTTCGCAGCCTGATTCATAACCACAACACTATCAGAGCTCCTTGTTGAGATTATTAGTGATTTTTACTTACTTTTAGCCAGGGTGTGTTTTCTAAAACAAACACGTTTCCCTTTGGTAAGCCAGGAGAGATAACACTGTGTTTTTTAAAGATTGGTAAGGAGAGAAAGTTCTTTCTCAAAGAGGTGAACTTGGCCCTTTCAGATATCACAGCTCTGTTGGTCGACTCTCAAATGGGCAGTGAGTCCAGGTCAGAGCTTTCAGCGTGGCTGGTTCAGACTGAACACATCAATCCCATGTAAGAAGAATGAAGCTTCCAGTTCCTCTAAGAAATGGACCTATACTGAACTCTCACATACCAACAGCACCTTCCAGAAATGCAATAATTTTAAAGCCAGTCCAGCTAAACACAAATTAGTAAAAGGATGTTTTAGCCCTTTGGACCTGGGATCCCTGTGCTGAGAATTTCCTAGAGGAAGGGAACAAAGAAAGGGAGATGTCTAGGTGAAGAAATAATATTTGGCAATTGTGCAGTATTTTGAGGTAAATCCTTCACAAGTGTCATCTTAGTAGTTTCTTAACCTACAATACCCTCTACTTCATCCACCCCAACAAATATACACAGTGTATCCAAAATATTATGGGTCTGTTGTTGTGTGTCGTGGAGTCGATTCCGTCTCATAGAGACCCTATACAGGGTTTCCGAGGCTGTAAATCTTTACGGGAGCAGACCTCCTCCTCTTTCTCCCACAGACTCGCTGGTAGTTTTGAACTGCTGACCTTGCGGCTCGCAGCCCAATTCGTAACTACTATGCTACCAGAGCTCCTTATTATGAGTCTAGGCATGTGCTAACCCAGCCGCTGGAGGAGACAGAGATGCGGCAGTCTGCTCCCATAAAGATCACAGTCTAACAGACTCTGTGGGGCACTTCTACTCTGTTCTACACAGTTGCTGTAAGTTTGAATTGACTCAACAGCACACAGTAATAACATGTATAGCTCTGTGAGGTGGAGGGCTTTGGTATTGTGCTAAAGGATCAGCACT
The DNA here is from genome assembly GCF_000296735.1 of Chrysochloris asiatica. Taxonomy (NCBI): domain Eukaryota; kingdom Metazoa; phylum Chordata; class Mammalia; order Afrosoricida; family Chrysochloridae; genus Chrysochloris; species Chrysochloris asiatica. The sequence continues at coordinate 868,821 of NW_006408539.1, read as the reverse complement.
GGACTCCAAACCACAAGGTCAACAGTTCAAACCTACCAGTTGCTCCTTGGAAACCCTACAGAGGGTCACTAGGAGTCGAACTGACTCAATGGCACTTAACAACAAGAAGTCATGATCTTGTAACTCCCACCAAAAGATAGGGGTGCTATTGTTAAGTGCTATAAAGTCAGTTCCAACTCACAGCGACCCTGTATAGGGTTTCTCAGGCTTTTAAATCTTCATGGGAGCAGAAAGTGTCACCTTTTCCTGTGGAGCTGCTGGTGGTCTCGAACCTCTTATCTTGTGGTTCTCAGTTCAATGTTCATCTTATGGCGGCACTGCACTCCCAAAGATTGGGTGGAACTATGCAAATGAGATATCTGTGGCCCACCAAGGGGATTGGATAGCTTGCTAATAACACAAATAAGGCACCTGGTACTGTTGGGGACCATGTAAATGAGGTATATGGAACCCTAACAAGGGGATTGGTGAGGTTTGCTATTCTGCTAGGATTAAAAGAGAGCCAATCCCAGAACAGAGGAAGAAACCTCATGACCACCAAGAAAAAAGCCAGGAATTGAACATGTCCTTTGGATCTGGGATCTTTTCACTGAGAATCTTTTAGACCCAGGAGGCAGACAGCTACCACCAGAGACCGTGAGAGGTGGTGAGGAGCAGCAGAACCAGGAGACCAACAGGAGATGGACTTCCTAGCCTGTTGCCATTGTAACAAATTGCTGAACCCAAAAGAGAAGTAGAGAGTGGCGTGGGAAAGGTGGTTGGTATCAGGATTAGTAAATAGGTTGGAGAGAGGAGCTATGTCTGACCACTGCCTCATGGGCATCAGCCTTGGGTAGGTAATGCTGATAACGACTCTCCTTCCCTTGGGAAGTTAGAAGAGCTCAGGTATTGAGGCCACACCATTTGACACTCTGGGTGGTACAAATGGATCTTACTAACGAAAAGACTGGCAGTTCAAACACAACCAGAGGCACTGCTAAGAAAGGTCTGGCAAACTGCTTCTGAAAGGTCACAGCTTTGAAAACTCTGTGGGGCACAATTCTACTCTGTGACACATGGGTTTACCATGAATCAGAATAGATTAGGCAACAACTGGTTTTCTGGTTTTTATGCATATGCTCAATTTGCTGCAATGAACAGTCAAAATTTTCATCAGATTCTCAAAAGGGTTTGTTGACCCCCAAATGGTTCAGAATCATTGGGTTGATCAACACAGCACCAAGGTAGTTTGCTAGCAAGCTGGCTCCAGTCCTCGTGTGTCAAAATCAAGGTTGGGCTACAACATGGATAAACCTTGAAAAATTATTCTGCTAGCAGAAGACACAGGGCAGGATCCAAGAGTGCTACAGTGAATAAAGGTTATTGTTGTTAGGTGCCGTTGAGTTGGTACCGACTCATAGTGACCCTATGCACAACAGAATGTAACACTGACCATTTGTGGGACAACCTCACAGTTGTTGCCACGCTTGAACCCATTGATGCTGGCTGCCACTTTGCCAATACATTTTGTTGGGGGTCTTCCTCTTTTTCTCTGACCCTCCACCTTACCAAACATGATATTCTTCCCCAGCGACTGATCCCTCCTGACAATATGTCCAAAGTATGAGAGACGAACTTTGGCCAGCTTGGCCTCTAAGGAGCACTCTGGCTGCACTTCTTCCAACACAGATCTGTTGGTTCTTTTGGCAGCCCATGGCACTTTTCAATATTCTCCTCCAACACCATAACTCAAAAGCATCAATTCTTCCACAGTCTTCCTTATTCACTGTCCAGCTTTCACATGCATATGAGGTTATTGAAAATACCATGGCTTGGATCAGGAGCATGTTAGTCCTCAAGCTGATATCTTTGCTCTTTAACAATTTAAAGAAGTCTTGTGCAGCAGATTTGCCTAATGCAATATGGCATTTGATTTCTTCACTGCTGTTTCCATGAGTGTTGATAATTAATCCAAGAAGAATGAAGTCCTTGACAGCTTCAAACTTTTCTCTGTGGATAAGAATGTTGTTTATTGATCCAGTGGTGAGAATTTTTGCTTTCTTTAATAGAGGTAAATACAGTTAGTTCATAGAACATGGAGGGGATTGCAATCAATGTAACAAAACAAAGGATATGATTTGTTGAATGTAAAACTGATGATCTGCTCTGTAAATCTGCACTCAATTCACAATAAAAAAAATTTTTTTAATTTTTATTCTGAGTGAAATAGGTCAGTCACAAAAGGACAGATATTGTATGGCCCTACTTAAATGAAGTATCTAGACAGACAAGTATACAGAGACCAAAGTTTACTAGTGATTACCAGGGCAGACAGGAGGAAGTGGGAAAGGAAAACGCAATACTTGGGGGTTGCTGAGCTTCTGCTCAAGGCAGTGGTAACATTTAGGAATAAATAAAGATGATGTTGAACATAATGTCCTTGAACTATACAGGTAAAGACTGTTGAAGTTTTGTTATATGCAAAGTTAAGTCAAAAAGCATTGCTACAGAGACTATGATGTGGAGAGATGGAGCTGGAATGGCGGGTGGGAGGGAGTGTTAGGGTTGGGGCAGGGGAGGGGCAGGGGCAGGCTTTCAGGGTATACCCTTTGGTTGGTTGATGATGCATGGAGGGGATTGTAACCATGGCAATGAAATGCTATACAATAGGATGAATGTAAAACTAATGTTCTCCCATGTAAATGATCACATAATTCACAATAAAACATTAAAAAAAAAAAGCATTGATTTTTTTTTTCATAGATGCCTTTATTAAATACCAAAAGTGAAGCTTTGTAATAGACATATCCTCCTTCTAGGTCTATGTACTTCCAAAGGCTGTTTGTTTTTTCTCTCAAGGCCTTCAGTTTTCGCATCCTTGAAGGATTCAAATCATATTCCTTTTCAATGTTCTTTGAATATTGAGAACAAAAAGAAGTCTAACAGGGCAAGATCAGAGCTGTAGGGTGAATGGGGTAAGATTTCCCAACAAATCTCCCTGCTCTCCTAGAAGACAGAGTATTGTCTGATGGAAAACACATTCTTGACACAACCTTCCTGAACTTTTTCTCACTAATGTAGTTTTCAATATTCTCAAATATTGAATTCCCAATGTTCACAGAGACATGTTTAAACATGCTTTGTGTGGAATAAACACATGCATATATGAATTGGAAGTAGCAATATTTTTTACTTACCCTCATATATATTGTGACCCTGTATAAGGTTTCCCAGGAGCAGCTGGTGAGCTTGAACCACCGACCTTGCGATTCAAACCAACCTTTCAGTGCAGCGCATTATCCCACAGTGCCACGCTAGGATTTCAGAAGCCCAAATTCAGAGTGCTGGCTCTCAGAGAAGGCCATTTCTCTGTTTGCTGGCTCTGGACAAAGGTCCTGGTCTCTTTTCAGCACCTGTAAGCCCAACGTTCCTTGGAGGCCTCCATGCATCTTGGCATCAGTCTTCCTCTGGACATAGGGGCTTCACTGTGCAAAGATCCCAGGTTCAAAGGACATACTCCATTCCTGACTCTTCTTTCTTGGTCCCTCATAATTTAAATTTAAAAAAAAAGGAAGAAATAATAAATTTCCAAAAAACAGGGTTGAGCTACAAGATATAATATCCCTCCCAGGTCCAGCCTCCCCTCCCTCTCTTTGTCACATTGCCCAAGCACTTGGGAGTCAGAACTTGTTCCCAAGGCCTGGAAGTGGCCCGACCTTACAGTCCACCACAGCCTCCCACGGGACCTGCCATGGAGCAATGAGGATGTCTGCCTGTCTAGTGACAGGATTTGCAGGCAAGAGGATTGTGCAGCCGTCTGGAGACAGTTTATTCTTTTTGGTCACTTTGACTGCAGCCAAATGCCAGGAGAAATTTGAATCTGAATGCTGCTGCTGTTTCTAAATTAAGCTGAGGAAAATATACAGGCTCTCTTCAACAAAGAGCAAGTCTGGCTGGATTTGAAGAAAGGTCTTTGGGGTGGGATAAAGATGCGCAGGCGCACACAGTCCAATGCATTTAGTCTCAGGAAATCAGAGGGAGATTGATTTCTCACTTGAGATAGCACTTTAATCAGCAGGGGGGCAGTTGCTCTGCATAGAAGGGACTACTGAGGCAGGCAACCACCTGGGGAGATGAGGAGTGTCAGAAAACAGCTACTGAGCTCACACGTGGGTGAGGATGTTTGATGCAATATGGTTTGCAATAGAAAAGATTGGAAACAATTTATAGTGCATTACTAGGAAACTTTTAGGCTCTCTAGTAGCACAATGTCTAAGTGTTTGACTGCCAATCAAAAGATCAGTGGTTCTAAATTACTAGTGGAGAAAAGACTTGGCGATCTGTTCCCAAAAAGATTGTTGTTGTTATTAAATGCCATCGAGTCAGTTCCGACTCATAGTGACTCTGTACAGGGTTTCTGAGGTTGTAAATCTTTACGGAAGTAGAAAGCCTCATCTTCCTCACCCAGAGTGGCTGGTAGATTTGAACTGCTGACCTTGTGGTTAGCAGCCCAGCTCATAATCCACTACACTACCAGAGTTTGTCTTTAGTAGTGACCAATTCTTTTTCATTTTATGATTTATATCTTTCTCTTTTTTTTTTTTTTTTTTTCCTTGTTTATTTTTTTAACTGCCTTCTCTGTCACTCAAATTAGCACAGCCAGTGAGTAATTTGCCCTTCCCTCCCATCCCTGGTAACCTTCATAGAATGTTTCTTTCAGCATGAATTCTGTTTCCTTGACTTTTTACAATAATGGTCTCATACAATATGTCCCCTTCTGTGACTAATTTCACTTAGCATAATGTCTTCCAGACCATAACAACAACAACAACAATGGTTAATGATTGTAAGCATTTCTTCCTATTTGGTGGCTGTCCTCTTTGATGAAGCGTCTGTTCATGTCTTCTATCCATTTTTTAACTGGACTTTTTTATTTCCTTGTAGAGGTACTGAAGTGTTCTATAAATTTTAAAGAGTAGTCCCTTGTTGCACCACTCGTCTGTCAGTTTGTCATACTGTGATGGCTTTCTTGTTGCTGAGATGCTAGAATTTATACCACCAGAATTTTAAAACCACCAGGGTCACCCATGGTGGACAGTTTTTAGCAATGCTTCCCAACTAGAACAGACCAGAAAGAAGGAGATGATATGACCACTTTGGAAGTGTTAGTCACTAAAAACCTTATAAATACCAGTAGAACATTGTCAGATATAGTGCCTGAGATAAGCCCCTCAGGTTGGAGTGGTGGTCATGGTTATGTAGGGTTTCCAAGGCTATAAATCTTTACAGGAGTAGAAAGGCTCATTTTTCTCCCAAAAAGTAACTGGTAAATTTGAACAGCTGACCTTTCAGAAGGCACTCAAAATACAACTGGGGAAGAGCTCTCTGCGCAAGGTAGAGCTGACCACAATGATATGGATGGAGTTAAGCTTTTGGGACCTTCGTTTGCTGATGGGGCACAACTCAAAATGGAAAGATACAGCTGCACACGTTCATTAATAATTGGAGCATATGGTATATGAAGTATGAATCTAGGAAAATTAGAAATTGTCAAAAATTAAATGGAATGCATAAAGATCAATATCCTAGGCATTAATAGACTGATGTTGGCCATTTTGACTCTGACAATCACATGGTTGACTATGCCAGGAACAATAATTCAAGAGGAATGACACACATTCATCATCAAAAAGAACATTTCAATATCTGTCTTGAAGTACAATGCTGTCTGTGATATGATAATATCCATAACCCTACAAAGAGGACCAATTAATCATACTATTATTCAAATTTACACACCAACCACTAAAGCCAGTGATGATGAAGTTGAAGAATTTGACCAACTTCTTCAGCCTGAAATTGATCAAATATGCGATCAAGATGCAATGATAATTACTAGTGATTGGAATGCAAAGGTTGGAAAACAAAGAGGAAGGATCAGTAGTTGGAAAATATGATGCTGGAGATTACATGATAGAATTTTATAAGACCAATGACTTCTTCATTGCAAATATCTTTTTCCAACAACATAATAGGTGACCACGCATGTGGACCTCACCAGATCTTATACGTAGGAATCAAATTGACTCCATCTGTGGGAAGAAACCATGGCAAAGCTCCACATCATCAGCTAAAGCAAAGTCAGGGGGCAGACTGTGGAACAGACCATCGATTGCTCATATGCAAGTTCAGGCTGGAGCTGAAGAAAATTCACACAACTCCAGAAGAGTTAAGATATGACCTTGAATAGATCCCACCTGAATTTAGAAACTATCTCAAGAACAGATTTCATGCATTAGACATTCTTAGGTTGGGTTCTCTAGAGAAGCAAAACCAGTGAAACGTATATGTATATATATAAAGAGAAGTTTATATCAAGGAAATGGCTTACAACTGTAGAAGTGGGAGAGTCCCAAGTCTGGGTCAGATGAACCAAGATCAGTAGGAAGGTCCAGAAGGCAAGCAGGCAAGCAGGCCCTGTAGGCAGACAGGCAGACAGGCAAACAGGAGTCCCACATCCAGGTCAGATGAACTAAGATTAGCAGGCAGGTCTGGCAGGCATACAGGTCCAGGAGGCAGGAAGGCAGACAAACTATAGTATTATAGCCACTGGCTCAAGTCCAAAAAACTGGAGGTTGGAGGATGACCCAGATGCAAGATTCAGACCCAACAGAAAGCAAGCGAGATTTGGCCAAGTGTCCATTATATTGGAAACAGGTCACACCCCTGAAATAACATCCTTTCAATTAGTTGTCTTCTCTTAGCCAATCATCATAGAGTTAACCACACTGTAGTAGATCTCACTATGGACATCACATCTCAAATGCTAAGCCACTGGGAATACTGGCCCAGTCAAGTTGACACAAAACCTTAACTATCACAGACACTAAGGACCAAAGACCAGAAGAGTTGTGGGATTACATCAAGAATATTATACAGATGTTGTGTGCTGGCAACCAGGGGGCAGGCTTGCAGGGTTTACCCTGTGGTTGGTTGATGATGCATGGAGGGAATTGTAACCATGGCAATGAAACAATATACAATAGGATGAATGTAAAAATAATGTTCTCCCATGTAAACTATAACATAATTCACAATAAAATATTAAAAAAAAGAATATTATATAGGAAGAAAGCAAGAGATCATTAAAAAGACAGAGAAAAAAAGAAAAGACCAAAGTGGATGTCAGAAGAAACTCTGAAACTTGCTCTTGAGTTTAGAGAAGCTAAAGGGAATGGAAGAAATGATGAAGTACAAACAGTAAAAAGGAAATTTCAAAGGTCAACTCAAGAAGACAAAGTCAAGTATTATAATGAAATGTGCAAAGACCTGGAGTTAGAAAACCAAAAGGGAAGAACATGCTCAGTAGTTCTCAAATTGAAAAAACTGAAGAAAAGCTTCAAGCCTTAGGTTCACTGTACCAAAAACAATTGGTTGATGTTCAGTCATTTCAAGAGGTACCATATGATCAAGAACAGATGGTATTGAAGGAAGAAGTACAAGCTTCATTGAAGGCATTAGCAAAAAACAAAGCCTCAGGAATTGACAGAGTACAAACTGAAATCTTTCAACAAACTGATACAGCACTGAAGGCACTCACTCATCTAGTAAAGAAATTTAAAAGACAGCTAACTGGCCAACTGATTGGAAGAGATCCAATTTGTGCCCATTCAAAAGAAAGATGATCTAACAGAATGTGTAACTCATTGAACAATTTAATTAATGTCATGTACAAGTAAAATTTTGCTTTGTTGTTGTTGTTAAGTGCTATCATGTTGGGGTTTCTAAGGAGTTCTGGTAGCGTAGTGGTTACGAATCAGGCTGCGAACCTTAAGGCCAGCAGTTCAAAACTACCAGCTGCTCCGCAGGAGAAAGATGAGGCATTCTGCTCCCATAAAGATTTACAGCCTCGGAAATCCTGTATAGGGGTCGCTATGGGTTGGAACCGACTCAAGGGCACTTAGCAACTACAAAAGGGGTGACAAAGGAGCTCTGGTAGTGTAGTAGTTACAAATCGGGCTGCTAATCTCACAGTCAGCAGTTTGAAACTACCAGCTGTTCCACTGGAGAAAGATGAGGCTTTCTGTTTCCGTAAAGATTCACAGCCTCAGAAACTCTGTACAGGGTCACTATGAGTTGGAACCGACTCCACAGAACATAACAACAACAACAAGGAGTGACAGATGAGTTTGAACTGCCCACCTTATGGTTAACAGTCTAGTGTTTATCCTACAGTGCCACACCAGAATTTCCAAAATTTTGCTTAAGATAATTCAGAAGCATTTGCAGCAGTACATCAACAGGTAGCTGTCAGAAATTCCAGTCAGATTCAGAAGATGACACACAACTAGAAATATCATTACTGACATCAGATGAATCTTGGCTAAAAGCACAGCCACAAGAAAGATATTGACTTGTGCTTTATTGACTACGCAAAGCATTTGACTGTGTGTATCATAACAAACTATAGATAGCGTTGCGAAGAATGAGAATTCCAGAACTCTTCATTGTGCCTCATGAAGAACCTGTATGTAGACTAAGAGGCAGTCATTCATACAGAACAAGGGGATACTGAATGTTTTTAAAATTAGGAAAGGTGAGTGTCAGGATTGTATCTTTTCACCATAGTTATTAAATCTATAAGGAGCTCTGGTAGAGTAGTGGTTACGAGTCGGGCTGTGAATCTCACGGTTAGCAGTTTGAAACTACCAGCTGTTCCG
>NW_006408539.1:843247-844709 GCF_000296735.1 Chrysochloris asiatica | reverse complement strand
CAGAAGACTATACACATGGACCTTGCCAGATAGAAAACAGAAATCAAATTGTCTACATCTGCAGAAAGAGAAGATGGAAAAGCTCCATATTATCAGTGAAAACAAGGCCAGGGGCAGACTGTGGAACAGACCATCAATTACTCATATGCAAATTCAAACTGAAGCTGAAGAAAATGAAAATAAGTCCACCAGAGTCAAAATATGACCTTGACTATATCCCACCTGAAATTAGAGATCATCTGAAGAACAGATTTGATACATTAAACAGTAAAGACCGAAGACCAGAAGAGTTGTGAGATGACATCAAGAACACCATACATGAAGAAAGCAAAAAGGGGACTGGTTACTAGGTTTTAAATAAACCATCCCAGAAGTGGAAAGAGGAGAGACCTTCCCACCACTAAGAAAGAAGCGCTAAGAGTGGAGTGTGTCGTTTTGACCTGGGACCCCTGTGCTGAGAACCTACTAGACCCAGGAGACACAGAGAGAGAGCTCTAACACTAGAAGTGGTGAGAAGTTGCAAAGAAAGGACACTGATAGAAGTAGCAGAACTAGGGGCTTGGCAGGAAACAGCATGGTGGGCTTCTGGGCCCACGGACTGAGAAAGCTGATGGAGTGGGGAGTCTGTAGGCACTTGATGGAACTAGGTTCACCAGACCACTGAGCTAGAGAGCTAAGTGACTACCTCAGGGCATCTATCAATAAAACTATAAGAGCTTTGTAACACTTGCCCCTACAGGGCAAAGGTTGGGCAGCCAAAAAGACCTGAGGGGCCAAGGAACAAAGGACCAAGAGGCTAAGGGCCAGGAAGAGGACAGGTTGTGGATAAAGCCAAGAAGTTGTCCTGACTGAAGAACTGGATCCTAAGTACTTCATGATCTTGAATTGTAAACTATTACTTCCCTAACAAAGGAGCTCTGGTAACGTAGTGGTTATGAATCAGGCTGCTAACCTCAAGGTCTACAATTTGAAACTACCAGATGTTCCACAGGAGACAGATGAGGCTTTCTGCTCCCGTAAAGATTTGCAGCCTCAGAAAACCTGTGCAGCGTCACTATCAGTTCAAACCGACTCCACGGTACTTAACAACAACACTTCCCTAACAAACTTGATAATTGTGAGTATTGTCTCTGAGTTCTGTGTGGTCATTGCAACAACTCACTGAACCCAGCAGAGAAGTCAAGAGTACTGTGGGAGGGAGGGATAGTATCAGATTTGGTAAAAAGGTTAGAGAGAGGAGGTATGTCTGACCTCACCTCATAGGAGTCAACCTTGAGCTGATGCTAATGACAGTTCTCTCTCTCCCTCCTGAAGTTAGAGGAGGTCAGACGCCTTCACCAGGCCATTTTAACAGTTGTTGTTGTTTTTATGTGCTGTGGAGTCGGTTCCAACTCATAGCGACCCTGTACAGGGTTTCTGAGGCTGTAAAACTTTACAGGAGCAGAAAGCCTCATCTTTCTCC
>NW_006408539.1:841206-842386 GCF_000296735.1 Chrysochloris asiatica | reverse complement strand
AGCCAAGTAGTAGATACGTATATAGGGAGGACAATAACACAAATAGATCATGCTCACCATGGAAAAGTCAACCACTTAAGATCAAAAGGGCAACATTTACCTAAGGACAAAGTTGAGAAGGGATGAGAAGGAGGGTGGACTGGAAATGGAACCACAGGGAGGAAGAAGGATAGCTGTTGTTACATGGAAGGGATTGCAATCATTGAGATGAAAAAAAGGGTGATTTGTTGAATGAAAACTGGTGATCTTTTCTGTAAACCTTCACTCAATTCACAATAAAAAAGTTTCAAAATAAATAAATAAAAGATCACTCTGACTTTTAAAAAGACCTATGCAAGAAGAGAATTTCAAATTTCAAGGACTCCAAACTTTCGGGAACCATGGAGACTGGATGAACCTTTGAAACTATTACCATGAGATCATCATCATTAAACCTTAAGCCAAAAAATAACACTTCTTAAAACCAAACAATGTTGTTGTTGTTAGGTACCATCAACTTGGAACCGACTCATAGGGACCCTATGCAAAACAGAATGAAACACTGCCCAGTCCTGGGCCAATCTCACAATCGTTGCTATGCCTGAGCTCATCGCAGCTGCCACTGTGCAAATTCATGTCATTGGGGGTCTTCCTCTTTTTCTCTGACCCTCCCCATTACCAAACATGATATTCTTCTCCAGTGACTGGTCCCTCCTGATAATATATCCGAAGTACAAGAGACAAAGTTTGGCCAACCTGCTTCCAAGGAGCCTTCTGGCTATCCTTTTTCCAATACAGATTTGTTTGTTCTTTTGGCAGTCCATGGTACATTCTTCTCCAACACCTTAACGCAAATGCATCAATTCTTCTACAGTCTTCCTTATTCACTGTTCAGCTTTCACATGCATATGAGGTTAATTGAAAATACCATGGCTTAGATTAGGCTCACCTTAGTCCTCAAATCAACATATTTGCTCTTCAATATTTTAAAGAGGACTTGTGTAGCAGATTTGCCTAATGCAACACTTCATTTGATTTCTTGACTGCTGCTTCCATGAGTGTTGATGGTTGATCTGAGCAAAATGAAGTCTTTTGACAACTTCAATCTTTTCTCTGTTTTTATGGATGTAATTTATCGGTCCAGTGGTCAGTATTTTTGTTTTCTTTATATTTAAATACAACCCACTGTTTTCTTTACATT
>NW_006408539.1:837716-839756 GCF_000296735.1 Chrysochloris asiatica | reverse complement strand
TGGATCTCCCCTCCTCGTGAACCAAACACTCGTGAACAACACAATTATGTCGAGTCCAGTCACCGACACCACACCAGGACTTCAGATAGGAAATTTAGGGGTAGTAAATTTAGGTATGTGGAGTCCTGATGTGTCACTGTGGGTGAATGCGCTGGACTGCAAGGTAGGTTTAAACCACAAGATCAGCTGCTCAAGCTCACCAGCCGCTCCTTGGAAACCCTATACAGGATCGTTCTGGGTCAGAACCAAGTCAACGGCACAACAAAGTTTAGGGTAATGGGGGATAAACCACTCAGAAAAGGAGAGTGAGAATGGTTGTACAATTCTAAGAGTGTCATCCATGTCTCTGAACAGCACATGTAGCTGTTGTTGTTAAATGCCATTGAGTCATTGATGACTCACAGCAGCTGGTGAGTTTAAACTGCCGACCTTGTGGTTCAAGTCAATCTTGCAGTCCAGTGCGTTAACCCACAGCGCCACACCAGCACTCCACATGTAGAGTCTGTTGAATTTGGTGTATGTTTGTTGTATTTATTCTCAACAACAACAAAATAAATCAAATGTAAATGAAAACAAAACCCTGGGCAGTATAGTTCTACCCTGATGCACCTTGGGTCACCATTGGATTCAAAACAATGGCAACTGGACTGCTTTTCTTGCCAGGCAAAGGCATTAGCAGACATAAAGTCCCAGGGTCACAAGGAAAAGAGTGAGAAGACCAGGCCAGCTGGAGGAAAAGCCAAGAGAGTTGAGGCCCACTCCCACCTCTCATAGAACACACACATACACACACACTCCCTATTTTCATCCAATTACACTTCTGCCTGAGAGAACGTGAACAAACAAAACATTAACCATGCATCAGCTAAATCAGAATTTGAGAGGAAAGCTTTGACCTTCAGACCCTCACCCCTAGTAGGAATTCAACTCTGAGTCTATTTAACAATATGAACATGAGAATACGAATGCTTATACTGGGTCTATCTGACTTGATGTCAGCAGCGCCTAGAGAAAGTAAGAGTTCTTCTGTTAAGTAACATAAATCAATAAAAAGAGCTTATCATCTATGCAAAGTTATGCACATTGCCCCAGGGCTGGCAAAGTTGGCCAGCATTTCAGTATCACACAAAAGAACTAACAGTAAGACAAGGAATGTGTTCTAGGAACAAGAGTGGGGTGAGGTGTTCACGTCAGCTCATTGGTCTGGGGCCTCTAAACGACTCCACATCAGGTGACCAGCTCAAATACACAATTGTTGGAAACTGGTCCAACTCCCATGGATGTGAGCAGGAGAGAACTGAGCATGCTCTGCCAAGAGATACCCAGGCAGTGGCCTCCTTATCTCTGCAGTCAAGATAACAAAATTCCAAGTTTCTCTGATGTCCTCAGAGGGCACTTCCACATGGGAACAACTGCTGCCATTACTCCCAGGGCAGGCTGTTCCGGGAAAGGGAGAACATTGTTGGGGCGTCTATGAAAGGTCTTCAGGCTTGCTTAAGTTCAACTTCCTTCAGAACTTCTCCTCTACTGGGTTCTGAAATGCCCACTCTTAGGATCCTCTTAAGAGATACAGCCTCTGCTTCAGGAAAGACCATAAGTCCTTCCCAGAAGGCTTCACCCACTGGAAGGCTGGGCTACAAGATTTCTTCAGATCCTTCCAGCTCCCATACACCCCAACCCCCACCACACTGCCACATTTCATCATTTTCAGTTCTCCTCCTCTCCCAGGCCCTCAAACAACTTCAGCATTCAAAATCAGCCTGGTTTCAAGAAAATACAAGTTTCATTAGATTGAAGTCATAGTTAGAGCATTTGACCTCACTTGATGTGAACTGCTGCCACCTAGTGGCCTGCAGTGTCATTCAGCCACCCCAGAACTTCCAAAAGACGTTCTTGTAGCAAAATTAGGGTTCCTTTCCAGGCCAGACGTGGGCAAAATTGTGAAATCAAAGACAAATTTCCCCATATTTCCAATTCCCCGTTTCTGAGATTCTCACCCAGGGTTATTTGTTGTTTCTCGTTGCTGTCCAGTGGCGCCAA
>NW_006408539.1:834289-836191 GCF_000296735.1 Chrysochloris asiatica | reverse complement strand
GATTGGCACAGTGGCAGAAGCAATGGACTTAGGCAGAGCAACGATTGTGAAGTTGGAGCAGGACAGGGCAGTTTTGTTCTGTTGTGCATAAGGTCACTATGAGTTGAACAAGAAGCAGAATTAAGGAAATCACCAAGGCATTCAGAGATCAGCAACAGCAGGAAGTCTTTACCACCCCCAGGACTGATGGGAAGAGGGGAAGTGAGAATGTTAAGTGGTCCCAGGGGGAGCTGACCTGTGGCAGAGGGGCTATCTGATAGGGCGTGACGCTACTCCAGAACATGATGCCAAGGCATCGAGGAACTGGGGAGAAAGAGCCTAAGCTCTCTCTCTCTTCCTGGTCTTCCGTCTCCCAACAGTGCTCCGCATCAGCGGTCAGCTGTCTGTAGGCTCATCCTCAGGAGACACAGACACCAGAGGATGGATGAGATGGGACACCCCGACAGCACCCAGTGCATGACGTCATAGAGGAAACTCTTACTACCTCAAGTCTGCATTTTTGCTGAAGTGCTAGGTGTTGTAAACAGTTAAACACTAAACTGCTAAGCGTAAAAGTTTCCACTCATTCAGCAGTGCCTTAGAAGAAGGTGTTGGCAATCTGTTGGTAACTGGTTTGGTTCTGGATTTTTTGCTACAACTTTCTTGGTGCTCTGTTGGAGTCCAAGCCCAAGTTCCTAAGCTGACCCCTCCATTCCATACCACTTTAAACACAACTTTCATTAGCCTGTCTTGATGAGTTCAATCAGCAGAAGTAAGTAGGGTTGTGGACCAGACCCTGGACAGCCAGGCAAAAGCTGGAGTGATGGATGAAGTGACAGTTAAATAAGAGATGCCCTTCCCCAAGGCAGATGGGATACCTGTGGCTCAGGCCAAAGGTCACCCAGGAACTTGGAAGTAAGCAGTCAGGATGGCATGAGTGTAACAAATACAAAAGAGGGAGAGAAAGACTGAGGCAGAACTGGCAAGCAGGAAGTTGAAAAGAACACAGGCAATGAAATTACATCTGGGTTCACATTCTGACTCTGTCCCTTCTGAACCTCGGTTTTCTTACCTGTAAAATGGGACGATACCTACTGTGGTGAGCACCTACATGTGTCTCAGATCCCTCTTTCAGAATGAAGGACTAATTCTCCCAATGGAAGGAAGTGACATCAGAAGACGCCCCTTAGCTGTCACCCTTCTTTGGGGGTGGGACAATACAACTGCCCACCAAAGTCCCACCTCCTTCCTGCAGCAGCCCACACTCAGTGACTGGCCCCTCACCCAACTAGGAACAACTCTGAAGGCGCTTCTCAGCTCCAGAGTCCCCCTGGGGTGGGGTAGGGTGCTGGCTGAAGCGCCCACTGGAAGCACATCACATTTGTCCTTCAAAATCAAAAACGCATATAGGCTTTGATGTAGCAATTCCACTTCTAGAAATTTATCCTACAAATTGTCTCATGTATTCAAAATGACCTGTACTTTATTGCTGTTGTTAAGTGCTGTACAGGGATTCGAGGCTGTAAATCTTTGTGAGAGCAGAAAGCCTCATCTTTCTCCCTCATCGTTCAAGCTGGTGGGCTCAAACAATCCTGTTGTTAGCAGTCCAGTGCTTATCCTACAGATACAAAAGGACAAAGCATCTATTCCAGACTTATTTCTTTTTTTTCCTAATGATAAAATAAATACATATTGTTTCCCTTCCATGAAAAAAAATTAAGCAATTTCTTATTTCCCCCTTCCTTCTTCTCTTTTCCTTCCCAAGTTAGCATGTGTCTACATTGTACCCACTGAGTAATTTTCCCTTCTGTCCCCAGACTTTTTTTTTTTTTGTAAAAGCAAAAGACTGGAAACAAACAAAATGTCCATCAATAAGAAATAAATTATGCACAGTGGTTACCAGTTGGGCTGCTAATCTCAAAA
>NW_006408539.1:814036-833956 GCF_000296735.1 Chrysochloris asiatica | reverse complement strand
TGAGTTCCAACTCATAGCGACCCTATATAGGGGTTCAGAAACTATAAATCTTTACGGGAGCAAAAAGCCTCATCTTTCTCCCGCAGAACAGCGGGTAGTTTCGAACTGCGACCTTGAGCTTAGCAGCCCAACTCGTAACCACTACGCTACCAGATCTCCTTATACAAAGGGATACTACTCTTTCAAAAATTTAAAAACAAAACAAAAAATGACTTGATCTATACTGATGTGGGAGGAGCCCTGGTAGTGCAGTGACTAAAGCATTCAGCTGCTAACTGAAAGGTTGGTGGTTCAAACCCACGTGTTTGCTTTCATAAAGATTTACAACTCTGGAAACCCTATGGGTCAGTTCTAGTCTGTCTTCTAGGGTTGCTGAGCTGGAATCAACAGTTGCTGTTGTGAAGTGCCATCGAGTCAATTCCAACCCATAGCAACCCTGTATAGGGTTTCCAAAGAGTGGCTGGTAAGCTTGAACCGCCGATCTTTCAGTTCAAACAACTTTGCAGTGTGATGCAGTAGCCCAGAGCGCCACACCAGGACTCCAGGAATCAACAGTGGTGGGCTTTTATACTGATGAACAAAGATTTCCAAGATTTATTGCTAAATTTAAAAAAAAATGCAGAAGATTGCATAAAGTATCCTATGGGAGCGGGCGGGCAGTTCATACAGGGTTCTAATACATAAAGTATTTGTTAAGCATCAGACTAGCACTGGCTGTCAATCATTCCAGCTCACCAGGACCTCACATGTTGCAGACCTGCACTCCACAGGGTCTTCATGACTGCCACCTTTCAGAAAGAGGCACCTCTGAGAGGGTCCAAACTACTCACCTAGGAGCCTGGCTCTTAAGTGCTCCCCCCAGGGGCTCCCTCCAAGAAGATACAACACTGGCATTGGTGGGGGCCTTGGAGGTAGAGAATTAGGAATTGTTGCATAGGGGACAGAGAAGGGAGGAAGATTTAGTTTTCTCATATAATCTTGTGAAATTTTTAATTTACTACTAGTTTATACATGTTTAGAGTCCTAGTGTGGAGCCATAGGATAAACATTTGACCGCAAAGTCAGTTTGAACTATAAGGTCAGCGATTCAAACCTATCAGCTGCTCCTCAGAAACCCTCTATAGGGTCGCTATGGGTCAGAACCAATTTGAAGGCACTTTACAACAAAAACAAGAACATATACATGTTTGGAGTCCTGGTATGACACTGTAGGATAAGCACTGGACTGCAAGGTCAGTGGTTCAAACTCACCAGTCATTCCTCAGAAATCCTGTGCAGCGTGGCTATGAGTCTTAACTGACTCAATGGCACTTAACAACAACAATGTGCATATTTTTGGAGTCCTGGAGTGGCACTGTAGGGTGAGTACAGGACACAAGGTCTGTTTGAAACACAAACAGGTGGTTCAAACTCACCAGTCACTCCTCGGAAACCCTATACTGGATCACTATGATTCAGAACCGACTCTAAGGCACTTAACAACAACAACATATATGTGTTTTGGGGAACTCTGTCGCATTGTAGGATATGCTCTGGACTACTATCCACAGGTTGGCGGTTGGAACCCATCAGTCACTCCATGAGAGAAAATGAGGCTTTCTGCTCCTAGAAATAGTTACAGCCTTGGAAACCCTGTATAACTCATAGCAATGCGTTGGAACCAACTCAATGGCTAACAGCAACAGTATATGCACATTTTCTAAAAACGCATTAAATAGGAAAGAGATCATCTCTTCAACAAATGGTACTGGCAAAATAGAAAGTCCGTTTGGAGTTGGAACCGACTCAATGGTACCTAGCATCTGCAACAATCATATTAATAGAATAAAAGACAAAAACACATGATCTACTCAATGTTGTTGTTACATGCATGGAGTGGGTTCCAATTCACAGCACCCATGTATAGGTTTCTGAGGGCTTTAATCTTTGGGAGAGCAGAAAGCCTCACCTTGAGTGGCCATTAGGCCTTAACAACTGACCTTGTGGTTCACAGTCCAGTGCTTATTCTGTGGAGCCACTGCACTCCTGATCAACCCTATTGTTGTTGTTGTTAAGTGCCGTCGAGTTGGTTCCGACCCATAGTGACCCTGTGTAGGGCTTCCAAGGAGGCGCTGGTGAACTTGAACCGCCAACCTTACAGTTCAAACCAGCTTTGCTATCCAGCGCATTAACCTACAGCGCCACACCAGGACTCCAATCAACTCTATTGTTGTTAAGTGCCGTCCAGTTGATTCTGACCCACAGGAACCCTGTATAGGGTTTCCGAGGAGCAGCTGGTGAGCTTGAACCACCAACCTTGAGATTCAAATGGCTTTGCAGTCTGGCACATTAACCCACAGAGCCACACCAGGACTCCAATTAACCCTATAAATGAAGAAGAAAAGTGTTTAACAAAATTCAATATTCAGTCATTCAAGAAAAAAAAAAAAAACTTTCAACAAACTATGAATAGATATGAACTTCTTGAACTTGACAGAAGGCATTTGTGTAAAAACCTGGAGTCCTGGTGTAGTATTGTAGGATAAGCACTGGACCACAAGGTCTGAGGTTCAGACCCACCAGCCCTCGGAAACCCTGTAGGGTAGCTATGAGTCATAATCCACTCCAGGGCATTTAACAACAACAAGAATGTAAATACCTACAGCTAACATGCTACTTACTGGTGAAATGCTGGTAGCTTTCCCATTAACATTGGGAACAAGGCAAAGAAGCCCATTCCTGTAACTGCAATTCATCATTGTAGAGGAGGCTCTGGCCAGTGAAATAAGGGGAGGGGGGAAGTAAGAGAGAAAAGAAGTGGAAGGTATCAACATTGGAAAGGAGGAAACAAAACTGTGTTTATTCATAGATGAAAGGATCAGTATGTAGAAAATCCTATGGAATCCTAAGGAACCAGCAACGTTGAAGGATGTAAGGTTAAAATACAGAAATCAATTCTATATACTAGCAATGCACAATCCAAAACTGAAATTAAAGAAACAATTCTACTCAAAATAATGTAAAAAAGTAACTTAAAAATAAACTTGATAACAATTTGCAAGAATGTGCAGGAGAAAGATGAGGCTTTCTGCTCCTGTAAAGATTTACAGCCTCGAAAACCCTGTATAGAGTCGCTATGAGTAGGAACCAACTCCATGATACATAACAACAACAATGCTGAAAATCACACAACACTGCTGAAAGAAATGTAAAAAGATCTAAACAAGGCATCCATTGTTCTCAGAAGACTCAACATTGTTAAAATGGCAATTTCCTCAAATTGATCTATAAATCCTTATCAAAATCCCAGTAGAAACTGATAATCTGTCCTTAAATTTTACACAGAAATACAGAATATCCAGAATAGTCAAAACAATTTTGGATAAAAAATTAACAAAGAGAACATGCCTAGAAACCCTATACAGGGCTGCTATGCATCGGAAGTGACTCAAAGGCACTTAAGAACATAGTCTAACAATAAATTGATGATGAGACTATGGTGAATGGCAAATGGTACAGCCACTTCGGGAAACTGCGATTGTTTCTTAAAATACTTAATATAAATTTAGTATATGATCGGGTAATCCCACTCCTATGTTCACTAAATAAATAAAAACAATTCTCCACACAAAAACTTGTGCTCAAATGCTCATTTACAAACCATCCCTCAAAGGTACGTGATCACATAATTAAAGTTAACGAATATTGATGAACAAATAAAATCTCTCATTAATTTGTAATATTATGTAACACACATCTAATAATATAATACGTGGCCCTGTCCTAGAACTACAAACTAGTTTTTAATTGATTGATAGTTCCCAACATAAGAAAGTGAGATTTTGAGACAGTCTCTAAGGGCTCAATACACTTTTAGACCTTCTTAGAACATTCCCAACATTCCCTTACTCCTCTTCTCTCCTCCCATTTTACAATCTCGTTTTTTGGGGGCAGAAATCTCGCGAGATATTGAGTTCTCATGAAATCTCCCAGGACCCACCACTCTTCCTCTTCCCGTAAGCGGCCCGAGGTGAGTGTCTGTTCGGTGTAGAGCTCCTCGGGTGCAATCCTCCCCGCATCGCTGCCATCCTGGCTTCGGCGCCGCAGTTCTAGAGACCATTGGGAGGAGAACTCTCTAAGCTACTGACGCCTCTCTGGAGATGGCGGTTCCCGTGCAGGGGGACGAGGCGGAGCGCCTGACTTGCGGCGCCGGGGCCTTTCAGGCGTCTGCGGCCCCTGAAGGGGCTAGTTGGGTGGGAGCGGTGGCGGCGGGGCTTCTCCAGCCAACTGGAGACGGGACGCCGGAGGTCCAGCGTCTCCCGGTGAGTGGCCAATACGAGGGAGAGTTTTGGGAAATAAGTGTCGGGGCGATGCATTTTCACCTTTGAAAAGCCGTCTTCCGAAACGGATGGCCTTTAACGTGGGTTAAGAGCTCAAAAGACGTAGGGACAGAGAATGCACGGGATTTGTGGTTCATTTCTGCCGGGAAGAAAGGCTTACATCGGGACAGGGATCCCCCTTCAAAGGGCGAGAGGGGTGAGCAGACACGGACTTGGAACGAGCGGCTGCGGTGATGGCGTTTCTTAGGACACCTTTGGATAAAAAATGAAAACAGTTCAACTCTGAGCAGCTGTCGAGAGTACATAATGACTAACGCTGCAGTCGTCTGTAAGTGAATTCTTAACAATCTTGCTGTGCTCCCTTATAGGTAATCTCACAAAATGGTTCGCTACTCACTTGACCCAGAAAACCCCACAAAATGTAAGTGAACAGAAATGTAATTAGCATTCTAATTCTGATTTTTTAAAAAACGATGAGATGAACGACATTAAGTCAAAACTTCTTATTTTTTAGCATGCAAATCCAGAGGTTCGAATCTCCGGGTCCATTTTAAGGTACGTGAGTCATATTTCTGTCCTAAAAGAATTCCTGTTCCAGGGTGTAATTCACCATTCTTCTAAAAAGGCAACTGCAGTGATGACTTTCTTAGGACACCTTTGGATTTACCGTGAAAATGAATGAATTCTGAGCAGCTGCCAACCATCCTTTTATCCTTAGCTCATTCCTAGTGAACTAGTATCTAAATCAAGAAGGAGCACATAACAGCTAGGGATAGTACTTGTTGGCCTTTTGCTTTAATTTGTGCTTTCAATAACATGAGTTGCATAATCTGTTACCATTCTGAGACGTTTGGTTTTTATGGTGTATTGTTCAGAACACCCAGATACTGAAAACAAAAGGTGGTGATGAAGATTTTTGAATGAGGTATTCAGAACTGATAGTCATGTTAACTACTGTTGTAAATCGGTTTGTGATGTTGAGTCGAATCAACTGACAGCAGTAGTAATAAAAGTTTCCAAAAGTGGTTGGTGGGTTTCAACTACAGATTTTGCATATACCACTCTAGCATTTCTACAGTGCTACACCAAAGCACAGTTCTAAGTTGGGAGCTCTGTGTGGTGGTGAGATTAAAGGAGACACATCTAGCTTCAAACTTGAATTGCCCAACACCATATTCTTTCACCTCTAGAAAGGGGAGTTTTAACTTTGATGTATTTTGGCTTTTTTTTTTTTTAAACTATTAACCAAGAATGTCTTGGTTATTAACCTACAGTTTATATTCTTTCTGGACAGAACACCCGTGAGACTGCTCAGGCCATCAAGGGTATGCATATCCGGAAAGCCACCAAGTATCTTAAAGATGTCACTTTGCAGAAGCAGTGTGTACCATTCCGACGTTACAATGGTGGCGTTGGTAGGTGTGCCCAGGTAAGAATTACTAGATGCCAGCTGTAAATTGCTCATAGTACTTGGAAACAAAAGTGATTGTGCAGTATAAGAATGGCCAAGCTCTTTCTGGTTGCAGTGATGACAAATCTTAGGACACCTTTGGATTAACCATGAAAAAAAAAAAATTTCTGAGCAACCTTGACATGTTCAGTGACATCATTCATCTTGTCAGGTACTAATTTAAATTGGTGGAAACAGCTAATCGCCTCCCTTTTTTTCCTCTTCAGGCCAAACAGTGGGGTTGGACACAGGGTCGGTGGCCCAAAAAGAGCGCTGAATTTTTGCTGCACATGCTTAAAAATGCAGAGAGCAATGCTGAACTTAAGGTAACCAAGCTGAACGTATTGTGTGTGAGCTTAAAGTTACAAAGGAATAAAGTGTATTTACTGAGCTGTGGATTGTTCTTAATTACTAATCTTATAGAACAATATCTAATGGTTTTTTTTTTTTACCTACCCTTACTTAGAATAATGGTGAAAACAAATTTTCTGGAAATGATGAAGGCAGGGATTTGGGTTCAGGATGGGTTTGGCCGTTTTCAAATTATTTATTTTGTTCTCCTTGCACTCCTTCCCAGGGTTTAGATGTGGATTCTCTGGTCATTGAGCATATCCAGGTCAACAAAGCTCCCAAGATGCGCCGCCGAACTTACAGAGCTCATGGTCGGATCAACCCCTACATGAGCTCCCCCTGCCATATTGAGATGATTCTCACTGAAAAGGAACAAATTGTTCCTAAACCAGAAGAGGAGGTTGCCCAGAAGAAAAAGGTACTGTTTAGGCAGTTGCTCAGGTTTGATATGTATACTAGGAAAATTTGTGGTTGCTGTGATGACTATCTTAGGACACCTTTGGAATAACCATGAAAGCAAACAGTTCTGAGCAACTTCATCCAGGCTTATTTTGGCTTTTGTGGGTCTCGTCTGTTGACTAAAAGTGAAGAGGAAATTTGTAGTAATGAAAACATTGCATCTGCTGGTGATGCCCTCACCTAGATGTCTATAGTTACTTCATAAACATGTTGTGTCCCAAAATGGACTTAGCCCACACCTTCAAAAAAAACAATACATTTTGGTAAATGACTATAGTCTTTAAGTCAGGAGGCTGGGGATGCTTCTAATCAGTGTTGGGCAAAAAACACTGGGGTTCGCTGCGTATGTTCCTTTTACAACAGTGATTCTAGATTGGTGTTTCCGATGTTTTCAGTGGTGACCTGTATAACCCAACAGTCAGATTCCTGCTGGGAATATAGTGTCTGCTTAATAAATGGCAAGTATTGATCTCATTGTTCCAGTGGGAAAACTGCAATTAATTTGTTTTGTTTTGTTTTTTCTCTTCCCCCAGATATCTCAGAAGAAACTGAAGAAACAAAAACTTATGGCTCGGGAGTAAATTTAACTTAAAATAAAATGCACATAAAAATAAAAGCAGAATACTGGTGTCTTTATTTCATGTCTTAATGGCAAAATAGGTCAGAATTACAAGTAAAATACCAGAATTAGAAATGAATGCAGTAATTTTAACAAAGGTATTGAGTGGGTAGTTCAGGTACCACCAGCCATGGACCTTGCTGTCCTATGCTTGACCCCCAGCAGCACCACACCAGGACTCATTGCCGGGTAAGAGTCCCAATGATGGGTATGTGCCATGCTCACTCATGAATTGATGGACAATTGGATTGCTGCCACTTGTTGACATTCCAAAATGTGTATGAGGTTTTGTATAAGGTTATCAACTGCCTGTCTTCTACCAGCTGTGAACAAGGGTGCCAGTTTATTCACCAGAGATGTGTTGAGTAGGATGAAATCTACCCTGGATAGGGTTTCCAAGGAGTGACTGGTGGGTTTGAACTGTCTTGTGGTTAGCAGTTTCCTACAGCGCTGCACCAGGGTCACTAAGAATGAGAACTAACTGCACCCCTAAGGAACCAACCCATAGGGCCAGCTACCTCATTGTTACCCGCATTGTGTCGGCAAGAAAGACAGCCAGGAAGTCGGCTTTCCTCCAATCCACTACTGAGGCTGCGCTAGAACAGTGCGGTCACAAGGTCCGTCTTACAGCGCCGGAAGTTCAGGCCCCCCTCCTGGGCGTGGCTACGTCTGTGTCTACACGCTGACGCAGGCGCTCCTTTGTCGAGTCCCGTTTAGGGTGCCCATTGGCCCAGTGACGGCACTCCCCTCTTTCCGGAAGTGCAGACATTTTCGCTGGGCGCTGAGGTCTCGGGTGAGCTGGGTAGCGTGGGCCCGGGCGGGGGGTCCTGGCCCTGACCTTCCGTTCCCGCGGACACTGGACACTGGCTTCGTCCGCAGACGCGGTCCTTCCCTGCCCGCCTACCCACCCACTCGCCCTCCTGTGCATTCTGCCTCCCTTTTCCCTTCCCCTTTAACTTGTTTTCTCACCTGACCCTGCGCCCCTTTTGTCGCCAGCAAAGTGCTGTGCTTAGCTGAACTTGGTTGCTTACACGGATGTGGATTTCGTCTCCCGCATCGTTTCCATTTCTGATAGGGCGTCAGTCTTCCGCTCTAGTCCAGTGTTGCTTTAGATGAAGTCGAATGAAAAGAAAACCCCCAGCCTTCAACAGAGCATCAACGATGGTGCTTGCTTTGTTGTAACATCCGAGAATTGGCTTGTACAAGTAGTGAGCGGATAAGGAATTTCGCCTAACCACCTCCAGCCCTCTAAGCCACATTCTGACTTTCCTGCAGTAAGATAGCATTGGACAGTCATAATGAGGATAAATAAAGGCACAAGTAGCTTCCTTCAGCAGAGTTCTGAAGTTGTGTAAAAACTCCAATTATGGCATAATTACTATTTACCCTTGAGAATACACAGTGTATTCGAGCTTATTTCAAACAGTTCAAATTACAAAGGGAAAATGTTTTACAGTAGAGGGATTGTCAGTCACCACCGGACCCAAGTGCGCCCCCACTTCGCATCACCAGTTGTCTTGAAGGGCTCTTGTTCCCTTTAAAGATCTGTTAGGAAGGAAATAAATAACATACTTGTAGTTTTGGGAGAGATAACAGTAAAGAACCTTGAGCTAGAAAACCAGAAATGGGAAATCTAGTAGGCAGCTCTAGTTGGCTAGTTACAGTGTAAGCCTTGGATAGTTATAACTTTGAACCTTCCCTCCCCTCCCCACGCTGCTCCTTTTTATGATTTACATATTTCCTTTTATCACTTACTGTTAGTTGTGGTTGACGTTCATGGCTCAACCCCAACCCAGTGCACAGCTGAAGTCAGACTGTAATAACGCATAAGGTTTTCATTAGCTGATTTTCCCGAAGGTAGCTCTTCAGGCCTTCAAGAGCATTTACTATATACAGAACTTCTGAGTTTTGTATTAGTATTTTTTTAATCTAACCCTCATTGCAAGGAACTCTGGGCGTGCAGTGATTAAATGCTCTGCAGCTAACTGTAAGGTCGGCAGATGGCACCTACCTGTATTAGGGCAGAAGATGTGGCAGTGTGCTTCTGTAAAGATTGTTCTTGTTAAGTACTGTGGAGTCGGTTCTGACTCATAGTGAGTGACCCTGTACAGGGTTTCCGAGGCTGTAAATCTTTACGGGAGCAGAAAGCCTCATCTTTCTCCCGTGGAACCGCTGGTAGTTTCGAACTGCTGACCCTGAGGTTCACAGCCCGATTCGTAACCACTACGCTACCAGAGCTCCTTCTGTAAAGATTACAGCCTTGAAAACCTCCTGGCAGTTCTACTCTACCCATCAATGTGAGTTGGGCGTTAGTCCTCACTACATCCCTGTGAGATAGGTACTATCATTCTCATTTTAAACATGAGGGAATGAAGGTACGGACTGGTTAAATCATTTGCACCAAAACACCATCTAAAAAGTGATGAAGGCAGGCTTCAAAGCCCAGGCAGCTGGCACCAGCCAAAAGTCTGTGCCTTGACTCTGCTACAGTGCCTGCTCTAATAAGGAGTGGCTTCTGGCTCCTGATGACCCCATGTGTACAGAGTAGAACTAGTATAGGGGTTTTTTGGTGTTTGTTTTTTAAGTTTTTATTGTAAACTGAGTGATAGTTTACATGGGAGAACATCGACTTTTCACCATCATTTCATTGCAATGATTACAATCTCCTCTGTGCATCATCATTCAACAGTATTTGCTTCCGTTCCTTCTGTTTATGTTTTTGTTTTTGATGGGGGGGAGGGGGGAAGGGGGAGTGTACACACAAAAACACTCTGGCATAATTTAAGCAACGAAACCAAAGGGCATATTCTACAAGCCTACTTCCTGGCCACCAGCACCCAGACCCTCTTTCCATGAGTCCAGAGTCCTCAGCCACTCTTTCTCTCCATGCCCTCATTTCTGCGTCCATCTCTTGTGTTGATGCTTCTCTGGGTAGGGTCCCACATTCTGCTTGTGCTCTTCTCCCTTAATGGTCTTAGGGTCCTCTGTTTCTGGACTGTAAGATTAACTACTCCCCTGTACTCTACCTTTACAGTTGTGACCGTTGTAATTAGTGATGATAACATTTACTCTCTATTGAATCATAAGAATCTTCACATATCTTTTTACCAGACCCATCTAGACAAGATGAAAACTGTTCAGTGGGGACTCTTATCTTCCCCCACACACTCTTAAGCTAAACTCCCTCTTGAAACCTTGTAAGCCAGTCACTTTGTGCCCTTATCGTCCCCAATTTTGGTAGCCAATGTCTAAGTTGCCCATCCCTATCTACCTTATTTACAGAAAGGGATAGGATTGTTACTTGATGTGAAGACTCCTTCCCTCTCTGTTGGTATTTTGAGCATCTGCATCCATTAGTATAGGTCAGGTTCATCAAATTATAGTAATTTACCCTTGTTTCCTTTATCCAAAAAAAATTTATTATTTTTTTTCTCTTTCTCTAGTCAAGTTCTGATTATCAAGCCATCAAGGCTAGGTCAAACGGGTACTATCTGCTAGTTTGGATGTTCTTATGCGTCTCCCCTCACTTCATATCAGCTGGATACTTCACTCTCAGCTCTAGCCTTCTGTGGCTATGTCCTTGTCTCCATGGGTTCAGGAGTCCCTAGGTCTCACCACATTTTCGGACCAACCAGCTCTTCCAATTCTCTCTCATATCCAGGTCAAAGGGAGTCTGTTGAACGTGGTTGAACTTAGCCTATTTGTTCATTGGTGCCTTTCCCCCTCTTCCACTCACCAGTAGACCAGTGTGGTCATCAGCAATCTTGCATGCCTGCTCATGTGTTCCCTTTTCAGTTTCAGTCTTGGAGGGGATAGTACAGGGTTTTGATTTTTTTTTTGTTGGTGATTTGTGACTTAAGAGACCCTGTGTGTTACAAAGTAAGTAGAACTGCTCCTTAGAGTTTTCTTGGCCCTGGTGTGGTGCTGTAGGATAAGCACTGGACTGCCAGCTGCTCTCAGAAACCTTCATTAGGGTCTGAGTATGAACCAACTCCTTGGCATACAACAAACAACAACAGTCTTTATGGAGATCACCAGCCCTGTTTCTTCCTCAGTGCTACTGGTTGGTTTGAATTGCCAACTTTTCAGATACCAGCCAAGTACAAACTGTTTGTGCCACCCAGGAACTTTACTTGATAAGGTTTTCAATGGTTGTAGCCTTTTGGAATCAGATCTCCAGGCCTTACCTCTGAAGCACATCGGTAGATTTGGACCGCCAATCTTTGAGTTAATAGTCTAGCACTTAACCATTTGTATCATTTAGGAACTCGGGTGCTGTTTTTGTTTTGTTACTAAGTGCCGTCAAGTCAATTCCCACCCATAGTGACCCTGCATAGGGTTCCCAGGAGCGGCTAGTGAGCCTGAACCACTGACTTTGCAGTCTAGCGTATTAACCCACAGCGCCACACCAGGACTTCAGGGGTGCTATAAAAGGGTGTAGAACCTAAATCATGTCACCTCTTAAATGTCTCTTCAACTCAAATTCTTAAATGTCTTTACTAAGAAATAATGATACCTTCATTAAAACTCAGTTTGGCTTATTTTAATCAAAGAATTTGTCCGTGAAAATGCTACAAGAAATTATTTTAGTAGATTCTAAAATTGTTATATGATTGTTATAAAGTTCCGTAGAGTCAGTTCTAACTCATAGTGACCCTGTATAGGGTTTCCAAGGAGAAACTGGTAGGTTTGAACCACTGACCTTGCAGTTAGCAGTCCAGTGCTCATTCTTCAATGCCACACTTCAGTAGTGCATAGAGTTGCTCTGATTCGGAACCAGCTCAATGACACCTGATGTGTAGACTTAGTGCTGACTCTTTTGCCCCAAACACAAGTTTATAATACTTTGAAAGTAAGAAATTTTAACATCCTGAATTTAATGTCTTATGCACTCTACTGAAACTTCTTAGTTTTTGAGGTCCTGTATCCTGTTCTAAGGGCTTGAAATTTCTTCTAAATTGAAGCAGTCTTTAGGTTTAATGGTATCTTATGGTATAATAATGGTATTGATTATTTTTCAAGGACACTGATGATTTTGAGGAATTCCAAGATGATTTTTAAACTATCAAGGAAATTAAACAAACCAAACCAACGCCTAAGTACCTTCTAGGACAGAATAGAACTGCCTGCCAGGGTCCAAGGCTGTATCCTTTACAGAAACTGACTGCTGCATCTTTCTCCTGAGGAGTGGCTGCTGGTTTCCACCTGATCTTTCAGTTCGCTGTCAAGCACTTCTGCTTGGCTCCTTCAAGGAAACCGTTGTTAAGTGCCTTCTAGCAGGTTCTGACTCCTACTGACCTCAAGGTCTGTGGTTCAAGCTCACCAGCCACTCCTCAGAAACCCTGTACAGGGTCGCTATGAGTTGGAACCGACTCCATGGCACATAACAACAACAACAACAACAAAGGTGATTAGGCCTACCAGTGAATTAACATGAAACTGCAGTTTGTGTCCTACTGCCAAGCTCTTTAAGGTGTTTGTGTCTCCATTTCTGAATCTATAAAAGGAACTAGCAATGGCATCATTGGTTTTTTTGATTATATCCTTTACATATATATACTGAGTTGGTATATGTAAAGGGTTTAACATTCTGCCTTTTGTTGTTGTTAATGCCATCAAGTCGGTTCGTTCTCGTAGCGACTATAACAACAGCAAAAACATAGGATTTCTGAAGAGCGACTGATGGGTTAGAACCACCAGCCTTGTGGTTAGTAGTCCATTGCTTATTTTCTGACCTTGCAGATAGCAGAATTTTTATTTAATACACACCTGTTTTTAACTAAAAGTACACTGAAGTCTTTCCTTCCATAATAACAGTTCTTTCATTTATTTATTCCTTTTAAATATCTTAACCTAGGTCATCTCCTTCAGTCATTAATTTCTGATTAACTAATTTGTTTTTTCTTTATGTATTTTAACAGTGTAGGAACTCAAGCCTGGGACGATGGTGTGTATTCCGTGTATTGTCATTCCAGTTCTGCTCTGGGTCTACAAAAAGTTCCTGGAGCCGTACATATACCCTCTAATCTCCCCTTTTGTTAGCCGTATATGGCCTAAGAAAGCTGTACAAGAATCCAGTGATCCAAACAAAGGAAAAGGAGACTGTAAGGTCAGCTCTTTTAAATGCTTTGATTAAGGGTAGTGTTATAGTTATGTGCTGTGGAGCCGGTTCTGACCTATATAGGGTTTCTGAGGAGCAATGGTGAGTTTAAACCACCAGCCTTGCAGTTCAAACTGACCTTGAGGTCCAGTGCTTATCCTACAATGCCACACCAAGACTCCAAGAATAGTAGAATCACGTAAAATACTTGACCTCTTACCCTTGAGGAAAGGCAAGGTTTTGGAATGAGAGATACTGAGAGTGTCTTAATTGGTTTCTCTTTGTACAATAGGAGGTCTGGGTTTGCTTTCCATAGTTAATATTTGATTTGAACTGAGGTTTTAAACTAGCCCTCTGGTTAATGCATTTGCTACTTATCACCAAGATGGTCACCAGTCTTACCCCATTGGTAAGAGTAGTCACAAGTAGTTAGTGGATGAATGAAAAGATACTCATATTAGTTTCTGTGTTTGCTAACCTTTGTTAACAGCTTGAATTGGAAGGATGATAGTTTTGTTTTTTAACAAATGATGCTCTTTGAAATGACTGTTTAGACAACTCATGTCTCTAGCATTTGTGCTTATTAAATTGAGTGGCTTATACTGACCCTCCTAATTTATTAGCCATCTTGAACATTTCTGGAGTAATGATAGGGTGCTGTAGAATAAGCACTGGACTGCCAACCATAAGGTTGGTGGTTCAAACCCACCAGCCCCCTTTGGAAATCCAATACAGGGTTACTATGAGTTGGAACCAACTTGACGGTAATTAACAACAGTGAGTGGCAGCCCCTTTCTGGAGGTGGGAGAGCCAGTGGTGGTTTCATGGTCTCCATCGGCAGAGGCCGGGTTCTTGCTGTGATGCCAAACAGGTTTCGGTGGAGTGTAAAGACTAAGATCAAAGACCAAGAAAGACCTGGCAATCTACTTTTGCTCAGATCACAACCAAAACTGGGGATGTTGCAGGACTGGACAGCATTCCATACCACTGTACATGCCCTACCCTGAGTTGAGCGTGGGGGTCAGGAACAGTGAGCTCAGTGGTGACCAACAACAGCCAAAGTGCCTGTCTGGAAGCTCAGCTGTTTTATTCTGAAGTTTTAAAAGAGAATGTATCCTGATGAGTGTTTTACTATTGTAATTCTTTCTTATATATTTTTTCACTTTAGGGTACAGACATAAATGGATTACCAACACAAGGACCAACAGCAATTTTGGATAAAAAGAAAGAGTAAAGCGATCTTTCCCAGAGGATCTCATTGTTTTAAAAATGGACCCGATAATCTGAAGCACCGTTATTGTTTCTGACCTTTTTCTCTGAAACCAGAATCCAGGATCGTTTAGCTATTTACCTGATCTAAATGAATCAGGACCTGCATAGTATTTATATTTGAAACTTAGTTAGTTACTTACACTTAATGACCTCATGCCTGAGTTCCTTTTTTCACTGAATTACCTTTCTTTTTTATTGTTGCAGTTTTAATAATAGGAATAAATAGAAGGCTGTGCTGGTAGACTCAGTCCCTCAGGCCACTGGCTTTCATTCAAATGTGTCTGACTGTTGGGGGCTCTCACTTCTTTGGGCTCTTCTTATCTTCTCATCTGGATGGAGCTTTACTTGAAGTTGTGCCGGCTAATGGAAGAGCAGCAGTTTTGGAGCCGATAATGACTTGAAACACAAAGGGATAATTACTGCCCAGCACAATGGAGCAGCTTACCAATGAGAGTACTAATTACAATGTCTTGCTCTGGTGATAGAAATGATAGTCAAATAGGGGAAATGTCTTTGAAAAATGAAACATCTTTTGCATAATTGCCTGATGTATATTATAAAATTCGAATCCTTGCATTCCTTCTACTTCCATAAATGTATTCAATACACTCTGTTTACCTCGTGGTTCTTTTTTCATTGAAAATCTCTTTAAATACTTAAAAAGGAAATTTTTCATCACATAGGATTATAGTGTGAGGGTACTTGGAGGGGTTGACAGCAATATTTTATTTTTTTCTTTGAAGAGTAAATTATACCCATTTCTTTTTGTTACATAACAAGACACTCCAAGTTTTCAACAAGAGACTCCTCCTACTCTGGGTTGGCGGGGCACCTCTGTGCTGTGTGGGCTCCCTCATACAGCCGGGGCCTCTCTGCTTGGTCTTCCATCCTGGGCTCTTCACTTAGAGATCTAAATACTCAAAGATGACTAGCAGACGTATCTTTGTTTCATGTTTATTTACTTCCCTGGAAGCAGGCAGAAGTTAGAAGGAATGTCAGCCCTTAGGTTCCCAGTGAAGGGCAACATGATAAGAACCAAGGGATCTGCAACCCTTGAAAGGGCACTGGCTAGGAGGTCACAAGTCCTGGCTCCCAAGGCTTTAGAAGCTGTGTCTACTCAAGTCACTTACCCACTGTGGACGTTATGTAATTAAAACAGCTCTCAACTTTTAGGATAAGATAGATTCCCACTAGGAAAGAAATGTAGTCGATTAGTTTGTTATATTAAGATTAAGAACTATTGTAAAAATTAGATGTTCATAGTAAAACAGTACAAACATTAGATGAAACGTTAATGTTCTTTCTCTTACTGCAACTCCACAGTTTGCCGTTATTAGTGTTTTATGTAGCCTTTTAGCATTATTCTTAAAATTTGTTTTTATTAAATACACAAACGGCTGCATTATAGATGTTGCAACAATAACCAGCTGTTGGTCTTGACATTTGTCTCCATGTTGGTGAATGATAGATACATAATCTGTGATTTCTTGAGTTACTAACTTGAGACATACTGACTGCCTGTTATAGTTAGGGTCTACTTCACATAGCCTCGCATATACTTTTGTACATTTTGATTGTTGTTAACCAGTGTCTATATGTGTATGCCAGTTCTCTTCCATTTGCTCTGCCAAATCTCTGCCTCTTCACTCTGCTCTTCTGCCAGACAAATCTACATGGACATCAGCTGGCTTCCCATGTTGTTTGGGCGATCTTGGGTTTTCCCAACGGGGAAACCTGTATCTCCAGCAGCAGATACAGATGCAGAGAGGAAGGAATGTGAGGTCAGGGCATTTATTCTGCCGTCTCTCCCTACGAGGTTTGTCAACTGTCCCTCAACCAAGATTCATTACCTTTTTCAAGGTGGCCAACACCACATGACCCACCTTTCAGATTCCAGGGCCTGGGGTGGTGCCGTACATTGCTATAGGCTCTTCATTATTGCGTTATCTCAGAAGTGCCAGCTGCTGTTTCCTGCAACACTGGCTAACGGGATGGGCTTACATACCCGCTGTGCGGACTGTGATGGTTGTTCTTAAGGAGCAGCCAGTCCTGACGCGTAGTTACTCCATACAGGTTTCCAAGGAGCAGCTGGTGGGTTTGAACCACTGACTTTGCTGTTAACAGTCCAGTGCTTATCCTCCAGTGCCAACACGGAGCATGATGATGTTGTTGTTAAGTCCCATGGAGTCGGTTCCGACTCATAGTGACCCTGCACAGGGTTTCTGAGGCTATAAATCTTTATAGGAGCAAAAAGCCTCAACTTTCTCCCACGAAATGGCTGGTAGTTTTGAAGTGCTGATCTTGAGGTTAGCAGCCCGGTTCATAACTGCTATGCTACCAGAGCTCCATATGCTACCAGAGCTCCCAGAGGGGAAGAGAATAGTATAGTGAAATTGGGTTTTCTTAGAGTTATTACTTGTTCCTTCCCATATGCTTCTCGTGACAAGGGTTCCCTAAGCCTGGTGTGCACAGCTGTGGTCCTTGGAACTGACTTTTTTCACCCTAATAAAGTTGAAGTTCTTGGGTGCTGCTAACCAAAACGGGTGTGAATACTCCAGAGGTACCTCAGAAGAAAAATCTGGTGAGCTGCTTATTAGAAACCTGGCACTGGAAAGTATGGCTACATCCATGTGATTTTACTTTATTTCTTTTTTTAGTTCAGTTGTTTTCATTGCTTAGACAATTTCATGTTGGTCCACTGATTTTCACAAGGGTGTTAAGTCAATTCTATGGGGAAAGAAGAGCCTTTTTGTAAATGGTGCTAGGGAAATTGGATTTCCACAGCAGAAAAATTAAACAGGATCCATGCCTCACACAATACATCAAAAAAAATTTTAATGGATTAAGGATTTAACGTGCAAATTAAAACCATAAAATTATTAGAAGAAAGTGTACGAGCAACATTGTCAGTCCTAGCTTTTAACAGAGGATTATGTAATAGAAAAGCATGAATAGCAAAAGATAAGTTGTTGTTTTGTGCCATTGAGTCAATTTGAACCCATAGCAACCCTATATAGGGTTTCCCAGGAGTGACTGGTGAGCTTGAACCACTAACCTTGCAGTTCAAACCAACTTTGCAGTCTAGCACATTCATCCACAGTGCCACACCAGGACTCCCAAAGTCAGATAGAACATCATAAAAAATGTTTTAAATGTACCAAAATAAATGAAAAGACAGCCTAAAAACTAGAAGAGTATCTTTTGAAAGCATATATCTGGTGAGAATCTAAGGAGCTCTGGTAGCGTAGTGGTGACGAATCGGGCTGCGAACCTTAAGGTCAGCGGTTCAAAACTACCAGCTGCTCCGCGGGAGAAAGATGAGGCTTTCTACTCCCGTAAGGATTTACACCCTCGGAAACCCTGTACAGGGTCGCTATGGGTCGGAACCGACTCGACGGCACTTAACAACAACAACAATCTGGTGAGAATCTAATAGTTAAAATATGAATATATAAGATTTTTAAATTCTAACAAAAAATCCAATCATAAAATGGGCAGAGGATTTAAGTAGAACTTTCACCAGAGGCTGTTCCTACGACCACCAAACTTATGGAAATCGTTTGCCATCAGAGAGATGCAGATCAAAACCACAGTGAAGTGCTATTTTTTTGCCACTAGGATGCCTAAAATAAAAAAAATTTAAAAATACATGAGTGAGGATTAGATCCATTGTTGATGGGATTGTAAAATGGTACAGCCCTGTGGAAAATAATGTGATGGTTCTTCAAAACACGAAAAATAGAGCTACCATATGACCCAGGAACGCTTTCCTACATTTGAAAGCAGAGACTGTTCACAGTAGTCGAGTGGTAGGACATAATCTAAAACCTGTCAACAGATGAGTGGATTAACAGCGTCGTAAGTACATACAATGTGAGACAACTCAGCCACCAGGAGAAATGAAGTCTCCATACATGTGACAAAATGGATAGAGCTGAGGGAAATTGTTACTGGGAGTGCTAATCTCCCCTCTGTCCTCTAAGACTACAAGAAAAGGCTCTTGCTTTCTGCTGATTAAGAATAGGTAACTCATGGAACGAGAAAGGCTGTGTGCTGGCGGCCATGAGGCAGGCTTGCAGAATGTGCCTTTTGGTTGTTTAAATGATTATATACACCTGAGTGTTTCTGTGTACATCCCCCACCACCCCCCAAGAAACACAAAGGGAATAGAAGCAAATATTGTTGAATGTTGATGCATGGAGGGGGCTGTAATCAGTGCAATGAAACGATGAGTGTAAAACTGACGTTCTCCCATGTAAACTAATTACTCAATTCACAATAATAACAAAAAACAAGAACAGTCAGGTGAGACAGAGTTTTATGCTAACAAAGTAGGGCTTCATGCAATACTGTAACCCTGAAACTGTGTCCCCCCAACCCACCTACACACACACACACACACACACACACCTCTGCCACCACTATCTCCAGGAACACTAGGTAGTGGGTTGAACAGCATTACTCGTTAATTGTACATGTTTGTGAAAATTTCATCTACTTGTGTGATCTCCGTCACAATTTCAAAAAGAAACAGCAGTGACATGGATCCTATCAGCTCTCCTAAACTCTTCTCTTTCCACTTCATTTAAAAATTTTATTCCACATAGAATGCATTAATATATTCTTACTGTAAGAGAATTTTAAAACTCCATCTGATCCCCTATCCTAAATATCACTCATGATGCTTTTTTTTATTATTATTGTTGTTGACTTTCAAACTAGACTTTAAATAATTTGAAGGGAAAAATCAATCAATATCAATGACAATCATTCACACATGAACCATCTGTTTTAAAGTCTACTCATCTGTTATTTTTTTTTAGTTCCATTTTGCTATATATTTTTTAAATATAAGACTAATATGTTTGGACTTCTGTTGTGGTGCTGCAGGGTCAGCACTGGACTGTGAACCACAAAGTCAGCAGTTCAAACCCACTAGCTGCTCCTTGGAAACTTTATGCAGGGTTGTGTGTCGGGGTCTGGTCTCGACAAGGGGGTGAGTACATGAAGGTGGGGTGTCTGGCGACGAGAGAGAGAGAGAGAGAGAGAAAACAGACACAAAGAAGACAGACACACTGGTTTGATGCAAGCTGCCAGACAGACTGCTCAAGGGCAGACATTGCACACAGCACTAACTCTAGGTGGGATGTCTGGAGAGGCGAGAGAGAAAAAGAAACACTCGGAGACCAGAGTGGATGCAAAACCAGCAGACAGATTCTCCATGGCTCTGCAAGCAGTAATGCATGCGGGCTTCAGTCTGCAACCGTCTTTTATTTCGGGAAAGGACCTTACACAAAGGAAGGAGGGGATTATTAAGACAGGGTACAGAAATGAAATGTGATTAATCGTT
>NW_006408539.1:796755-805046 GCF_000296735.1 Chrysochloris asiatica | reverse complement strand
TGGGTTCCCTTTTTACTCTCTTGGTGAAATCTTTTGATGCACACAAGTTTTTAATTTTTAGTATGTCCCACTCATCTAAGTTTGTCTATTTTTGTTTGTGTATTTTTCCAAATGTGTGGCAGTCTGAATATTCCCTGAATTAGTGCCCTCACGTTCTTCCATATTTTTTCATTGATGATCTTCATAATTTTAGGATTCACATTTAGATCTTTAATCCATGTTGAGTTCATTTTTGTATAGGGTGTGAGGCAAAGGTCTTGTCTCAGTCTTTTACATATCGCTTTCCAGTTCTGCCAGCACCATTTGTTTCAGAGACTGTCTCTTCCCCATGCAATGTGTCTAGGCACTTTGTCGAAAATCATTTGGCTGTAAGTGGTTGGGATAATATCTGAATTCTCGATTCTATTCCATTGATCAATGTCTCTTTTGTTGTACCAGTACCAGGTGTTTTGACCACCGTAGCCATATAGTAAAGTTTGAAATTGGGGAGTGACAGACCTCCAACCTTGTTCTTCCTGTGCTATTTAATTTTTGATGACTTCCAATTTTCCAAGATTCATACTTCTTACACTCCACGTTCTGATTATTCATGGATATCTGCAGTTATTTCTTCTCAGTTTGAATCATGCCACATCAGCAAATGACGGTCCTGAAAGCTTTACTAGATCAAGGTCATTAATATCAACTCCACTTTAATGAGGCAAGCTCTTCCCCTGCTGTATTGAGTGCCTTCCTACTTGAGGGGCTTCCAGGACTATCTCAGGCAATGTTCCACTGCTCTTCAAAAAGTTTTCACTGGCCATTTTTTTTTTTTTTTTTTTCAGAAGTAGAACTCCAGAAGCTTTCTTACTACTGCTCTATCTTAGTCTGGAAGCACCACTGAAGCCAGTCCTCCATGGGTGACCCTGCTGGTATCTGAAATACTAGTGGCATAGCTTCGAGAATCACAGCAATACCCAAGTCACCACAGTAGAACAAACTGACAGACGAGTGATGAGTGATGGATTGGCTCCATTTAAATGCCAGATTCTCTGAGAAGCCTTTCATTTCTCTGCTGTGAAGTGGCCCTTGCCTCTGTGCTCTGCAAGCTCCCCAGTCCTCATCCAGATGATCATGCTTACAGTTAGCTGGGTCCCTGCTGTCTCTCACAAGACTGTGAGTTGTCTTTATGTACTACCTCCCACAGTTCCTTGGAGGATACATTTTAAATGTTTTGGAGCCAAATAGAAGAAATGCAGCACAATTATTGTTATTGTTATTATGTGCCGTGGAATCAGTTCTGACTCATAGTGACCCTGTACAGGGTTTACGAGGCTGTAACTCTTTACGGGAGCAAAAAGCCTCATCTTTCTCCTGCGGAACAGCTGGTAGTTTTGAACTGCTGACCCTGAGGTTCACAGCCCGATTCGTCCCCACTACGCTACTAGAGCTCCTTAGAGCTCCTTATTAGAAATTGCTAAATGCAAACCCAACAAATTATTGTTGTTAGCGAGTTGATTGATTCGAACTCCTGGACCCCCAGTGTTCAGAATAGAACTACCCCATAGCATTTCTGTGGCTGTGGTCTTTCAGAAGCAGCTTTCCAGGCCTACCACCAACCTTTAGGCTGGTAGTCAAGGGCTTAACCATTTGCACAGCCCAGGGACCCAGTCAATAATTACTTGGATCTTTCCCCCTCACATTTTTGTTGCACTTGAAAGAGTAATTTCATTGAAATTTCATTGACAAAATAATTTCAATGACCTCGTCAGACAACCAAGTTACCACTCAAAGCCTTGTGACCCAATGAAGAGTTCTGGATTCTGAGTTGCTGCTTCTCTGGGTTATTTTTGCTAGGTATCCCCACCTCTGTTCTCTGAAAAATGGTAGGTTAGCCCAGGCTAGGGAATAAATCCTTTAGTTCATCATACTTCTGCCTTCTGGGAGATTTGCATCACCTAATGAGACTGGTGGTCTCATTAGCATATAATTACATCCTTATATAAGACACGATCTTTGTGGGTGACAATTTTTTTTTTAATTTGACCAAATATGATTCATTGGCAGACACAAAATAAGTCTGCTCATGCTTTCTAAGGTCATGATTAGTTATATTTAAGTATTTAAGTCTTCTCTTGATTAGTTATTAAGGAGCCCTGGTAGCACAGTGGGTTATATGTTGGGCAGCTAAATACAAGGTCAGCAGTTCAAATCTACCAGCCAGTCCATGGGAGAAAGATGAGACTTTCTGCTCCCATAAAGATTTACAGCCTCAAAAACCCTATACAGGGTTGGATGGTACACCACCACCATCACCACCACCATTAGATTAGTTGTTAATAAGCAGGTATTAAAATCCTGGTGTGGCACTGTAGGATAAACACTGGACTGCTAACTGCAAGGTCAGTGGTTCAAGCCCATCAGCCACCCACAGCACTTCACCACAGCATTAAAGTTAAGGAGCTCTGGGGTTATAGTAGGTAAGTACTTA
Organism: Chrysochloris asiatica; assembly: GCF_000296735.1. Taxonomy (NCBI): domain Eukaryota; kingdom Metazoa; phylum Chordata; class Mammalia; order Afrosoricida; family Chrysochloridae; genus Chrysochloris; species Chrysochloris asiatica. Next base: position 802,576 of record NW_006408539.1, on the reverse strand, counting down.
GCTGCTAACTAAAAGGTTAGTGATTCGAAAACACCCAGTAGCTCCAAGGGAGAAAAGACTTAATCTTTTTCCATTAAAAGTACAGCGTAGAAAACCCCATGGGGCAGTTGTACTCAGTCAGAATCAGTACATCAGTCAGACTCACCTCAACAGCACAGTGCCTGGCAGAGGTAAGTGTACTCAATACATTGTGAGCTAGTATTAACTCGTGACTCTTGCTACTTTGTCCCCAGCTGGAAGGAGACAGGGAGACCTGCACAGTGCTCCCCCGGCTATCCCTTCAGCCTCTGGGTGGATAGCAACTCTCGGGGAAAGCTGTCAGCAGCTGAGATGGTCTGACTGTCTCACGGCTAAGTCCACAGGCCTAACCTCAGGGCTCTGTAGCTATATACCTGGCCTCCCCTGCTGGTGGGAGAGATTTGAGAGCTAATGGCAGGCAGGCAGCACCCATGAATCCAAACTCCTGAGTCACTGCCTTTTGAGCATCCATCATTCTCGGCAGCAGTATCCTTCTCTGACTGATAACAGCTGGCATTGGCAGACAACTGATCACTGAGTCAGGTGAGACCTTAGATGTCCTTGGTCCAGGGATGTTGGATATTGACACTCAGATATTGACACAACCTGCTTGCTGTGCATTCTTGTCCAAATCCTCTCAAGTCCCTTGAGCTCAGTTCCTCATCTCTAAAATGAAGGGATTGGTTCATCTCTAGTCTCCTCCCAGTTGTAAACCTTGTTTGACTACCTAGTCCACCATCTTTTACTTAACTACGTGAGTGGCCAGATCTCATTTCTCTTTCACAGCTGGGAGCTCCCACTGTCAGAAGGTTCTTACACTGAGCTGAAGCCTGCAGTCTGAAGCTTAGAACCTTTGATCCTAATTTGGTTCACTGACATAGTACAGTCTCCTCATGCCCCTGAGAGTTATTATATTATTTATCTCATGTCTTCTCTGAACCGACTTGTTCTTACCCAGTTCCCTCAGTCATTCCATACCCGTCATGATTTCTAGACCTCTCATCAGCCTCACTGTCCTGCCAGGACAGATTCCAGGAGCTGACAATCATGTCATGTGATTTGAAATTCTGGATTATGAAAGTGAACAAGCATTTATTGACAGAAGCATGCTACACACATTATCTAATGTTCACAGCAACTTTATGAGTGAGATAGTATCTTACCTACTTTGTAGAAGAGAAAACTGAGCCTCCGGAGGTTTAGTAACTTTCCAAGACTATTTGGCTCATGAGTTATGGAACCAGAATGCAAACCTCGGTCTGTCTGACTCCACAGTCTGTGTTCTCCTTTCTCAGGCTTGAAATCATTTTCTAGAGGTAGCCTTGATCTTACTGGGGGAGTACCTTTCTCTAGATCTAAGTCCTTTTTGGACCTTTCAGCTTCCATAAGGAAAGTCAGCTCCACCCCAGTTTGTCCACACACATGGTCTGTATTAAACTCGTAACACAGAAAAGTTCTAGATCTCACAGTAGTTATAAAAAACTCAGCGAGCAGACTTTGAAGAAGGCATGGCTTACTCATCTAACCCCACTTTTTGTCTACCTTTCTTTTCCTCCTGCTTTTAATGTTGCAATTTTGGGTAGTTCATGCATATTTATTTGCAAGTCATCTTAAGTACTTTTAGCAGAAAGAGTGTAAACAACTAACAAATAAAGACATAGCCCTCATTCTTTCCCTTTTAGAGTATCTGGATGGAATTTTCCAGAATATAAGCAAGCTCTTTTAGCTGTCTGCCCTACTTACTGGGTTTACAGTCACCAAATACCCTATGGGACCTTCTTAATTTGGAACACATCCTATCCACTTTTTTTCTTTTTTACTTTTCAGTCTGCAGCATTAAAAATAAAAAGTAACTTATGTTTTTTTGTTTGATGGGTAATGTGTTTGCTGGGTACACAATTCACAAGACACAAGAGTACACATAGAGAATGATTTCTTCCTCCTACTCTGATTCCCTGGAGTCCTGGTGTGGTGCTATAGGATAAGCACTGGGCAGCTAATCACAAGGTCAGTGGTTCAAATCCATTAGTTGCTCCTTGGAGACCCTATACAGCATCACTATGAGTCAGAAACCTCTGGTTCCCAGGCACCCAGTTTCCTCCCTAGGAGACAATCAACTTCACCAGCCTCTTCTTTATCCTTCCAGGGATGTTCACTGCCTGCACAAGCAAATACAGCTAGATGCACACATTTTACTTTCTCTTTTTTTTTTTGCACAAGCTTACAATATGCAATTAAAAGTGGACGTTAAGAAGAAAAAATGTATATTGAATATCAGTGAATATGCATTTGTTTTACATACAATATAACTATTTTTTTAAAGACTCAATCATCCCCATAGTGAGTCCTGGTAGGATCCTATATGATAAGCACTGGACTGCTAACCATTTTGGTGGGTCAGCAGTTCAAACCCACCAGCTAAAGGAGAAAGATGAGATTTTCTGCTCTTATGAGCAGGAACCCTAAGAGTCAGAATCAACTCAACAGCAGTGTTGTTTTTTTGTTATTGTTTAGTCATCCCCATTGGCCAAATGATCTACCAGATATTTAGGACCAAGTGATGGTGGTGGTGGTGGTGGTGGTGTGCCATGGAGTCGGTTCCTACTCATAGCAACCCTGCATAGGGTTTCCAAGGCTATAAATCTTTACGGGAGCAGAAAGCTTCATCTTTTTCAAACTGCTGACCTTGCAGTTCTCAGAGCGAGTCGTAACCACTTCCCTCAATAGCCTTTTAGCATCTGGGCTTGACTCTGACAAGGTGGACAAGTGTTGTGGACGATGGATCTGTTTGTATTATCCACAGATTCCATGGACACTGGCATGTACTGTCTTTGGTGACGCTAGCCAACCTGACGGGGTTCACGTGGCTCCTAACCATGATGGGTGCACAGTGGAGGGAGGGGAGCTGGAGAGATATTTCAAAAAATGATGTAGTTACTTGTATATTTGTTTACTGCAGCCCTGTTCACAATATCCAAAAGTGGAAATAACCTAAGTGCCCATCATAGATAAACAAATTGTGTGGCACATACATGCAATGGAATATTATTTTGCTATAAAGAGAAATGAAGTTCTGTTGGATAGTTTTTCTATTTTCAGGACTGTGGATCTGAACTCAACACACAATGCTTGGCCCACCAGCTGGGATTTCCTGAATTCCAGAGATGCTGGGGAGGATTTTTTGTTTTTTGTTTTTGCCCCAGAGTATTAAAATCCTACAGTACCATACAAGGACTCCATATTTCATATATATATATATATATATGTGGGCTTCAAAAGTTTTGTGGAAAATTTCCATATCTTTTAATTCCATTTTTCCATGGAAATTTTGAAGCCCCCTTATAGGTGTGTATGTGTGTATTTATTTGAATGCACACGTGATGTGGCACAGTAGGTTAAGCTCTTGACTTCAAGTTCTGTTTGAACCTAAAGGTTGGCTGTTCAAATTCATCAGCCACTCCTTGGAAAACTCTATTACAGGGTTGCTATGAGTTAACAACAACAATATATTCTAACTGTACAGCTGTATAAAAATTGAAGAGTAAAAGTTATATCCCAGTCCAAATTTTGCTAACTTTAATTTCTTAAATAAATTGGAATTCTCAGTATATAATTTATTAAGCTTAATTACACTTATCAGTCTTTGAGCAGTAGAAACTGCTCAGAGTGAGAGAGTCACATATTGCCTTTGTTGTTGTTGTGAAGTACCATAGAGCCGGTTCTGACCCATAGTGACCCTGTATAGGGTTTCCAAGGAGCAGCTGGTGAGCTTGAACCGCCGACCTTGCAGTTCAAATGGCTTTGCAGTCTGATGCATTAACCCACAGCGCCACATCCCTCCTCATTTAGCATGTAGGTACTTTCGTGATGTTTTTGCTTAGTGCACAGTTTTTGCCTATCTGGGAAATAGGGTGAGAAAGGCTTTGATTGCCTGGTGAAATGGTTGTCTATTTAATTTTAAAAAATGTTTACTCGGTGTCTACTGTGTGCCTGGAACTATGACAAGGAACAAAACAAAGTCCCTGCCTTATCAAGTTTACTTTCCAGTGGGAAGAAGACAAATAAACAGATAATTATATAATGTGTCAGGAGTTGATTTTACACAAGGAGGAATAAGGAGAGGGAAGTATGCTGAGGTGGGGAGAAGGGACCTGGATTGGGAGGTGCAGGGTGATGGAGGAGAAGTTCTCTGAAAAAAGTCACATTTGACCAGAGCCTTGAAGGCAGTAAGGGAAGAAAGGGTTAAGAATGGCCCAAGTTGCTTAATTATGCTTTATTTGCTTATTTAATTGGTATCTTCCCCCATAGGAATGTGAGCTCTTTTAAGGCAATGATATAGTTAATCTGGAACACCCTACTGGCAGTTATTTGTCATGCAATAAAATATTCACTATTAAAAATAATAATAATGAGAGTTCCACCAAGATGGCGAACTAGGCAGATATAATTAAAAGGACCCTCTACAACAAAGATATGAGGGATGAAATTAAACAGACACAGATGAAAATTCGGGAACCCAAAACTTCAGAGGAAAGATTAGAGAAGTGAACTGAACTGAGTGTTTGCTGGGAGGAGAAGCTGAGAAGGGACTATGAGAAAGGGAGACTGACTGGGGAACAGCCAGACAGACTACTAGACTATCTTGTGAGCAGCTTCGGCAACAGAAGGTGGCCTGGCAGAGCAGAGTCACACAGGTGATGGAAAAGGTGTGATTCCTTAAATTTCCCCATGCTCCCCTAGTGACCAGAGTTGTAGCCAGCTCCCGCCCTCATCTACCCCCAGCAGAACTACCCTCAGGGAGTTCTGAGCACTGTGGTTGGAAGCCACACCAGCGTGAGGTGCTTTGGGACCTGCATTCAAGCAACCTTGGGTCCAGACCTACAGAACCCACAGAGCCACCAGACTCACCAGACCAGCATTAACCAGTCACCCTGCCCCCAGCTGCCCTGTGGTCCTAACAGACACAGAAACCAGCCCTATCACGGGCCTCCAACAACTAACTACTTCCGGATTGCATGCCTGAAGATAGATAACTCCATCTATAGCCAGCAACTCTGCGGTCGCATCCACCTTGTGAGCTCCTTGGCTTTAGAAGTCCCCCAGAATGTTCTCTTCTCGAGGGCCAACAGTTGCGCTGTATTTTTGGTGTTACTGTTGTTTTCATGTTTGGGTTTTCGTTTCAGTTTGTTTATTCTTACTCCTTCTACTTCTCTTTTTATTCCCTTGGATTTTATCCTTTCTATCGCTGCCGTTGGATCGTGGCTTTGAGGCGGGGTCGACCAACTTAGAGACCCACAAGCGCAGCCCAAAGCGTCTCATTACAACCCTGTCGCCCCTGCTGCGCTTCCACCTCTTGACTGACGCGACATCCGAGGATGGAAATCCCACCTTTGAGCCGGTTTTAAGGGCCGTAGCGCAAGGAGATTCGTGTTTAACAGTGACCACACAACCGCCACTGGTCTGTCTGTCGTGCTGTGGTAGTTTGAATGCTATGATTCTGAGGGCTATGCCACCGGTATTTTAAATAACCAGCAGGGTCACACATGGTGGACAGGTTTCAGATGAGCTTCCAAACAAAGACAGACTAGGAAGAAAGAGTGACAAACTGGTTCCGAATCACTGAAAACTCTATGAATAGCAGAGAAACACTGTCAGATACAGGACGGGAAGGTGGGAAGGCACTCACAATGTGACTGGAGGAAAAAAAGCCTCCTCCAAGTAGAGAAAAGCTCACAGAACCTTCATTTGCTAATGGGCCACAAATCAAAATGAAGAGAAACAGCTGTAAACATCCATTGAAAAT
>NW_006408539.1:779663-794241 GCF_000296735.1 Chrysochloris asiatica | reverse complement strand
GATGTCATGCTGGGTAAGGTGGAGGGTCAGAGAAAAAGAGGAAGACCCCCAACGAGATGGATCAGCCAGGTGGCATCATTGATGGCATCACGTGTGGCGGCGGTAGTGAGGTTGGCCCAGGATGAGACATTGTTTCGTTCTGCTGTGCATGGGGTCACTATGAGTTGGTTCCGACTTGATGGCACCTGACAACAACATCATCACTGCTTTTGTTTTTTCTTTTCTTCTGTTTCTCATTTGCCCTCTTCTCCCCACCGCCCTCTGATCGTTCTTTAGTATGCTTTCTCTTTACAACTTGCCTCTCCCTGGGTTTTCTAAGCTTTTACTTTTATTTCTTCCTTCCTTTTATTTTCTCACTAATTTTTCTCTTCGATAGCTCTGTTTTTCTGTTCCTCTTTTGTCTGTAGACTTTTTTTTTTTTTTTTTTTTTTTCTGGGTTGCTGCCTGTTTTTATTTCTTTGTTATATTACCTTTTAATTGCTGATCCCTTGATGGTTTCTTCTGTTTTGTTTTCGTGTGTGTGTGTGTGTGTGTGTGTGTGTGTGTGTGTGTGTGTGTAGGAGGGGTTTTCTGTTTCCCGTCTGATAGGAGACAGCAACCGTGTTCATACCACAGAGCCACAGCTTTACCTCCTGCAGCTCCATCTATTGGGCAAATACCAGCTTCTATGTAACTGATCAATGGTAGACAGCAGCCAACATCAGCCAAACCCACCCTAAACTGAGCTGCACGAACAGCTAACAAGAATGGAAGACACATTTCCATTCTCTGACTACACCCACAGGAGACAGTTGGTCAGATCCTAAGAACAAATCAGCATACCATCATCAATTAAATACAAATAGGCCAACTCCACAATGCCCCAGAGATAGTAGACAATTTTAGCTCACACATAGAAACAAGAAAGAATGGCTCTGACCAAGATACAGAGACAGAAAATGTTTCTGAAGAATAAAAGGTAATGAACTAACAGCAAAAGAATTCAAAAGAATAATATTTAGGTATTTTCAAAGGATTGGCAGAAAGATTAAGGAAAGCAAGGAAGGCACAGAAAAAAAACTTTAGAAGAATTCAGGAAAATATAAAAACAAACAGACAAAATAAATACAAATTTTGAAACAATACAAAACCTTCAATTATAAATTCAGAAGATTAAGTCTAAGATTTCAGAAATGGACAATACATTGCCAAGACAAAGGGATAGAATTGAAGCAATGGAAGTCCAAAATAGTGAACTTGAAGCTAAATCTCTCAACACTAGTAGCTAGAAGAACAATCAGAAAACACAACAATAACAACAACAACAACAAAAATACAAAGAAAGCCTAAGACTTATGTGGGACACCATGAAGAGGCACAACTTATAGGTGATCAGAATTCTAGAACAGGAAGAGACAGTAAAAAACACAGAAAAATTTGTCCAAGAGTTGTTGGAAGAAAACTTCCCTAACATCATGGAAGACAAGAAAGTAACCACACAAGAAGTTGAGTGCACACTGAACAGGATAGATCTCAAAAGAAAATCACCAAAATATCATAATCAAACTTTCCAAAATCAAAGACTAGGAAAGAATCCTGAGAGCAGCTCAGGAAAAATGGAAAATTATATACAAAGGAGAACCAATAAGATTAAGCTCTGATTTCTCAGCAGAAACCATGTAGGAAAGAAGGCAATAGGATGCCATATACAAAACTCTGAAAGAAAAAAATTGCCAATTGAGAACCCTATATCTATTAAGCTGTCCCTCAAATATGATGGCAAAATTAGGACGTTTCCTGATAAACAGAAATTGAAGGAATTTGTAATGACCAGACCGACTTTACAAAACATGCTAAATAACAGCAGACAATAACCTGAGATAACCATACATGGCAACACCATGTAGAGCTCAATCCAGATACAGAAGTATCTAAAGTATGTAAGAGTCCTGGTGTGGTGCTGTAGCATAATGTGCTGGACTGCAAGGTCAGTTTGAACTGCAAGGTCAGTTGTTCAAACCCACCAATGGCCCCTCACAAACTCTATACAGTGTCACTATGGGTTGGAACTGACTTAATGGAACTTAACAACAACAAAGTATCTAAAGTAAACTAAGAGTCCTGGTGTGGCGCTATAGGATAAACACTGGACTGCAAGGTCAGTTTGATCTGCAAGGCTGGTGGTTCAAACTCACCAACTGCTTTTTGAAAACCCTTCGAAACTACCAGCTGTTCTGCAGGAGAAAGATGAGACTTTCTGCTCCCGTAAAGATTACAGCCTCGGAAGCCCTGTACAGGGTCGCTATGAGTCGGAACTGACTTGATGGCACATAACAACAACAACATACAGGGCTGGTTTGAGTTGCAACCAACTCCACGACACTTAACAACAACAACAAAGTAAAACAAGGAGTCCTGGTATGGTGCTATAGCATAAGAACTCGACTATAATGTTGGTTTGAACTGCAAAGTCAGTGGTTCGAACTTACCACTAGCTCCTCAGAAACCCTATGCAGGGTAACTATGAATCAGAACATCCTCAATGGCACACAACAACAACAACAACAACATGAGTTGTAATCGACTCACTGGCACAACAACAACTGGCGCTACCTCAAGGAGTCCTGGTGGCAATGTGAATTCCATACTGTTCACTGCAAGTTTGACCATTCAACCCCACCAGTCACTCTGCAGGAAAAAGGTGATGCTGTCTTCTCCCTAAGTATTTACAGTCTCTCACAGTTTGGCAGTGGTGGTGGTTATGTGCTGTGGAATCAGTTCCGACTCATAGAGACCCTGTATAGGGTTTCCGAGGCTGTAAATCTCTACGGGAACAGAAAACCTCATATTTTTCTAGTGGAACAGCTGGTAGTTTTGAACTGCTGACCTTGAGGTTGGCAGCCCGACTCGTAACCACTACACTACCAGAGCTCCTTTTTTTCGCAATTTATGAGGCTAGAAATCTAAATTCTGAGTACCAGCTTTGCAGGAAAGTCCTTGACTCCTTTTAGCATCTGTAGGCCCGGCATTCCTTAGAACTCCCCATGTTTCTTGGCTTCATTTCCCCCCCTGAATCTAGGAGCTTCTCGTTTCAGGAACCCTGAGTTCAAAGGATGCACTCCACTCCTGTCTTTTTTCTTTCTCGATGGAAATAGGCCCCTCTTTCTCTGCTCATTTCTCTCCTTTTATCTCTGGTAAAATAAAAGGTGTTGCAGGTCACAGCTCTGGGAAATTCTCTTACATAGGATCAGGGTTGTGATGGGATTAAGGGCATTGCTGTCGTTAAATTCTGACTCATAGTATAGTATCAAGTATCAAGAATCATAGTATGAAGGGGATACTGAATAACTTAAAATCAGGAAAGGTGTGCATTAGATTTGTATCGTTTTACCATACTTATTCATTCTGTATGCTGAGCAAAATCCACAACGCTAGATTATATAAAGATGTACAAGGAATCAGGAATGGAGGAAGACTCACTAACAACATGCAATATGCAAATGATACAACCTTGCTTTCTGAAAGTGAAGAGGACTTAAAATACTTACTGATGAAGATCAAAGACTACAGTCTTCAGTATGGATTGCACCTCAGTGTAAGGAAAACAAAAATCCTCACTCCTGGACCAATAAATAACATCATGATAAATGGAGAAATGATTGACGTTGTCAAAGACTTTATTTTGTTTGGATCCACAATCAGCACTCATGGAAGAAGCAGTCAAGAAATCAAACGACATATTGCGTGAGGCAATTCTGTTATACAAGACATCTTTAAAGTGTTCAGGAACAAAGATGTCAATTTGAGGATTAAGATGTGCCTGACCCAAGCCATGATATTTTTAACAGCCTCGCATGCATGAGAAAGTTGGACAGTAAGGAAGACCATACAAGAACCGATGCATTTGAGTTATGGTGTTGGAGAAGAATATTAAAAGTATCATGGACTGCAAGAAGAAAAAACAGATCTGTGTTGGAAGAAGTAGTCAGAATGCTCCTTAGAAGCCCGGATGATGAGACTTGGTCTCTTATACTTCAGACATATTTTCAAGAGGGATCAGGTCCTGGAAAAGGACATCATGTTTGCTAAAGTGGAGGATTGCAAGAATAGAGGAAGACCCCAACGAGATGAATTGACACAGAGGCAGTCCAGAGTTTATCCTAGAGCAGCCCACTCTTAATCCTTGGTGTTTTAATCACTTCAGATCAGATCACAGGGGGTCATCACATTAACTGCCACATTACATCATTACATAGCTACCAGAGTACTGAAAATAATGGTCTAGCCAAACACAATTCAATCCCTGAAACATAGGGATTCTAGAGAACAGAGTAAAACTGTTTTTAGGGTTTCTGACACTGTAAATCTTTATGGGAGCAGACAGCTTCATCTTTCTCCCAACTAGAAGCTGGTGGATTTGAACCAACCATCCTTGCATTTATTAGTCCATGGTGCCATCAGGGATCCTAACAATGCATTGTTGTTATGTTGTTAAATGCCCTTAGTTTGGTTCTGACTCAGAGACTTCTGTAAGGGTGGCTAGTGGGTTTGAACCATTGGGCCTAGTGGTTAGCAGTCCAGTGCTTACCCTAAAGCACCACACCAGGATTCCATAGCACATAGTAAACAACCTTGATGTGAATTTTTAATTATTATTAATGATATTGTCAGTAATCCTGTAAGTGCAATACCATCACCAACATCATGTATACAATTTGGAAGAGCAAACTGGTTGTTATTAAGTGCTTTTGAATCAATTCTGACATAGTGACCAGTATAGGGTTTCTGAGGAGCGACTGGTGAGCTTGAACTTGCTGATCAAACCGACTTTGTAGTCCAGCGCGTTAACTCACAGCGACACACCAGGACTCCAAACTGATTTGGAGAGGTTAATTGCTCAAGAAAATTAATCCAGTAGTTTCACTTTACTGGATTTTTAATCCCAAACATTTGTCGCTATACCATATTGATATTCTTAACCTATGGGGCTTATTTTTTCAGACAATATTGTGGGCAAGTCTAGACATGCCAGTCCTTCATCAAAAACTTCCTTTTATTTCCCATTTCTTCAGAGATCTACAATGAATTGCTTGACTTAGAATTCTTATTTAGTTATAATTAGCAAGCGCTGTAATGAAGTTAAACCACCTGAACAAATGGTGTAAATTAAGAGAGGTTTCTAAGCGAGAGTTTTTGCAGCGTCTACATTTTGACACGTGTCTTTGCCGTTGGCCAAGAGTCGCTGGCGGAGGGGTGGGGGCCGAAGTAAGCAACGTTTGAAAGACTACATTTCCCAGGAGTCTGAGCGTGCTGCGCGCCACGTGACCGACGGCTGAAGCTCACCCGGCTGTTCGGTGTTTAGCAGTGTTCTTCGCGGCTTGTCTTCTCTCCCCGCCTCCGGCCCTTCGCACTGGACGCGGCTAGAGCCGGAGCTGGAGGTGGAGCAGGAGTTGCAGAGACGTGGAAACATGGAGGCCTGAGCTGGCGTGCACCACCTCGGGCTGCGGCAGCGATCGCGGTTTCTGCTAATCCGCCTCTTGCACCCGCTCGACCGTCGTGGAGCTGAAGCGGGTCTCCCGCCGCTGAGACAGGTGGGCTGTGGCGCCGTCCCCGGCTGCGCTGCTCAGGAAGCCCGGCGGGCCCCCTGTCCCTTGTCAACGGATTAGGGGGACACCTTCCCCTCTCCCTCTCAGTGACAGGAGGTGGGGGGCAGCTGCGCCAGAGCGGGGGTGGGTTGCGGAGGTCCTTTCCCTGCCAGCGGGGCCACCCCGGAGCGGCTGTGCGGGCGCTGGAGAGCGGGCCTGCTTCTCTGGGCTGGAGAACCGCTTCCGTCCTCCTCCTTTCGGGGTGGCTGTGGCTGTGTGACCACGGGGCTGAGGGGATGAGTTCGTTCAGAACGTGAGAGGGACTTCTGTCCGAGGCTGGGGTTGGAAGTTGCGGGTTTTTTCGAAGAGCAAGTAGATGCTTCCGGGGATGGGCCGTTGTTGATTTTACAAATGGGCGTGTGATGAGCAGGGTGAGCAAGTGTTTGTTTTTGAATATAATTATTGAGATATAATTCACCTCCCATAAACTCCACCCTTTAAAAAGTACAATTAAAGTACCATTCAGTGACTTTTTAGTATATCCACAAATATTGCTATTTAGTGTAATCCCAGAACATTTTCCTCACACCAAAAAGAAACCGTGTACTCCTTAGCTGTCATTTCCATTTCACCCCAGCCCCTGACACCACCAATCGGCTTTCTATGGATTTGGATTTCCCTGAACAAGTGTAACTGAAGGGCAAATGGGTGGGAACTTAACTCTGACACTAGTGTGGTTTCAGGGGAGTCGGGTGGTAAAACCTGATAGGATGAAGGACCGAGAAGGTGATGAAATGATGGGCTGATTTGATAGGGTCAGCATATGGGTCACCTAGGATAGATCGGAATGGGGGCAAGTGGAGTGCGTTCTGTGAAGAGGCGAGTGGGAAGGTTGGAGAAGGGGGAGAGGGGCTGTGATTAAAGATGGAAGACATGGAGATACGGAGGCCTTGGAGAGGATTTGAGGCAGACAGTTTGGACTGTTGAGATGAAAACTCAAGAGAGGAGCTGAAGATGGATGGGAAGAGAATCGTTAGGGAAAATGCTTGCTGCTGAGAATGAAAATAATGGGTATATGAATTTCCAGAATGGTTATCTCGCTTTGCATTTTTATCTTTAGTGATCCTCTCAGCGAATCTGAGAGACAGACAGAGCAAGTTACTATACATATATACCCATCAGGACCAGACTTAATGGCTTCCTAGTAAATAGGACAGATGAGTTGTTCAGTGTCTTGGGGTGGATTCTGATGTATAGCAACCCTGTATAGGGTTTCCTAAGAGTGACTGGTGGTTTAGAACCACTGACCTTGCAGTTCAAACTGCCCTTACAGTTCAGTGCTTATCCTGTACTGCCACTTGAGGATGAGTTGGGGAATAATTTTTAAAAAAAGAGTAACTGATTAAAACAGTCAGTTGCGAGTGGATTCAGGGAAGTGATATTACAGGAAGGAAATTCCAATCTTAAATTTGTTATTAGATAGAGCGTAGACTTTTGTTGTTGTTGTTATCTCTTTGAACACAGAAAAATTCAAATATATGAAACGTAGAATAATGTGACGTACCTTCATGCACCCATTAGCTGGCTCCAACAATTAATTCATGGCTCATTTAATCTCACCCTGGTGTGGCACTGTGGGTTAATGTACCACACTGCAAAGTCATTTGAACTACAAGGTCAGCGGTTCAAGCTCACCAGCCGCTCCTCGGAAACCCTATACAGGGTTGCTATGGGTTGGAATAGACTCAATGGCACTTAACAACAACAAAAACACTATCTCTATACAGGGTCGCTGTGAGTCAGAATTGACCATCACACCCCTACATGGAGTCCTGGTGTGGCGCTGCAGGATAATGTTCTAGACTCCAAGGTTTGTTTGAACTACAAAATCTGCTGCTGAAACCCACCAGGTGCTCCTTGGCAACCCTACACAGGGTTGTTATAAGTTAGAAATGACTTGACGGTACTTAACAACAACAACAGATCCCTCTATAAGGAGCCCTGGCCTTATGTCTTGGGCTGCTAAGAGCAAAGGTCAGTACGTTGAATCTGCCAGCCGCTCTGCAGGAGAAAGATGAGGCTTTCTGCTCCAGTGAAGATTTATAGTCTTGGAAACCCTATACAGAGTTGGTACTGACTGCACAGCACACCACCACCACTATTTTCCAATCTATGGAACTTACTCCCATAAAGCTTTGCAGCCTTGGGAACCTTGGGGAGAGTTCTGCTCTGCCCTATAGAGGGGGTCGCTATGAGTTGGAATACACTTAAAGGTAGTGGGTAGTGGGTCTATCCCTATCAAATCCATCTCCACCCCTCAATGATTTTGAAGCAAGTCAGTTGTTGGTGTTGTTAAATGCCGTCGAGTCGGTTCCGACCCATAGCGACTCTATAGGGTTTCAAAAGGAGCAACTGGTGAGTTTGAACTGCTGACCTTGTGGTTTAAAGCAACTTTGCAGTCCAGTGCATTAACCCACAGCACCACACCAGGACTCAAAGCAAATCATAAGCATGTGTAAAACAGGAATGAAGGAGACATCTGACGTCCTCTAGCAACATGAAGGATCAGCTGATATCAGCCCATGGCTGATTCCAGGGAGGCGGAGGTCAGACATTGCTGTTCTTGCCAACCTTTTTACCAAATTGGACTCCAGCCATCCCTCCCACAGCACTCTCTACTTCTCTGCTGGGTTCAATCATTCATTACAGTGGTCACACACAACTCTGTGGCCATAGTCACCATTAGGATGCATAATAAGGAAGTAATGGTACATACTTTGGACATATTGTCGCTAGAGAAGGATATCATATTTGGTGAGGTGGAGGGTCAGAGAGCCCATCAGTGGGCTCAGGCGTGTGGCAGTGATTGTGAGGTTGGCCCAGGAACGGGCATTGTTTCATTCTGTTGGGCATAGGGTTGCTATGAGTTGGTACCGACTTCATGGTACCTTACAACAACAACAATGGTGCAATTTAGGGTCAGGACCAGTTGAGAAGTAACAAGAACAACTCTTGATACAATTGATCAGGACAGTTTATCCCCCCCCTCTGTTGCTGGGTCCTGTTCAGCCTTTATGGGCAAGTGTTACAGCCCTGAGCTCTGTGGGTTGGCAAGTGCCACCACAGTAGTCTCGTGCTGCTATCGCTCTTGCTACTGCGTGCCACTGTTTCTCTCTGTCTTCCTTGTTCCAGCATTCGTTTTGTCTCGGGTAAAGGAGGTTCTCAGCACAGGCACTATGTAAAATGACATAACACTGGTCTTATCTCCTCCGCTTGGTGGTACTGAGGTCCACCCCCACCCCCTCTTTTTTTGGATTGGCGGCTCTCTTTTAAGCCCAGTGGATGGCTAAAGTCACCAATCCCTTTGTTAGGGTTCTATACCCCTATTTGTGGTCGTGGTTCAAGCTCACCAGCTGCTCCTTGGAAAGCCTATATGGGTTGCTATGGGTCGGAATCGACTCTATGGTACTTAACAAAAACAACAACAACCCCCACAAGGGTGCCCTACACCTTATTTGCAAGTGGTCCAATTGCCTTGGTGACCCACAATTACCTTATTTGCATAGTACCACCGAATCATTAAGGAGCTCTGGTAGCGTAGTGGTTATGAGTCAGGCTGTGAACCTCAAGGTCAGAAGTTCGAAACTACCAGCTATTCCGTGGGAGAAAGATGAGGCTTTCTGCTCCTATAAGATTTACAGCCTAGGAAACCTTATACAGGGTCGCTATGAGTCGGAACCGACTCCACAGCACATAACTACCACCACTGAATCATTAGGTGAGAGTTGTAACACCATGTGTCAAATGATCGCAGCATGTCATTTTATATGTAGTTATTATGATATATCAGATTCACTCTTTAATATGCCAAGTATACCATTGTCACACCTAAAAAAAAAAAAAAAGTTGTTAGTTGCCATGAAATTGATGCTGACCCATAGTGGCCCCATGTACACAGAGTAGAACTGCTCCATCAGGGTTCGAGGCTGTGACCTTTTGGAAGCAGATCACCACGACTGCTTTCTGGGTCACCACTGGGTGCGTTTGAAGTAGTAGTTAAGTGCTACTAGCCAAGGGCTTAAGTTTCTGCTCAAGGGACCTTAAGTAAGCCCTTACTGCTATCATTATGTAGAAGGACTGGTTTTTAAGGATATGGTACACATTTAATATAAGGGACATCAGCAATGCAAACACACTTAAATTTGACTCTGAAAAACGCAGCACAGTGTCTTCCTGCTTTTCCCAGTAGACCTTGTTCTCCCTCTCTCCTGACTTCCATTTTCTTGGTTCACGTCTCTGTAAGAGTGGATGTTTTGTGAGGCAGGAGAAATATAGACGGGGAAAAAATACTGCAGCATGCACAAATACGATGTTTGATATTGCCCTAAATATTTGGGCCGCTTGATGATGCTTTTCTCTAGATCATTTTGCATATTGTCAGAAGTTGTTTATGAGTGTGTATTAGTTTTCTATGACTACTATAACAGATTACCCAGATTTGGGGGTTTTAAGACAACATAAATTTATTATTTTGTAGTTCTGTAGGTTAGAAATGTGACACTTTTTAAATACAAGTTGACAATTTAAAACAAATTGTCAGCAAGTTGCTGTCTGGAGGCTACAGGGCAGAAGCCTTGTCTTTGCTTTTTCTAGCTTCTGGAGGTTGCTCACAGTCCTTAGTTTGTAGCCCCTTCCTCCATGTTCAAACTCGGCAACATTGTGCCTCTCTGACCACAACTGGGGAAGATTCTCTGCTTTTAAGGACCCCTGTGACCAGATTCTCCTCCCTCCCAACCCCCTGATAATTCAAGGTGATCTTCCCATTCCACAGTCCTCAACTTAGTCACATCTGCAAAGTCTTGCTTGCCAGGTAAGGTCTACAGAGTAGGAGGTGGTCATCTTTGAGGGATGAGGGTCTATTCTGTGTACCACAATGCATTTGGGGTTATTTTGCTGAATCTTATGGAAATAGGTGCTGTTTCTCTACACCTTCTACAAATGTAATGAAACTATGGTCTTTCACTAAGGGTTGTAGATCGTGGGAATGGTGAGAGCTAGAGGTACTGCCTCACCTTCTTCTTAGTGATATAAACAAATACGTATACGTGGCACTTGTAGTGTGTTGTTGTTGTTAAGTGCCGTCGAGTTGGTTCCAACCCATAGCGACCCTGTATAGGGTTTCCAAGGAGAGGGTGGTGAGTTTAAACGACCGATCCTGTGGTTCACACTGACCTTATGGTCTAGTGCATATCCCATAGTGCCACACAGACTTTGGCAAAACGAAACCTTTCAAAGTGATTAAGCATGAAAACAGTATTACAACATGTAAAGTTCCTCCTCAAATTCCTGCTGGCCTCTTTTTCTTGATCATGTTTGTTTTTAAAGCTTTTCTTGTGAATTGAATAATAGTTTACATGGGAGAACATAGGTTTTGCACTTGTATTTTGTTTCATTGCAATGATTACAATTCCTTCCATGCACCATCGGTTAACAGTATTTGCCTCTATTCCCTCTGTTTTTGTTTTTATGTATGCAAAAACATGCAGGAATATATAATGTTTTAAACAATCAAAGGGCACATTCTGCAAGCCTGCCTCTTGGCCGCCAGCACCAGACTTTCTCTTTCATGAGTCTAGAGTCAGATGCTCCCTCTCTCCATGTCCTCACCTCTGCCTCCATCTCTGGTGTCACTGCTTCTCTGGTTAGGGTCCCACATTCCGCTCGTGCTCCTCTCTCTTGATGAACCTAGGGTTTTTTGTTCCTGGAATGTAAGATGAACTAACTACTCTCCGCTTTTTGTTACACAGCTTCTGCCTTTACAGTTGTGACAGCCGCAATTAGTCATGATAACAGTTATTCACAATTCGTGTTCATGTTTTTAAGTATTGTAAAATTGTAAACAGAGTGTATATGTAATACTAAAGGAATATTTGAAAATGCAAAGCATTCTGGGACAATGATGGTCCCAGGCCTCTGAGGAGAGGGCAGGGACTCTTGTTTCCCAGGGGGAGGTAGAGGCACCCCTCGTTCTGTGTAAAGAGAAGACTCTCGATTAAAGTAAGACAGAAAACTTTCAGAGAGTGTGTTACTGTGAGACTTGGACTCAAAGTCCCTTCCCAGGTTCTCCTCCTGTGACCCGCTGGGCATGGCCTAGGAAGATGGCCATTACTGCTCTTCCTTTCCCAGGCCAGTGAGAAGATGAAATCTTAAGAGGTGGAAAGGATTTCAAGTCCTCTGGTTTAGTACCCTGCTTTTTGACTTACTGGTGGCGTGAAGGGCCTGGCTCGTCAGTGGTAGTGTGTTTTAGTTTGCCACGTATCCATAAGTGGCATAAAAATCCCAACCAAATCCACTGCCGTGGAGTCAGTTCCTGCTCATAGCAACCTGTTAAGGCAAAGTAGAACTGCCCTTTAGGGCTTCTGAGATTGATTAGTTTTATGGGAGCAGACAGCCTCATCTTTCTTTTTTGGAGTGACTGATGGGTTTGAATCCCCAACCTTGCAGTTAGTAACCCAGTGCTTAGCCCACTGTGCCACCAGGTCTTCCTTAGTGAGTGGTGCGGTGGTGGCGGTGGCGGTTGTGTGCCTTTGAGTTGGTTCCAATGAATAGTGATCCTGTATAGGGTTTCAGGGACTCCTGGTGTGGTACTGCAAGATAATCTGCTGGACTTGCAAGGTCAGTTTGAGCTGAAAGGTGGGTGGTTCAAACCCACCAGTAGCTCCTCAGAAACCCTATACAGCATCACTATGAGTTGGAACTGACAGGATGGCACTTAATAACAACAGGGTTTCAGAGGCTATAAATCTGTACGGGAGCAGAAAGTTTCATGTTTCTACCATGGAGCTGCTGGTGCATTTAAACCGCTGTCCTTGCAGTTGGCTGCCCAACATGTAATCCACTATGCCACCTTAGTAAGTGGCATGTTGTTGTTAAGTGCTGAGTCAGAGCCAACTCATAGTGACTCTGTAGAGGGTTTCCAAGGAGCAGCTAGTGGGTTTGAACTGCCAATCTTGTGGTTAGCAGTCCAGTGCTTATCTTACAGTGTCATACCAGGACTCCTGGTAAGTGGCGTTGTTGTTTAGTGCTGTTGAGTTGATAGTGACCCTGTATAGGGTTTCCAAGGAGCAGCTGGTGAGCTTGAACCACAGACCTTGCAGTTCAAATGACTTTGAAGTCTGACACATTAGCCCACAGGACTCCATAAGTGGCGTAGGAATTATTAAATACTTTTTCCTGCTTCTAAGTTTGTTTTCCCTGGTGAACTACTCTAACTTACAGCTGTGCTTGTAAACAGTTTGTAAGTTACCCTCTCATTGCTTATCTCTAGACAAAATGACCTAAACTAGTAGAGTTGGGAACAACTTTACAAATAGACCATATTTATGAAAAGTTGTGTGTTTTCCATTCCTTTAGGGAAGTTTGGGTAATACTTTCAAACTCTTCTCTGATTTTTATCACATTCTTTAAAAAATGTGGACACCAAAAGTGGCTGTAACTTTACATAGAACCTGACATTGGAAGACTTAATTTGTTTTATCTTTTGCACCTTGTATGGCTGATAAGTTTCTTTTTTAGATTGAGAATTGAGCCAGTTACAAATCTGGACACTTACTTCTTCAAAATATCTCTTGAAGCCCTTTGCCTTTCTCTTTGAATATTTTCAAAGCCTTCTGTGTCAGTTAGGATTAGGTTTGGCTGTGAGTAACAGAAACTTGAAAAGTGATAGCTTAAACAAGGTATTAGTTTGTTTCTCATGTCAAAAAAGTCCAGAGGTAGATATTTCAGTGGGGAGAGGCAGGGTAGCACCAGTCTTCAGGGATCCCGTCTCTTCACAGTTTCATACTCTGTCAAATACAACAGTGAGGATGGCCCAGGGTCCAGTAGTGTTTCCTTCTGTTTTGCATAGGGTGGCTAACTCCAAGGCATCTAACAACTCTGACATTCTTAGGTGTGACCCTTGATTCCTTGGATGACAGTTGGATTGCTAACTAAAATATTCATGCTCTGAACAGCAAGGTAGAGGAAGGGACAGAGAAATGGCTGTACATATACTCTTTTGATTTTTTGGTCTGAACTATTTTTTTAAATTTATTTTTAAAGCTTTTATTGTGAATTGAGTGATACTTTACATGGGAGAACAGTGGTTTTGGACTCATCCTATCGTATTTTGTTTCATTGTAATGATTACAATCTCCTCCATGCATCATCATTTAACAATATTTGCTTCTGTTCCCTCTTTTTTTTTTTTCTTTAGGTACACAAAAACACTCAGAAATATATAATAATTTAAACAACCAAAGGGCACATTCTGCAAACCTGCATCCTGTCCACCAGCACACAACCTTTCTCTTTCCGTGAGTCCAGAGTCCTCAGCTGCTTTATCTCTCCATGTCATCATGTCTGCCTCTACCTCTGATGTCGCTGCTTCTCTGGCCCCCACATTCCGCTCATGCTCTTCTCCCTTGATAGTCCTAGGGTCCTCTGTTACTAGACTGTAAGATTAACTACTCCCCACTTTTTGTTACAAAACTTCTACCTTTACAGTTGTGGCAATTGCAATTTAGTCAACGATAACAATTACTCCCATCCCCACCCCACCCCTGTGCCAACACTCTGAAACTAAACTCCATCTTGAAAACTTGTAAGCCACCCACTTCGTGTGCACTCTTTTTGAAGGAGACTTGCTGGAAATGTTGTTAAGTACCATGGAGTTGGTTCTGACTCATAGCAACCCTGTACAGGATTTCCGAGGAGCTGGCTGGGTTTGAACTGTTGACCTTGCAGTTAGCAGTCCAGTGCTAATTAATCCTGAATCCTGCAGTGCTGCACCAGGACTCCAGGAGATGCCACATGATAATTCAGCGTTATCCAGAACTGAGTCACATGGCTATATGGCTGTAAGAGAGGTTGAGAAATGAATCCTTTAGCTTGGACACAAATGTGCCCAGCCTAAAAGTGAAGTTTATTTATCTATATCTATATCTATATCTATATCTATATCTATATCTATCTAT
>NW_006408539.1:769364-779458 GCF_000296735.1 Chrysochloris asiatica | reverse complement strand
TCTATCTATCTATCTATCTATCTATCTATCTATCTATCTATCTATCTATCTATCTGTCTATCTGTCTATCTGTCTATCTATCTGTCTATCTATCATCTCTGGTAGCGTAGTGGTTATGAATTGGGCTGCTAACCTCAAGGTTGGCAGTTTGAAACTACCAGCTATTCTGCAGTAGACAGATGAGGCTTTCTGCTCCGTAAAGATTTGCAGCCTCGGAAACCCTGTGCAGGGTCACTGTGAGTCAGAACTGACTCCATGGTACTTAACAACAACAATATAATTATATATAACTATGTAACTATACACACACACACACACAAGTTTCAGAGTCTATACTGACATCCGTCATTTTGTTCTTTTTCGTTCTTTTTGTCTTCTCAATGACTTTTTGCTTTCTGTGTGATGTTCTTGATGTCATCCCACAACTCTTCTGGTCTTTGGCTTTTAGTGTCTAATGCATCAAATCTGCTATTCAGATGATCTCTAAATTCAGGTGGGATATATTCAAGGTCATATTTTGGCTCTCATGGACTTGTTTTAATTTTCTTCAGCTTCAGCCTGAAGTTGCATATGAGCAATTGATGGTCTGTTCTACAGTCTGGCCCTGGCCTTGTTTTGGCCTTTCCACAGATGTAATGAATTTTATTTCTGTGTATTCTATCTGGTGAGGTCCATGAGTATAGTCATCTTTTATGTTGTTAAAAAAAGGTATTCACAATGAAGAAGTCATTGGTCTTGCAAAAGTCTATCATGCAATCTCCAGCATCATTTCTATCACCAAGACCATATTTTCCAACTTCTGATTCTTCCTCTTTGTTTCCAATCTTTGCATTCCAATCACCAGTAATTATCAATACATCTTGATTGCATGTTTGATCAGTTTCAGACTGAAGAAGCTGGTAGAGTTCTTTGATCTCATCCTCACTTGCTTCAGTGGTTGGTACGTAAATTTGAATGGCTATTATCCTATCACAGACTCTGTTGTACTTCATGAAAGGTCTTGAAATGTTCTTTTTGATGGTGTATGTGACACCGTTCCTCTTCAATATGTCATTTCCGGCATAGTAAACCATGTCAGATTCAAAATTACTAATACCAGTCTACTTTTTATATGCGTTTCATTTCCTTTTTGACAATATCCAGTTTTCCTAGATTCACACTCCGTACATTCCATGTTCTGATTATTAATGGGTATTTACAGTCATTTCTCTTCATATTGAGTTGTACCCCATCAGCAAATGAAGGTCCTGAGGGCTTTACACCATTCATATCATCATGGTCAACTCTACTTTGTGGAGGCAGTTCTTCCCCAGTCACCTTCCAACCTGAGGGGCTCATCTTTTGGCTTTATATCTGACAGCATTCTGGTACTCTTATCATGTGTTAGTATTTAGTAATCTCGTGCTGACAGTGTTTCACTGCCGTTCATAAGATTTTCAGTGACAAAATATTTGAAAGTAGTCTGTCTTCATCTGGAAGCTCATCTGAAACTTGTCCACCATGGGTGACCCTGCTGGTATAAGACCACAGCCTTTGGTATAGATTGCACCTCAATGTAAAGAAAACACAAATCCTCACAATAAACAATTTCCATATAAATGGAGAAAACATTGAAATTGTCAGAGACTTCATTTTGCTTGGATCCACTGTCAACACTCATGGAAGCAGCAGTCAAGAAATCAAATGATATATTGCATTAGGCAAACCTACTGTGCAAGACCTCTTTACAGTGTTGAAGAGCAAAGATGTCAGTTTGAGGACTAAGGTGCGCCTCACCCAAGCTGTGGTTTTTTCAGTAACCTTATGTGTATGTGAAAGTTGGACAGTGAATAAGGAATGCTGTAGAAGAATTGATGCATTTGAGTTATGGTGTTGGAGGAGAATATTGAAAGTACCATGGACTGCAAAAGAACCAACAAATTAATGTTGGAAGAAGTACAGCCAGAGGGCTCCTTGAAAATAAGGATGGCCAGACGTTGTCTCTCATACTTTGAGCATATGTCAGAAGAGACCAATCACTGGAGAAGGATATCATGTTTGATAAAGTGCAGGGTTGGAGAAAAAGAGGAAGACCCCCAAAGAGATGGATTGGCATAGTGGCGGAAGTGATGAGGTCTGGCATAGCAATGACTGTGAGGTTGGCCCATTACTGGGCAGTGTTTTGTGCTGTTGTGCATAGGGTTGCCATGAGTTGGTACCGACTTGATGGCACCTAACAACAACATACATATATATTATTTTTTAAAAAAACTTTTTATTGTGAATTGGGTGAAAGTTTACAGACAAGATCATCAAATCTACATTCATCAAACTATACACCTTGTTTCATGTCAATGATTAACAACAAACAGTCCCTTCCCTGCAACAACATATATCCCACTCCCTCCCTGTGGCTTCCCATTTATAGCTCATATTTCACAAATGAACAAGGCAAAAATATTTGATGTATACTTACAAAACAAAAAATATTTAGTGGTTTAAGTGTCCAGAGGGCACATTCTGCTAGTCAGCCTCCTGCCTGCAGGCACACAGCCACTGTTTCTGCTGTCGCTGCTTTTTGAGGTAGGGATCTCACACTCCACTCATGCTCTTTTTTCTTGCAGGTTCTGGGATCTTCTGCTCCTGAAATAAAAGATTACCTCCTCACTCCTTTTAGTTACTCAGCTTCTACAATTACAATTGTGACAGTAACAATTATTCACAAACCGAGTCATCAAATCCTACCACTGGCATCCCTCATCCCCTTTGCATCTGGGAAAGAGGGAAACTATTCAGTGGGAATTCTACCTTAACCCCCTCATTCTGCAACTAAGCACACTAATGGAAGCTTGTAAACCAGCCACTTTGTGCCTTTGTAGCCCCTCCCCCACCATTCTTGATGCTGTTGTTCTTGTTGAGTGCCATTGAGTCGATTCCGACCCATAGCAACCCTGTATATCGTTTCCAAGGAGCAGCTGATGAGCTTGAATCACAGACCACGCAGTTCAAATGGCTTTGCAGTCTGGTCCATTAACTCATAGTGCCACACCAGGACTCCCCATTTTTGATAGTCAGTGTCTAAATTTCTCATTCCTATCAACCCAGTACACAGAAAACAAGGTTGTTTCTTGATATCAAGAATCCAAGCAGGATATATATTTAATTAATGTTTGTACACTGAACATGTTAAGTTCCAGATGCCATTGGGAACTCCAGATGGTGATGTATGGCAGGCAGGCAGATAAATGGGTTTGGCACCCATAGGACAGTCAACTTTGATTCCCTTTTTGCTGCAGCCAGGTTGGCCTCCTTTTAGTGCCTTCACTAGACCCTATCTGGTTTCTCTTAATCAGAGTCTTTTATGCTTTGCAAGTTTCTGAAACCCCCACCCAACTGGGCCAATCCTTCTTACTCTCTATCCTTAGCTTTTATGGCTTGATCTCTGTGAAAGTTTTCTTTGAGTCTAGAATAGTTAAACCATTTGTAATTTCTTTATTTGTTGTTAAGTGCCGTGGAGTCGATTCCGACCATCAGCGACCCAGTATAGGGTTTCCTAGGAGCAGCTGGTGAGCTTAAACCACTGACCTTGCAGTCTGATGCCTTAGCACGCAGCGCTTATCTCTTACTAGACTCTAAATTCCACTGTTCTCAGTTTGATCCTTGGAATTTAGCATAGGGCTGGACACAAAGTGGGCACATAGGAAATCTTTGTTTAATACATTTGACATACTCCCTGTGCTCACATGACCATAATTTGACATAGCTTAGTTCTTGCTAGTTTGGTTTTTCAGCCTGACACTGTTCTTTGGTATGTGCACATTCAGTTGTTTTTATGAATCAAGGTATATGAAAGTAGTATAACACATTCTCTCCAGTTTATTTAAGAGGTGATATTTTTTTCTTCTTAAAACAATGCTGGCATATTGTTAGAGAAAATAAAATAGTATCAGAAGGAGCTTGGTAAACGTTTTTAGTCTGGCCACCAGAGGTGATTGCTCTGAGCTCTCTTATGCTGTTTGTTTTGGTCCTTAGCTCTGTATGTGTTTTTAAACAATATGCCTATACTGTTGTGGTACTGCAGGATGCTAAGTGCAAGGTCGGAAACCCTATACAGGATCGCTTTGAGTCACAACTGACTAGCTGGCACTAACAATAGCAACAGCATAGTATTGATCAATTTTAGACAATAATTATTGACTTCTTGTTGTAGGTGAGGGCTCTGTTAGTCCTTGTAGTACTGATGTGGCACTGTGGAATAAGCATTGGACTGCTAACTGCAAGATTGATGGTTCAAACCTACCAGTTGCTCCTTGGAAGTCCTATACAAGGTCATGATGAGTCAGAACAGACTCGATGGCACTTAACAAGAACAGTATGGGTATATAAATATTCTTGGGTAATTTAGTCTACAGTGTTTGTATTATTGTGACTAGGTAAGTATTGCTCACTGCTGAACTGAGTAGTTTTATTTCTTTGCCTTCAATTTGCTTCGTTTTCCATGAAATATTTCTTATTCTTATCAACTGCCGTGGAAATTGGGCCTAAGGAAACGATTTTTGTCCCTGCTCCAGATGTTTCATGTCTTTGTTAGATTGCAAGTGAGGAGGTAAACTCTCAATTCCTGTCTCGGCAGTGTGACACTGTTTTGTTTGTGTGTTCTTTTTAGAAACCTGTCAGTAGTAGCTGGAGCCCTGGTAGCACAGTGGGTTGAGCACTGGGCTCCTAACCTCAGGCTTGGTGGTTTGAGTCCACCAACTTCTCTGTGGGAGAAAGATGAGGCTGGCTGTACCCAGAATGATGTACAGTCTCAGAAACCCTATGAAGCAGTTCAACTCTTGTCCTGCAGGTCAGTATGGGTCGGAATCAGCTTGATGACAGTGAGTCTGTATTAATACATTACAAAGAGCCTTCATGGAGCAGCGATTAAGGCTCCCCCCTCCCTTGCCGGCTGCTCACAAAAGGTCAACAGTTGAACTCCCAGCCACTCTGTAGGAGAAAGATGTGTCAGTCTGCTTCTGTAAAGATTTACAACCTTGAAAATTCTATAGGGCAGGTCTCCACCGTCCTATGAGTTGAATCAGCTCATCAGCAGTGGCTAGCAGGGTCACCCTTCCATCTTTCTTTCTTCCTCTGATTCTTTTATCTTTGAAGATTTATATCTTTTTGTTTTCATCGTTGTCATTTCAATGGAGTGGAATGCCCAGCTGTACTTAATATAGTACCTGAACCATAGTAACCTTTTTGAGAACGTTCCATTACTTGATTGACTAATGGCACCTGTGGTATTTGACATGTCCTTTAGCTCATAACGACTGCCCACTGTTTCTCTGGTCTCCTGTTTAAGATTTCTCCTTAAAGACTATTGAATACAAATGGGCTTTGTTGTTGTTGTTGTTATTTTAGGAGGAGGGTCATTCTGGAATATATTTTAAGATTTATGAATTTTCAAACTTAAGTTGGGACAAAGTGCACTAGAATGTCATTTTTTTATTTTGAGGGTATTTGTTAGACAAAATTTGTTTTCCACCGTGGATTTTTCAGATACACAAATATTTATTTCTCATTTGAGGCACATTGGGGAATCAGTGCCTATGAAAGAGGAGAAAATTACATAAAAATATTTAAGGCTTTCATTTGTTTTTCCAAGTATTGTTGTCCTCAGTGGTCCAACTGATTGGGGAAAGAACTGATCTGAAAAGTTCAGTAGCAGGATAACAGTCAGACAGTAAAACTAGGCATATTTGAAAGGTAGTTAAATTCCAAAGTGAGGTTGAGGATAATGAACGTTCTAGGATTACAGAGGGAAAAAAAAGGATAACTCTATGCAGAAGTGAATATGATTTAAGGTATTACAGACCAGATATGTCACTGAAAGGCAGATGAGGCTGGCAGGAACAGAGATGTGGGTCAGCATTCTGACAAGCTAGCTTGCCCTACATTGTTTTGATGGTGGAACCTTGGTGGCGCTACAGGATAAGCACTAATTGCTAATCTCAGGTTCAGCAGTTTAAACTCACCAGCTGCTCCATGGGAGAAAGATAAAATTTTCTGTTCCCATAAAGATTTATAGCCTGGAAAACCCCATATGGGGTCACTGTGAGTCAGAACCCACCGATGGCAGTGGGTTTGGGTTCCTGGTATTTGCAAATTGAATTCATAGGCCATTTGCATCAGTATCATTTGCTCTGAAATTCTGAATATTGGTCGTTCAAGAATTTGCTTCTAAAATCACATCTAAGATGTGATTTATGCACGATCCAGTTTGAAAACCACTGGTTTACAGGGACCTTAAGTGAAAAGTCCTTTCCCCTCAGATTTCTACTCTTGGACCATTGCTTTAGTTTCCTTTCAGAAATTGTCTAGGCATATATAAGAACATTACATATGTATTGAAACTAATGAAACTACTGTATGTACTGTTCTGTTTTTGTTTTATATTTTTCTTCTAGTTTTATTTAGGATATATGTGGCGGTGGTGGTTGTATGCTATCAAGTTGGTAGCGACTCATAGCAACCCTGTATAGCGTTTCCGAGGAGCATTTGGTGGTTTTAAACTGCCAACCTTGTGGTTAGCAGTCCAGTGCTTATCCTATAACACCACACCAGGACTCCTCCTTGAAGATCGTTGTTGTTGTTGTTAAATGCTATCAAGTCAATTCTGACTCATAGCGACCCTGTATAGAGTTTCTGAGGAGCGACTGGTGAGCTTGAACCTCCAACCATGCACAACCTTGGAAATCGTATGGAGCTATTCTGTTCTGTACTGTAGGGTCGCTAGGAGTTGGAATAGACTTGATCTCAGTGAGTCAGTTTATGGAGTCCCTAGGTGATACAAATGGTTAAGTGTGTGACTACTAGCCAAAAGATTGGTGGTTCAAACCCACCAGAAGTGTCTTGGGAGACAGGCTTGGCTATCAGCTTCTGAAAGGTCACAGCCTTGAAAATCCTGTGGAGCACTGTTCTACTCTGTACACATGGGTTGCCTTGAGTTGAAATTGACTTGACAGCTACTAACAACAGCAATATATCTATCTATGTCTGCAAGAGTAGGTCAAAAACTATGGCTACGAAATCATAACAACTAAGCCAAAATAGCAACATAAGAAACTATTGTTTTTCCATATATCCTCCATCTAGGTCTCTACATTTCTGACGGTGGTGTTTCCATCTCTCTAACCCAAAGAATTCTGTGCTTTTCAATTTATACCACTTCAAAATGGCAGTTTTGACATCTTTGAGGGACTCAAATCATGTTCCTCTTAAATGTTCTTTCAGTTTTGGGAACTAAAAGAAGTCTGAGGGGGCAAGGTCAGGACTGTCGGGTGGATGGGGTAAGGGTTCTCAATGAAATTCTTCTAGGATAGCCTTTCCATCCTTTAAGAATGAGCAGGTATCTTGTTGTAATGGAAAAAAATTCCTCCGTGCAACTTTTCTGGCCTTTTTCTCATCAGTGCAGTTTCCAGTATTCTTAATTCTTAAAACAGCTTCCCAATAAACTCCCATGATCGTCCTGTGCCCTTTGAGGAAATCTATCAAGATGACCCCTTGGGAATTCCCCCAAGCCTACCCCCCCCAAAAAAAACCAAAAAAACCCTAATTGCTGTAATCACCTGAGCTGATGTTCTGATTTTGATATAAAGTGGTCCAGCAGATCCTCGTGGAAGCCACTGTTTTGATTGGTCCTTGCTTTCTGGATCAAACTGGTAAATCCAAGACTCCTGCAATGGCAGTTGATCCCATGACATCATCTTCATTAGGTTTGATCACATTTAGAAGACTGACAGAAAGTCCAGCTCTTTGAGCTAGCTGATCTTTCTTTTGATTACCCTCGTGTTTCTATTTAAAACCCTAACATGAATCACTGTGGAAGAGGTGCCATTTGCCTTGGGTTTTTTCTTTGCGTTCTGTGAGGGTACGGATTTGTCTCCTGGGCTTGGGTGAACTTTTTGTTGAGGAGACATAGTAGCTGCCTCAGACATTTCTTTTACTCTGCTGCCTGGAGGAGCGGGGGGAAAGTGGGGAGGGCTGGTGGTCCCCAGAGCCCCAGCACAGTCTCTGGTGGTTGCCACTTGGCTCTGGCCTTGTTCTGACCTCTCAGTCCCGGGCTGGGCTAATGTTCAGACTTGGTATGTTGTTGTTATGTGCTGTGGAGTCGGTTCCAACTCATAGCGACCCTGCACAGGGTTTCTGAGGCTGTAAATCTTTACGGGAGCAGAAAGCCTCATCTTTCTTCCGCGAAACAGCTGGTAGTTTCAAACTACTGACCCTGAGGTTCGCAGCCCAATTCATAAACCATTACGATACCAGAGCTCCATGGTTGGTGCCTTTAAGACCCCTTGCACAGGCTGCTTCCTCGTTCAGCCTTTCTCCAGCTGTTTCTGATTTATGGGATTCCTCACAGCTTTTGATCCCCTGTGAATTTTTCAGCATAGCTTGGTATTTACTTGCTGTTTTAAAAAATACTTTTTGCATTGTTTCTAGGGTTTGGTGAGGAAGCAGGGGGAGAAAGGAACTGCTTAGTATGCTATCTTGATTTTCCTTGTTATTACCTTCATATCCTGTTCATTCTCTTCTAACAAGCTCTCAGGCTTTTTTTAAGGGGGTTGGGGGCTGGGTAGCAGTAAGGAGTGAGGGTTAAGGTTATGGCTAGGTCTTGGCTAGGTTGAGGACCTCTTTTATTGTTAGGGTTATAATAGCTCCAGTAGCGTTGGAGTAAGGGTTGGGCTAGGGCTAGGAGTTTTTAGGGTTGGCCTAGTATTTAGGGTAACAGTTAGGTTAAGGAAGGCGTGGGAACAAGGGAGAACTGCACCCCCTTGCCGCCAACCTCCAGCCTGATCTTGTGCCTTCAGGCCATTATTTCAGCAGCCACTTGCAAAAGCTGGAGGCTGTGCCCGCCCGCTAGTCAGCTTGCTTTTCTTTTCCTGCACTGTTTCTGTTCAGCTTCCTTTTCCAATTGGCGCTCAGTCTACCTCTGTGTCCTGTCCTCTGGGGCTTAGGTTTCCAGCATCACCATCTGCATCTCTTTTCCTCGGTCCCCACTTCTCTGTTCAGAAGGTCAGCTCAGTGTGTTCGCTTACTCTGCCATCTTGCCCTGGACTTTACAGGCTTTTCTATAAAATTGTTTTAGAAAGGTTTCAGAATGCTCCTGGGGTGAGCAGTGATTTTAATATCAGATGCAACTCTTTGGTGTCTTTTTTTGTTGTTGTTTAGTGCCACCAAGTCTGTGTAGACTCATAACGACCTTGTGTAGGCTTCTAAGTCGTTAAATCTTTGCAGAGCAGATCCTTCTCTGCTTGAACTGCAGGCTCTGTGGTTTGCAGTCCAGTGCTTATCCTATGCAGTTTAAAAAATCAAATTTATTTTCTATGAATCATTAGACAACAGGCAAAGGATTCGAATAGAACTGTCACAATAGAGAAATGCAAATTAAAGCTATATTGTTGTTAAGTGCTGTTGAGTTAGCTCGCAGTGACCCTGTATAGAGTTTTCAAGGAGTGACTGGTGGCTTGGACCCACCAGCCTTTCATTTAGGAGTCCATTGCTTATCCTTCAGCGCCCCACCAGAACTCCAAAGCCATATGAAGAAGCTTGTTTTCACTTAACAGTTGGCAAAGATCAAAAAGTTGCATTAAACAGTGGTGGCTATGATGTGGAGGAACAGCATTGTTAATGTTGTTGTTTAGTGTCGTCTAGTCGGTTCCAACTCATAGCCACCCTGTCTAAGGTTCCTGAGGAGTGGCTGGTGGATTTGAACCGCCAACTTTGCAGTTCAAACTGACCTTTCGAGCTATTGCTTTTCCTACAGCACAACAGGGGATTGCAAATTGGTTAACCTCCCTAGGAGACAGCCAGGCAGTTTCTGTTTAACAAAAGTAAAATGTGTGGTTATTTTTGACCCAGCAGTTCTGTTTCTCTGGATTATTTATGGACTTGCACACCTGTAAAGTATAGTACTTTTTTTTTTTTTTTTTATTAGAGAATTATTTGAAATAGCAGAAGACTGAAAATGTCTTATTAATACGTTGTTGTTCTTGTTATGTGCCATTGAGTCAATTCCAACTCATAGTGACCCTGTATAGGGTTTCTGAGGAGCAGCTGGTGGGTTTGAACTGCTG
>NW_006408539.1:766857-768455 GCF_000296735.1 Chrysochloris asiatica | reverse complement strand
TGCTGATTCTATAGCAAACACCACACCAGGATTTCTGTTGCCCTTATAGGCCTGTCTATTGTTTGGCTGAAATTTGAGCCATGAGGGTGAGTTCAGTTCCAGACCTGCACGGGGACTAAGGGCCACAGTCTTGGGAGTTCCCCCACTCAAGCCGAGCAGTAAACCTAGAGGTGTCTTTTATGATTTTGAATTTTGTTCCATATCCCACTCTATCCGGGACCTTCTACTGTGATCCCTTTTAGAGCAGTAGGTAGTGCTAGGTGGGCACCATCTAGTTCTTCTGGTCCTAGAGTCTAAGTGATATTTTTGGATTTATTAATTGTAGGTACTTTCTCTTGACTCTATAATGAAAAAGGAAGATTTAACATTCTTAAACCACTACTCCTGCTTCTTATAATACCTTTGTAATATCCTTCTCTTACAATTTTTAGTTACAATCTCAATTTGGTGTTCAAATTATAATGGTTATGTAAATATTGATTGCTATTATTTAATCTTATACTATGGTTATGTTTTTCTCTTAAGCAAGTTTCTATTTTTCTAACAGTAACTAGTCTTTTTTATTAACTTTTTGTTGTGAATTGAGTGAAGGTAAGCAGACAAGATCATCAGCCTTACTTTCAACCAATCAGCCAATTTGTTTAATCTCAATGATTATACTTCCCTCCCTGTAACAGCAGTTAATCCTGCTTCTACCCTCTGGTTTCCCTTTTACATCTAATTTTTCACAAAGAGAACAGAGCAAAAATATTTGATGTACACACAAAAGTAAATAGTCTTTTAAAAATTCATCATTTCCCCCATGTAACTATCCTTTACTCCTTCCGAATGCTCTAACCACAGTATTCTAAAACTGCAGACACATCAAATGACCTGTCAGTTCTATTTTTTCCATCCCTTCCTGGGAGATCCTGCAGCTGTCTTTACTCTTGTCCCAGCCTGTTGCGTAATTCCTGTACTGCCACTTCTTGTCACCATTGTCCTGTGTTGAATGAGTTCTGGGTTACCTTTTTTTCCCTTTTAGTCCCTTGTGTTAAAGAAGTTTGTCTTCCAATAGCTTCCTGAAAATGGGTGCATGGGAGGTAAACTTTTGAGTCTTGACAAGTCTAAACGTGTTTTCATTTTACCTTCATACTTAAATGATAGCTTGACTAGGTGTAGAGCAATCTAGTTAGATTATGTCATCTTAAAATGTTGAATTCATGCTTTCCCCTGTCATCGAACTTTCAGTATTGCTACTATGGGGTTGAAAATCCCCTTTATAAAAGACAACAACAAAAAAGATTATGTATGTATGTGGAGTCCTGCTGTTGCACTGTAGGATAAGAACCAGACTGCTAACCGAAAGTTCGGCAGTTCAAATTCATCAGCCGCTCCTCAGAAACCCTGTACAGGGTCACTCTTGAGTCAGAACCGACTCAACGGCACCTACCAGCACATACAGCAGTGTATGTGTTTACATATGCAAACACACACACACACACACACACACACACACACACACACGTATACAAAAACCACCAACCTTGCAGTTACCAGTCCAGTGCTTATCCTACATACAGCGTTGTATCAGGACTCCATATTCCACTATTCAGAAA
>NW_006408539.1:764067-765197 GCF_000296735.1 Chrysochloris asiatica | reverse complement strand
ATATCACATTTATCTGTGGATATCAGGGCTTCATGCCTGCATTTAGTAACAAACATAACTGGATACTAAGATGAAGAACAATTTACTATGACTGCCAGGTGGCTAGAATCTGTTCCTCAGAGCCTACGGCCTGTATGGTCTGCAACACTCGGGCCCACAGGGCCTAGAACTCCTGACCAGGTCTGCACGGTCTGCAACAGAACCAAGCAAAATGAAATCTTTGACAACTTCCATCTTTTCTCCATATATCATGATGTTATTTATTGGTCCAGTAGTGAGGATTTGTTTTGTTTATATTGACGTGCAACCCATACTGAAGGCTGTAGTCTTTGATCTTTATCAGCAAGTCGTTTAAGTCTTCTTCATTTTCAGAGAGAAAAGTTATGTCATCTGCATATCACAGATTGTTAGTGAGTGTTCCTCCAATCCTGATGCTGCATTTTCCTTCATGTCATCCAGCTTCCCGGATTATTTGCTCAGTGTACAGATTGAATGAATATGGTGAAAGAATACAGCGCGGAAACACATTTCCTAGTTAAAACCATTCAGTGTCCCCTTGTTCTGTTGAATGACTGCCTGTTGGTCTATATACATATTCCTCATGAGCACAATTAAGTGTTCTGGGATGCTTGTTCTCCGCAGTGTTGTCCATAGATTGTAATGGTCCACACTGTCAAAAGCCTTTGCATAATCAGTAGAGCAGAGGTAAACATCTTTCTGATATTTTCTGCTGTTAGTCAAGATCCATCTGATGTCAGCAATGATATTCCTGCTTCCATGTCCTTGTCTTAATCCGGCTTGAACCTCAGGCAGTTCCCTGTCAGTATACTGTTGGAGCCGTTTTTGAATGATCTGTAGAAAAATCTTATTTTGTATATGATATTAATGAGATTATGCAACAATACCCGCATTCTGTTTGTGCCCTCTCTTTGGAATGGGCACAAATATGGATCTCTTCCAATCAGATGACCAGTTAGCTGTCTTCCAAACTTCTTGGCATAGATGAGTGAGTGCCTCCAGTACTGCGTTTGTTGAAAGATTTCAATTTGTATTCTATCAGTTCCTGGAGCCTTGTTCTTTGCCAATGCCTTCAGTGCACCATAGACTTCTTCCTTTAGTACCATTGACTT
>NW_006408539.1:763035-763967 GCF_000296735.1 Chrysochloris asiatica | reverse complement strand
CCAACTCAAGACGGTCTTATGCACAACAGAACGAAACACCACTTGCTAGTCCTGCACCATTCTCACAATTGTTGTTAAGCTTAAGCCCATTGCTGCTGCCACTGTGTCAGTCCGTCTCATTGCAGGTCTTCCTCTATTTTGCCAACTTTTCACTTTACCTAGCAGGATGTCTTTCTTCAGGAACTGGCCCATCCTGATAATATGTCTGAAGTGTAAGAGATGAACTCTGGTCGTCCTGGCTCCTAAGGAGCATCTGGTTGTACTTCTTCCAAAGATTTGGTGGTTCTTCTGGTAGTCCATGGCACTTTTAATATTCTTCTCCAACACCATAATTCAAATTCGTCAATTCTTCTACAGTCTTCCTTATTCATTGACCGACTTTCACATGCATATGAGGCTATTGAAAATACCATGGCTTGGATCAGATGCACTTTAGTCCTTAAATTGACATCTTTGCACTTGAATACTTTGCAGAGGTGTGCAGCAGATTTACCTAATGCATTTGATTTCTTGACTGCTGATTTCATGAGTGTTGATAGTGGACCCATGCCGGGGACTGGCCTCGACATAGTTGTTTGGTTCACGAGGAGGGGATAACTGGCGGCGGTAAAGATATAGAAAGAATACACAGAAAGACACAAAGAGAGAGACAAAGAGACACCCCAAAACCAGAGTGGATACATCACCGGTGGGCAGACTTTGGACCACAGGCATCGTGGCCTTTGCAGGTAGCAACGCACTGCCCTGCAAACTGTCCTGCATGCCCTCCAAGCTGTAATGCACACCTGGGTCGGTCTGCGCCTCCGTTTTATTTAGGGGAGGAACTATACACAAAGCTGGGCGGGACTAAGACAAGTTACAGCTATCAATCTTACTTTTCCAGACATTCATGCAGCTTTACATAGTACTTCACAGGTTCGAATCTCACAACC
>NW_006408539.1:759297-761190 GCF_000296735.1 Chrysochloris asiatica | reverse complement strand
CTTTTGTGTTCTTCTTGTATGATGTGCTTGATGTCATCCCACATCTCTTCAAGTCTTTGATATTTAGTGTCTAATGCATAACATCTGTTCCTCAGATGATCTCTAAATTGTGGTGGGATATTTTCAAGATCAAATTTTGGCTCTGTGGACTTGTTTTAATTTTCTTTAGCTTTACCCTGAACTTACATATGAGCAATTGATGGTGTATTCCATGGTCTGCCCTTGGCCTTGTTTTGGCTGATGATTTGGAGGTTTTCCACCATCTCTTCCATAGATGTAGTGAATTTGATTTTGTGTATTCTGTCTGGTGAGGTCTATATGTATAGTCATCTTTTATGCTGTTTAAAAAAGGTATTTGCAATGAACAAGTCATTTGTCTTGCAAAATTCTATCGTGCAATTTCCAGCATTGTTTTTGTCACTAAGACCATAATTTCCAACTACTGATCCTTCCTCTTTCTTTCCCACCTTTGCATTCCAATTGCCAGCACTTATTAGTGCATCTTGGTTGCATGTTTCATCAATTTCAGACTGAAGAATTTGGTAGAATTCTTCAATTTCATTATCACTGACTTTAGTTGTTGGTACGTAAATTTGAATAATAGTGGTATTAGTTGGTCTTCCTTGTAGGCCTGTGAATATTATCCTATCACAGACAACATTATTCTTCAAGATAGATCTTGAAATGTCCTTTTTGTTGATGAATGCAGTGCCATTCCTTTTCAATTTGTCATTTCTGGCATAGTAAACAATATGATTGTCAGATTCAAAATGGTCAATACCAGTCAATTTTGGGTGTGTCACTGTAAGATAAGCACTAGACCACAAGGTCAGTTTGAACTGCAAGATTGGCAGTTCAAATCCACCAGTTTCTCCTTGGAAACCCTTTACAGGGTCACTATGAGTCCGAACCAACTGTATAGCATTTAACAACCATGCCTGGGTTATCGATCTTTATGCATTCTATTTCATTTTTGACAACTTCCAATTTTTGTAGCTTCATACTTCACACATTCCATGTTCCAGTTATTAATGGATGTTTCCAGCTATTTTTCCACATTTTGAGTTGTGCCTCATCAGCAAATGAAGGTCTTGAAGTCTACTCCATTCATTCCTGTCACCAAGAATGGTCAACTCCGCTTTAATGAGGCCGCTCTTCCCCAGTCATATTTTGAGAGCCTTCCAAACCTCAGGGGCTTGTCTTTCAATACTGTTATCTGACAGTATTCTGGTGCTGTTCAGTGTGTTTCAGTATTCAGTATCTGGTGCTGTCTGACTGGGTTCCACTGGTATTCATAAGGTTTTCAGCAGCTAAGCATTGAGAAGTAGTCCGTCTGTCTTAGTCTGGAAGCTCAGCTGAAACCTGTCCAGCATGGGTGTTCCTGCTGATATTTAAAATACTGGTGGCATAGGTTCCATTATCACAGCAACATGTAAGCCACCACAATATGACAAACTGACAGACAAAAATGGTGGATTCTTGCACTACTTAGAAATATATTCATAATATGGTTCACATATCTTGAAATCATATTAATGAAATAATACTGTGCATATTATTATGTTGCTTTTTTTCTTTTTGTTTTACATTATGTTTTTGAGATTTATCTATGTAGATAATTATAGCTCTCATCCATTCATTTTCACTAGTGTATTATATTTCATTGTAAGATTATATTAAGAACATTTCATTTTACATAGCTTAAAAATATAAAGTAGCTTTTGTATGGGATTTGATAAGTAAAGAAGTTGTATATTTCAGAATATTTCTTTCTTTTTTTAAATGTTTTATTGTGAATTTTGTGACAGTTTACATGGGAGAACATTAGCTTTACATTCATCCTATTGTATATTGTTTCATTGCCATAGTTACAATCCCCTCCATGCATCATCA
>NW_006408539.1:747454-758812 GCF_000296735.1 Chrysochloris asiatica | reverse complement strand
TGTGTAGGGAGGGGGTGGGAATGATCCTCATTATAAATTTATTCCCTCTTTTGAGCTACTGTATCCATAGGTGTAGGTCAAGTTCATTAAAGTACTCCTTTTTTCCTCTTCTTTCTTCTTCCAGTCGAGTTCTGATCATCCAGTCATTGAAGCCAGGTCAAGTGGGTATTATCTGCAGAATATTTCTTCATAGCATTTTCTATTCTATTTGGGTTTGACATTTCCTATTTTAGGATATGAATCCTATTATTTTGCCTCCTAAAATCTCGACTTGGCTTGATAGGGAGGCTCAGTTGGCGTCAGCTATCATTGGGGCTCTCTGTCCATGACCGTGCAGGTTGAAAGTAGCCGGTGGCTTGAGGTTTTGGGGAAGTGATAAGAAGCCATATCAGTCAGTCTTTATCACTCATCTTCAGAAGACTCAGCTTTATGCATCCATTGGGTATGTCCCATGTTCTAGATAAGCAGTCCCAGTGACCCACAGCATATGTGGAAGGCATGCTTCCAAATTCTGCCCCTGGCTTGTGGAGTGAGGAAGGGTTTAAGTGAGAAAGTGGAGAATGTAAATTCTCACCTGACCTGAACTTTCTTAAGCCTCTGAATCAGTTTGCTTATTTCTATTGGGATAGTTATTTAAAAATAGTGTCACGTGCTGTTTAGCTTACTACCATCTTACTATTTTCTGGAAGTTTCTTGGAACAAATTGAGATAAAACAGGATTTAGAACTGTGTTAAGCATGGCTTTGACGAAGACAGTAGTTCATATTTATAACTAAAACATTAGTTTTCCCATAAGAACAACAGATCCTGAAGAATCTGGTACGAATTTAACCACAACACACATTCCTTCAACATACTGTTCAGGTCATGCCTGGTACATACTAGTCCCCATGTGAGTCTAGACTCTAGGGATAGAAAGATGAATAAGATAATCCTTGTCCTAAAAATAACTCATGGCTTAGGACAAGAGGAATGTCAACATTTTCTGTATGTACTTTACAGAGGAATGCACCAGTGAATGTGACGCCATTGAAACTGGAGATGATTTCACTTAAAGCAGGCAGCTCATGCCAGTTCTCCCTAAGTGTGGGTGGTGCTGTTAGTCCGGGAGAATCAGGGTGACCTCTTGTGTGCAGAGTAGTACTGCTCCACGTGGTTTTCAAAGCAGATTGCTAGGTCTGTCCTCCCAGGTGCCTCTGGGTAAGTTCCAGCCTTCAACTGATTGCTGCTGACTGCATGCTAATTGTTCAGGTAGTTTCTTCTCACCTCTACCACATTCAAGCCACACTGTCTCTGTATTTCTTTAACGCCACTATTTCATTCATAAAAGAGCTTTGTTTTCATACTATTTGTTAATAATTTATCATTGTTATGAATTTGCTTTGAGACGTTTTCTTGGGCAGAAGAACACTCATCTGGAGATTTATTTACTGTGTAAAGTACAGGTTCAAAGTTTTGCATTTGTGTTGGCCAGGATAGATTTTAGCTCTATTTTTCCCTTTAAAAGTTTGTAGTTGTTGTTTAATATACTTAACAGATAGTAATGTTGTTGCTAAGGGATATCGAGTCAGTTCTGACTCAATGCGATCCTGTATAGGGTTTCCTTGGAGCAGCTGGTGAGCTTGAACTGCCAACCTTGTGGTTCAAACTGACCTTGCAAAATCCACTGCATTAACCCACAGCACCATACCAGGACTCCCTTCAGATAGCAGTAGATGTATGTTTTCCTTTAGTAGGTTCCAACTTTTAACATGTAGGATTTACATATTGGAGAAGGGTTATGAAAATGATGACAGTTACTTTGAACAAGTCTGAAATTTCTTTCCATTCTTTCTAGGTTATCTTGAAGAAATGAAGTTTTAAGGCCAAGTTATCTACCGCAGTAGAAGATGGGCTCAAATAGCAGTAGAGTTGGCGATCTTCCTAAAAATGAGTACTTAGCAAAGTTATCGGGCACAGAGTCTGTCTCTGAGAATGACCCATTCTGGAATCAGCTTTTCTCATTTTCTTTCCCTGCCCCAACTAGCAGGTAAGAGATTATCTGGACATGGAAAATTTATATGAGTCGTAAGAACTTGTGTGGTATGCTGATTTTATTCTGTTATTTTTTAATGTTCCTAATCTCCCATCCATTCCATACATGTTGTTGTACAAGCTCATGTTGTTGTTGTTAAGTGCTGGGAAAGTTTTCTTCTTGTCCCTGTCCTCCACTCAGTGACCTCCCTTTGCCAGAGATGAGCATTGGTGGAGATTTCTTTTGAATTCTTCCAGAGGGGGTGGTTGTTAAGTGCTGTGAAGTTAGTTCTGACTTACAGTGATCCTGTATAGCATTTCCAAGGAGCAGCTGGTGGGTTTGAAGCACTGACCTGTGGTTAGCAGTTCAGTGCTTATCCTCCAGCACCACCCCACTTTAAACATGTATTCCATTTTTTTTTTTTTTAACAAACAATTTTTAATTGTGATTTAGGCGACAGTGTACAGAGCACACTGGTTTCCCATTCAACAATTCCTGCACATTCTGTTTTGTGGCACTGACTGTAGTCCCCACAATGTTGCAGTGGTCTTCCCACTTCCTCCCTGTGCTGACCTTTTCTTTTAAAGTTTTTATTGTGAATTGAGTGTGAGTTTATAGGGCAGATCATCAGTTTTACATTTAAAAAATCATATACTTTGTTTCATTACAATGATTATAATCCCTACCATCACTTAACAATTTTTCTCTCTATTCATTTTAGCTATTTTTTTAACAACACACTCAGGCATATATAATAATTTAGACCACCAAAGGGCACATTCTACAAGTCTGCCTCCTGGCCGCCAGCTCTTAGTCCCTCTCTTCCCATGAATCTAGAGTCCTCAGCTGCTCTCCATCTCTGCCTCCATCTCCATTGTCGCTGCTTCTCTGGATAAGGTCTCACATTCCACTTGTGCTCTTCTCCCTTGATGGCCCTAGGGTCCTTTGTTTCTGAACTGTAAGATTAACTACTTCCCGTTTTTGTTACAAAACTTAAACCTTTACAGTTGTGATAGTCACAATTAGTCATGACAACAGTTACTCACTATTGAATCATAAGAGTCTTATCCCCATCTCTTCTAACCAGACTCATCAAGACAAGATGAAAACTGTTCAGTGGGGACTCTATCTTCCCTCACACACTCTTAAACTAAACTCCCTCTTGAAAACTTGTAAGCCAGTCACTTTGTGCCTTTATTGCTCCTTCATTTTAAGTAGCCAATATCTAAGTTGTCCGTCTCCATCTACCTGTGTATAGAGGGGATAGCATTGATACATGATGTGAAGACTCCTTCCCTTTCTGTTGGAATTTAGAGTTACTACCTCCATGAGTATAGGTCAAGTTCATCAAATGGTAGCAGTTTACCCTTGTTTCCTTTATCAAAAAAAATTTTTTTTTTCTTTATCTTCCTCTAGTTGAGTTCTGATTGTGAAGCCATTGAGGCTAGGTCAAATGGGTGCTCTCTGCATGTTTGGGTGTTCTTGTGCGTCTCCCCTCACTTCATGTCAGTTGGATGCTTCATTCTTTTTCATATATTTTTACAGAATCATTTAGATGCATATACACCCACTGTTTGGTCCATTGCTTTTTCACAACTTAGTAAAAAATACATATCCTGTATATGTAAACAACAGTCTTTGTTTTTATAATGGCGGCAGAGAACCCATGTGTCTTAGGTTTGGTTCTCTAAAGAAGCAAAATCAGTGTATGTTTATATAAAGATAGGTCTCTTTCAAGGAAATGGCTCACATGGTTGTAGAAGTGGGCAAGTCCCAAGTCTGTTGATCAGATGTCAGGCTGGTGGCTTTTGACTCACGTAGCTGCAGGGCTGGTGGACCAAGATCGGCGGGTCAGATGGCAGGCAGGCATGTCCGCTAGGTCAGATGGCAGGCTGCTGATGACTCCCAGGATCAGCAGGCAATAGAGCAGGACACTGGCTCGATTCCAAAGAATTGGAGGTCAGCTGCAGGATGAGGCAGCTTCTCCAAATAGTCAGTGTACTGGAAGTACCCCTGAATACATTTCTTCCCATTGATTGGCTGCTTATAGGTGGGAAATTACTACATCTTCAACCATTGAAAATCCTGGTTGAGTCAGTTGATACAAACAGTGCTGGCACATTATTCCTCTTACATGAAAGTAGATTTGGAGGTTATATTCATTCAAGTGGAAATCTTGGGTTGAAGTTTATGTGCATTGATCTTGATGCTACCAGACAGATACAGCTAGAGTGTACCAATTTACTCTCCTATCAACAGTGTTTGGAAGGGCCTGTTTCCCTGCCCTTTTATCATTTTAGTGCATTTTTAGACTTTATGACCTTTGTCACTGTAAAAACCAAGTGGGTGCCATGTTTGACTTCCCCTGATGGATTCCTATAAACAGAGGTCAGCCATGCTTCCACCCTACAACCTTTTTTACCCTAGTCTGACACCAACCATCCCACCACAGCACTCTCTGCTTCACATCTGGGTTCGATAATCCATTACAATGGCCACATAGAACTCGTAACAATCCTCCGATTATGGAGTTTATTAGTGAAAGTGAACAGGCTACAATTCAGGATCAAAACCCACTCAGGATGCAGCAGTTCTCCAGTCAGGAATGCCTCTTGTCTGCCGTACTGCAAACATGCCTTGCCCTTGTTTACGGATTCTCAACCATGTGGCTTCTTGGCCTCTACCCCAGTCCTCGGGCCTAGAGCCCCAAACTGCTCTGTCTCTCCACGTCACCACCTCTGCTGTCACCTCTTGCCATCTCACACTTCACTTGTGCTCTTTGTTCTTTATGGTCCTGGGATCTTACATCTCTGCTTCTGAGCTGGCTCCTTTTAAACCTAGCTGGATGCAGCCATAGAGTCCTGCACACCTTATTTGCGTGGTCCCACCCAATCACTGGTGGGAATTAAGACGTTGGCTAGAAGAGCCATCTCCAGTAAATTCAAGGCACCACAGCCACTGTGATAGGTGAAAAGCAGTATTTTGTTTTAACTCTTTATTATAAAAATTACCATGCTTTAGATTAATTAGAGGTTTGAGAAATCCGTTGAAAATTTTTGTCTGAATCACCGATTTAATTGTTAGTTTTT
This sequence comes from Chrysochloris asiatica, assembly GCF_000296735.1. Lineage (NCBI taxonomy): Eukaryota > Metazoa > Chordata > Mammalia > Afrosoricida > Chrysochloridae > Chrysochloris > Chrysochloris asiatica. The sequence continues at coordinate 753,709 of NW_006408539.1, read as the reverse complement.
AACAGAACTGGGATTCTGTTAAAAAGAGTTTTTCTTTCTTTTTAAATAATTCATTTTTTTCTTGTTGAGAATGCAGACTGTACACCAATTCAACAATTTCTACACGTAAAGGAAGTCTTCTTTGCTAATCGGTAGCGATGGTGGGTGTGTGCCACCAATGAATTGGTTCTGACTCATAGTGACCTTGTATAGGGTTTCCGAGGCTGTAAATCTTTACGGGAGCAGAAAACCTCATCTTTCTCTGGTGGAGCAGCTGGTGGATTCTAACTGCTTTCTTTGTGGTTAGCAGCCCAGCATGTAACTCACTGCACTATAGTCTCCTACCCTCAAAGGGGTTATAATTTATTTGTAAAGACAAGCAACAAATGACATGCATGAAGTGTGTGATAGACGCTCTTGTGGAAGAAGCGTGTGGTAGCATGGGAATACAACAGGAATAGCTCATTGCTCTGAGCAGGTCATGGACTTCTTGTATTTATTTCATTTTGGCATATTTATAATTATCCTTTGTAATTCTTTCCCATGGTCCAAATCTCAGAAATTGACCGAGGTAATTTACTGAATCGACTCCTTGTCAGTCTTGCCCTCTAGTCACCCAGTGGAGTCCTTTCTGGAAGCAGCCCAACAGGAAGTGACCTTCAGCTTCCGATGCTTTTTCTGTAGCATGGAAATGGTAGTACCAACCCTGTAGATTTGTGGGGAGAATAAGACATCATAATGGTTTCAGAGTGCTGTCTTTTCTTTTTTCTCAAAAAGTAAATACTCTCTAGTTTAAACAAGCTCAAGGGTCGTGTCTTGAGAGTTAGTCTAAAGTGTCTGAAGGACGACAAAAGTAGAAATGGACCATGGTCCATGGCTTTACCATGACGATTGAACGTCCTCTGAGTTCTTTGAATGAATTGTTCAGCAGTTTAAAAAATTAGTCTGAACACTGAATATTGCAATTTTTGTCTTTGTGTTTAAGGGTGCTGCTTTTAATAAAGGTTACTTTTTAGAACCCTTTGCTGATTTATGAAAATTGCATTTCTATATATTGGGCACTAGATGGTGCTCATATAAGGTAAAAAGGCAGCCTCTGGCACAGTCATTGAAAACTCCTATTTCTGAGCATCAAAGTAACACACGTTCATTTTTAGTACCTTTAAATACAGAAAAGCACCAGAAGGCAAAAATAAAGAGGCACCAACCCAACAATCAGGAGGAACCATTGCTGACACTTTGGCTTATGGTGGGTTCAGTTGCCTCTAGTTTAAAAGTGTTTCTAGATACTGTTTCTTTTCCTCAGATTTTCCTCATGGTAGTGTTTCTTAAAACATAATTTTAAATGGTTATATTCTATTTTATCCATAATTTCTTGAACTATTGTTGAACATTTTGATGGTTCTATGATTAACTTCCTTGTAGCCAAGTCTCTGTGCATCTCCTCACTTATGTAAGTGAAGTAAGTTGATTTCCTGGTAAAATAATGTTTGTTTGTTTTTCTTTTTCCTTCCTTCAGTTTAGGAATGTTAGAAAATAAAAAAAGAGAAAATAGTCATTCTTATCACAAAGAGATGATCATTGTTGATATTTTGATATATATTCTTCCATTCTTTTTTCTGTGCACATCACCTCATATTTCATAGCTGCCAAGTCAGTTTTGACCAGAGAGACCCTATAGGGCAGAGCAGAACTTCCCAGAGGATTTCTAACGCTGTGAATCCTTACAGAAGCCTACTACCACATCTTTCTCTGACTAAGCAACTGATGGATTTGAACCACTGACCTTTCCGTTAGTAGCTGTGTGCTTAACACTGCTCTGCCAAGGCTCTTCCCCTTCCCCCCTTACTGTAGTTGACAATAAGTAAGAATTAAGAAAAAATATATATTTACTCCAAAATAGTTGCTGAATGCCTCCCATTTGGTAGGCGCGGTTTTAAGGACTGAAAATCTTGCCCGATGAGAGACGAGGTCCCTGCTTTCATGCAGTTTATATTTAGTAAAGGAGATGGGTAACAAACAAGTATAGCTATATATAAGGTCACTTCTGGAAGTTTCCAGGTCAGTAGCAAGAAAATAAACCAGAGTAAAGTCACAGAAAGAAACAGAATAGGAGCAAGTCCAAGCAGGAGATTTCTTTAGATAGAAGGTGTCTGAGAAAACAGATTTGAGCAGAGGTGTTAATGAAGTCAGGGAATGGGGATCACAGAGTCTGGGGAGGGAGTATTCCAGGGGGAGGGAACAGCGTGTGCAAAGGTCCTGAGGCAGGAATAAGTTTTGCATGTTAGAGGAACCTCAGAATGACCAGTGTGGTGGAACAGTGAGCAAAGAGATGAAATTATGTAGAGGTTAAAGATCATGCTGAATGGTATTCCAGAGGTGAGCATGCTTTCATGTAGGTCTTCAGGAATTGAGTGCAGTCTGCTGTAATTTAATAACTGTCTTGAAATAGGGAAAGGTTATAATCACATAGTTTTTCTAAACGTTAGTTTGTTGTACCATATCATCTTTTATTAATCATTTAAAATGTCCCCTCTTCCCTCATTTCTCCACAGCATTGTTAGCTTCCAGTTACCACTCTGACATTTTGTTGGGAATCCTCCTTCCATTATAAAGTGATATGCACTTAGTTAAGAGGCTTTGCTAGCATGTACCATTGTTAATTTAGCAGTTGTTTATTGAGCACCTACTGTGTGCCAGATGCTGGGCTCAGAGCCTCTACGTGCATTTCCTCATTCAGTTCTCACAACAAGCCTATCCTAACTCCACATGAGAAAAAAACCTAGGGAGTTATTAAACCAGGTTTACGGCGTTTTGGTGTGCCACTGTAGGATTAAGCTCTCGACTGCTAACTGCAAGGTCGGTGGTTCAAACCCACCAGCTGCTCCTTGGAAACCCTATAAGGGTCACTATGAGTCAGAACCAATTCATTGTCATTTAACAACAACAACGACACCACCAACAACAGAGGTGAATTCAGGATCCCTGGTGGCACAGCAGGTTAAGTGTTGGGCTGTTAACCACAAGGTTGTCAGTTCAAACCCACTAGTTGCTTCATTGGAGAAAGATGAGGCTGTCTGCTCCCATAAAGGTTTACTATCTTAGAAACCTATGGAGCAGACCTGTGCTTCCTATAGGATCACTGTGAGTCAGAATCGACTCAGCGGCAGCAGGTTTTGGCTTAGAGGTGATTTCTGTTGACCGTCTTGCTGCACTGGCTCCATTTGGACAGACTGAACATCAAATAATAATTAAAGAGCTACAGCATTAAGTTGTGTGATAATCTTTAAAAAAACAACCACCAGCTTATCGGATTCTTATGCATGTATATAATGTACACAGCATGGTATGAGACTAACGTGTGTGGGGCTGCTCAGTCTGAGGTGGGGGAAGCACAATGTAATAATATGTTTGCATAAACATATAGTGTCTGTTGATACTTTCAAAGCAATAGGTCCTAACAGGGACACGTTGGAATGCCATTATTTGTAACAGGGCACACACCAATGGGAAGCCTGTCTAGTCCTTTAGCTTTCCTTTGAGTGGCATGTGACACTGTTGAAGGGGAACTGCTGAAATGATCCTTTCACAAGGTTTCTTGCTCTGTTTCTTCAATTGAGCAAGAAGAAGAAGACTTTTATTGAATTTGGTCACGAATTTTTAAATGACAGAAAAAATTAAATGAATATGCAATTATTTTTCTCTTTGAATTCCTGATGCTTGTCTCCACTTGTATATTTTTATTCTCCTTGGCACCCTCTGCTTGAAACAGTGTGCGCTCTGGCATAAAGGTAGTTATGGGATAGCTACTAACCCGTCTTCTGAATGTACTCCGAATTCTTTCACCATAGGCTTTGCTTGAGTGGAGACCAAAATTGTGTACTAGGTCAGTTTGCTATTTCAGACTTCCTTTTTGTCATCTTGTTTTCTTATACTGAGGGACAAAAGAAATTCAGATTTTATATCTTGAGTCAGAACTGGTGTTTTTGTTTTTCTTGTCCTTTCGTATACAAAACCATAAGGAGCCCTGGTGGCACAGTGCCTAAGTGCTTGGTTGCTAATTGAAAGGTTAGCGGTTTGAATCCACCAGCCACTCCGCAGGAGACAGATGTAGCAGTCTGGTTCTGTAAAGAGTTCACAACCTTGGGAACCCTATGGGCAGCTCTATTCTGTTCTAAAAGATTTCTTGGAGTCAGAATTGACTTGATGGGAGTCAGGGTATGAGAAATCATTTTGCCTGGGTTTGAGTGATCTTTTAAATTAAAAGTCCAAAGGATTGTGGGAGTAATTATGTTAAAATAGGGCAACTATAACAGCATTGTTTAAAGCATTAGAGTAAGGGGCCAAGTAAGTTTTACTTGTAAGTTCACCCTTCATTTCTCATTGTGTTGATTGGAATCTAAATTATGAAGTCTTTTTTTTTTTTTTTTCCTTTCTGTTACTGTCTTGAGAAAATAACTGCAATATTATCTAGTATGGTGGTTACTGAAATTTTGACATTTTAATAGTTAAAGTTCCTTTCATTTGAAGTTGAATGACAGCATATAGAATTGTCTGTAAATCATATGAATATAAGCACTTTCGGTTCTTCTAGGTGCATTAAAAATTGCTGTAATAAATTTTATATGTAGTTTTTATCCTTTTACTTTTTCCTATGAATAGGCCCATTTAAAAAGTTAACATTCCCACCGTTTAACTACTGAATGGGCTGATTCTTGTTCATTTTGTGAATGATTGCTATAACTCTCTCCTTGCTAAGGTAAGGGGAAAAATGTCTTTACAAATGCTTCTGTATTTTTTCTGAATGGTTGCTTGTTGATATATTCAGGTACTATCTAAAACTGACAGACATTATGTATTTGGCAGTTTGTATGTTGTGGGCTGAAAATGACATCTTTAACATAAAATAGCAATCTTGAGATTTTATTGCAGAATTTTCAGTGATAGCTAAGTATAACATTTTTAGTATTTATTTTCATGAGCTTTATAATTACAGTCACTTTGTCCAGCACATCTATGTTCAGGAAGTGTATGTTTCATTTTTCCTCTCAACAAGTCATTTCCTACTCTGCACATCTGCTTTTTGTTAAAATTTTGAGCTATGAGTTTATCATCTTTCGTTAATTCACATAGGAGATTTATGTGCGTAAAAGTACAATGGAAACAGTCTAAATTATTGAAAACAGTGAATTAAGGTATGTATAATTGAAAAATTCATCTTCCTGACCACACTGTAGTATATAGTTTTAATATTGTAATTGCTAATTGCCAACGAGTTAATTCAAACTCATGGCCAAGGAACGGCTGGTGGATTTGAACCACTGACCTTGGGGTACAAACTAACCTTGTGGTCCAGTGCCTATTCTATAGCACCACACCAGGACTCCCTTTCCTTATTAGAGTTAAAAAACAGAAATTCTATTTTATTCCAGTTCTTTGCATGATTGTAATCATAACATAGATATAATTTTTATAATAATATTTAGATTATGACATAACTACATTTAGGCTTATATAGAAATTCCAAGTAGCTGGTGGAAGTGTTGCTAGAGTGATACTATGTTCAGTCTGCCTTAATAAAAAGGTACCTAAGTTGTATTATTCATAATGAAGAGAGTAAACTAGAAGTTAGATGTTTTATTATCTTATGACTGTGGCCAAATTAATTAGCTTCTCTATTTCTGTCATTTGTAAAATGATGATACTCCTATTTCCTCTAAACCTCTCAGGGGTCTTTAAAGAAATGAAATAAAATGATCAAGATGAAAGAACTTTGAATAGTGTAAGGTGATGTACACAATGTGAGTTATTTCTCTTCAGCAGTTTATTTGCAAGTCAACCATTAGTAGCCTCTGGTCTTTAAACACATATTTTATAGAGGTTAAACAGTACTTTCCCCAGATTCTTTCCTCTCTTGTTGAAATATTAAAAAAATACATGCAGTGAAAGTCAGTTTCAACTTGGTTTTAGCCAAACAACGCCTTTCTTCCCATGAATCTAGAGTCTTCAGCTGCTCCCTCTCTCCATGTCCCCATCTCAGCCTTTGTCTCTGGCATTGCTGCTTCTCTGGATAAGGTCTGCATTCAGCTTGTGCTCTTCTCTGTTGATGGTCCTAGGGTCCTCTGTTTCAGGACTGTAAGATTAACCACTCCCCTGTTTTTGTTACAAAACGTCTACCTTTACAGTAGTGACAGTCGCAATTAGAGTCACGATAGCAATTATTCACTATTGAATCATAAGAATCTTATCCCCATCTCTTTTAACCAAACCTATCTA
>NW_006408539.1:723930-746690 GCF_000296735.1 Chrysochloris asiatica | reverse complement strand
TAGTAGCCAGTCATGCTGACATTTTTGTTTTGGGTTTTTCCTGATGACCTTTCTTTGAAGATGTATCTTCTGTTGCTTTAGCTGTTCTAGGCTGGTCTGCTTGTCCTTGCTGGAGGGAATATCCCACCTCTCATTCCTTCTTTTGAGTTACTACATCCGTGAGTATATAGGTCAAGTTTATCAAATTGTAGCAGATTACTCTTTTATTCTCCTTCTTTCTTCCTCTAGTCGAGTTCTGATCATTCAGCCATTGAAGCCAAGTCAAGTGGGTACTATCTGCAAGTTTGGGTGTTCTTGTGCATCTCCCCTCACTTCATATCAGCTGGGTGCTTCACTCTCCGTTCTATTCCTCTGTGGCCATGTCTCTGTCTCTTGCCATGCAGCTGGCCAACCAGGACTCAACCCAGGTTGACAGGAGTCTATTGAACGTGGTTGGACTTCGCTCACAACTTCATTGCTGTTTCCCCCACTTCCTCTTATCAGTAGACCAACGTGGTCACCAGCCAGACCACATGCCTGCTTGTGTATTCCCCTTGAGTCTTGGAAGGGGGTTTGCCCAGAGGGGACCCAACTGCTTGCCTTGATGGCTTCCAACTTGCTTGTTATTGTAGTCATCAATCAGACTGCCGTTATTGTTTTTGATTTTTCCTGTTGGTCTGCCTTTCAAGAAGTATCTTCTGTTCTTCTAGCCACTCCACGCTGGTCTGCTTGTCCTTCCAAGTAGAAATTTCCCACCTCAGAGGATTCTGGATGGGGATCAGGATTCTACCTATGGTCTTACACTATGTAAAGATTCTGCAGGAAGCCTCCTTCACTGGGCAAGTTGTAGTCCCATTTTATGTATTCCAATAGGCTGAAGACGGACTTACAAGCTTTCTATGGTGATGTTTCTGGCTATTCCTATTTCTCCCCCTCAAGTGTCTATTTTATAATAGTAGGCAAGGGAAACCAAGATTCAAAAGACAGCCAAGCATCTTAACATTATTTCCCCTCTTTGATCCATTCAAACCATGCTTCAATCCCTGTATCCTGTGTCTATTCCCTACCCTGTACTCCACCTTCCCCACCCTCCCCTCACCCCACCCCATACATCCTGGTAACCAGCAAATAATTTTTACCCCCTTTTAGTGTGGGTATTTTTTCTTAAGCTTTTACAATAGTGGTCCTATGCAATATTTCTCCTTTTGTGACTAATTTCACTCGAGAAGCTCTGGTAGCATAGTGGTTATGAATCGGGATGCAAACCGCAAGGTCAGCAGTTCGAAACTACCAGCTGTTCTGTGGGAGAAAGATGAGGCTTTCTGCTCCCGTAAAGATTTACAGCCTCAGAAACCCTGTGCAGGGTTGCTATGATTCAGAACCGACTCACAGCACACACCCACCACCAGTTTCACTCAGCATAATGTCCTCAAGGTTCATCCATGTTATGTGGCGGCTTCCAAGCTTGCAGCTTCCTTGTTATTCTTCAAGGTAGCATAAAATTCCATTGTGTGTATGTACCACAGTTTGTTTATCCGTTCTTTCATTGATGGGCACTTAGGCTGTCTCCATCTTTTTGCTATTGTAAACAGTGCTGCTATGAACATTGGTGTGCATGTATCTACTCGTGTTATGGCTCGTTTTTTTTGTGGATAAATACCAAGTAGAGGAATTACTGGATCATAAGGTATTATTTCTATTTCCAGCTTGCTGAGGAAGCACCATATTGTTTTCCAGAGTGACTGGACCATTTTGTAATCCCACCAGCAATGTAGGAGCATCCCAGTCTCTCCACATCCTCACCAGCATTTATTGTCCTCTACTTTTTTGATCTTTGCTGTTATTGCTGGTGTGAGATGATATCTCATTATTGTTTTGATTTGCATCTCTCTAATGGCTAGTGATGGAGTCCTGGTGTGGCGCTGTAGGTTAATGCGCAGACTTCAGAGTCGTTTGAACTTCAGGGTTGATGGTTCAAGCTCACCAGCTGCTCCTCGGAAACCCTATACAGGGTTGCTATGGGTCGGAACTGACTCAACGACACTTAACAACAACAACAATGGCTAGTGATTGTAAACATTTCTTCATATGTTTGTTGGTTGTCCGGATTTCCTCCATGGAGAAGAAGTGACTATTCATATCCTGTGCCCATTATTTAATTGGGTTATTTGTCTTTTTCTGTAGAGGTGTTGTAGTTTCCTATATATTTTAGAAATAAGTCCCTTGTCTGATGCGTTGTTGCAAAAGATTTTTTCCTATTCTGTGGACTCCCTTTTTATTCTTTTAGTGAAGTCTTTTGATGTACATAAGTTTAAATTTTTTAGTATGTCCCAGTCATCTATTTTGTCTACTTTTGTTTGTGTAGTTTTCAAAATGTTTGGATGTTTGGTAGTCTTTGTGTGCCCTATATTAGAGCCCTCACACTTGTCCCTATTTTTTCATTGATGACCTTTATAATTCTGAGATTAACATACTGGTCTTTTAATCCATGCTGAGTTGGTTTTTGTACAATGCGTGAGTTAAAGGTCTTATTTCAACCTTTTGCATATCGCTTTCCAGTTCTGTCAGCACCATCTATCTGTTAAAGAGACTATCTCCTCCCCATGCAATCTACCTAAGCCCTATGTTGGAAATCAATTGGCTGTATGTGGATGAGTTAATTTCTGGATTCTCGATTCTGTTCCATTGATCAATATGTCTTTCATTGTACCAGTCCAAGCTGTTTTGACCACTGTAGCCATGTAGTAAATTTTGAAATCAAGGCGTGAGAGGCTTGAAGCCACATATTCTGATCTGTTGAGTGCTGTTATGTCAATTTTGACGCATAGCTACCCCTGTATGGGGTTTCCAAGGAGCAGCTGATGGGTTTGAACTGCTACCTTGTGGTTAGCAGTCAGGTGCTGATCCTACAGTGTCACACCAGCACTCCATATTCTGGATTAGTGGAGTTCAAGTTAGAGAAATCCTACTGTATGTGTGCTTAGTTATAATTATTAGTTTAAGAAGTATTTTTCTCTGTGTTTGTCTTAGGCTAGGTTCTCTCGAGAAGCAAAACCAGTGAAGTGAATATATAAGGGTCCTGCTGTGGCACTGTGGGTTAATGAGCTGGACTGCAAAGTCGGCGGTTCAAGCTCACCAGTCGCTTGTTGGAAACCCCATTCAGGGTTGCTATGGGTTGGAACCTACTCGAAGGCATTTAACAATAACAGCAGCATATATATTGATTTTCCTAATATATTTATATAGAGAGATTTATATCAAGGAAATGGCTCACACAGTTGTAGAGTTGGGCAACTCGGTCCCATGGGTCAGATGTCAGGCTGGACGCTTCCCTGACTTAGGTAGTGGAGGGGCTAATGAATCCAAGATTGGCAGGTCAGATGACATGCAGAGGCAAATGAATCCAAGGTCGGCAGGTCAGATGGCAGACTGCTGACGATTCCAGGATCGGCAGGCAATATGGCAGGCTGCTGACTCGAGGTCAAAGAAGTGGCGGTCACTTGATGAGCCAGAGGCAGGTTCCAGACCCAGCAACAAGCAAGCTAACTTTGTCTGCATAGCCGATCTGTTGGAAGCAGATCACACGCTTGAGGAAACTTCCTTTGTGTTGATAGACGGCTACAGCAGGTCTCCGCATAGAGGTGATTGCATTATATTATTTAGGCCTCATCGTGGGGGATTACTCCATCTTAACTGCAAAACCACTGAGAATCCTGGCCCAGTTAAATTGTTACAAAACCTTAACTGTCACAGCGTTAGGGTGTGATGAGAAAGATTTCATTTTATGTTAGGACTTTAAAACACATCTTCATTTGAGAAAATGATAGTAAGATTTTCTTTTAAGTTGCAGTGTTGTTCTTTCACCAGTTGGTAAACTTCTCTTCTATGAGTATGTGCCATTCAACTACTTTCTTCTTTTTAATTTCCTGAGTGCCACCAATATGGCCTAGCAGTATCTATTGATATCTGTTAGTGTTTTGTTCTTTTGTGTATAGGGTCGTATGAGTTGATACCAACTTAATGGTATCTAACAACATGAATGAAGTGTGACTTAAAAACCCAGAGCATGAATAAAGGAAGGAGAAAGAGACAGATGGGGTGGTAGAAAAGATTAGAGGGATTGAAAAAGAAGAGACTTGGTTGGTAGAAGCGTCCAAAGGGCCACACACAAGTCCTGATGCTTCATGTCAGCATCTTGACACAGATCATCACCAATGACCAGCTTCAGTGTGTTGTTTCTGTTGACTCAAGTCGTGAATATTTATTTTACTTATAAATTGTAACCTGCCTTGCCTTTTATACCAGTTGACTAAAATGTCATCATTAACTTTTGAATATTTTCAAATGTGACAATGATCAGGAATAGGTGTTTAGTTTATAATCGTTGTTAAGTGCTGTCGAGTCAGTTCCAAGTCATAGCAACCCTGTATAGGGTTTCCTGGATAGGCTCTCTGCTGAAGCGAAAAACCTCGTCTTTTGCCCTAGGGTCGGTCAGTGGACTCAAACTGCCAAACATTTTGGTTTGCCGTTCAGCACTTATCTTACAGAGCCACTGTGCTTTCCTTAGTTTATTAGATGACTAATTTTACATATTTGTTTTGGTTGTGGAAACAAATTCTAGAACTACATGCTTCATATGAAATTAGCTTCTTTTTTCCCTCCCACCAAGTGGGAGTCAGTTTTGGATACTTTCTAGTCAACTAACAGGAACACTCTGTTGACTAATGAAAGATGCGTGACTTAACATCCAGCACCCATCTTCATATTCATTAATGAACTAATGGGGATTCTCCCCTGAGGCTGTGGTTCAGAACACATCCAATCAAGGCCAGCCTTGTTTCTTTTGCTTCTGGCACCTCGTGAATTGTATCTCATGACATTTGGACACATTTTCTATATAAATAGCTAATATACTTGATTACCTATTTTTATAATAAAAACAGATTTAGTATTTTTCACTTTTTCTACCACAAATGGATATTTCAGTGTCCTCTTTATTATTCCATTTTTGAAATTAGCCAGAGCAGCTTGTCACAATTCTCAGAGGATTGTGAAATGAAATTTAAATCTAAAGAGACTTTAGACTCTCTGTCTAGTAGTTATTGATGTGTCCTGCCCCCCACATTATTTAATATAAAAATTGATTGCCTATTACAAATGAAGAAATCAGTTAGTGTTGAATAGAATTTGTTCTAATTTTACAGTGACCCAATCCTGGTATGATGCTGTGGGCTAATGCGTCAGACTCCAAAGTTGTTTGAACTGCAAGGTTGGTGGTTCAAGTTCATCAGCTGCTCCTTGGAAACCGTATACAGTGTTGCTATGGGTCGGAATTGACTTGATGGCACTTAACATTAATACCAGGGAATCCTTGTGTGGCACTATGAGTTAATGTGCTGGACTTTTGTAAAGTCGGTTTGAGCCTCAGAGTCAGTGGTTGAAGCTTACCAGCTGCTCCTAGGAAACCCTAAACAGGATTTCTGTGGGTTGGAACTGACTCGACAGCACTTAATAATAAGTAATACCAGGGAGCTCTGGTAGCATAGTGGGTTATGAGATGGACTGCTAACTGAAAGGTCAGCAGTTTGACTCTACCAGCTGCTCCACAGGAGAAAGATGAGGTTTTCTGCTCCAGTAAAGATTTACAGCCTCGGAAATCCTATACAGGGTTGCTGTGAGTTACAACTGACTCAATGGCACAGAACCACTAATAGTAGTTGTGTACTAGTTGCACATCACATCCGTTATGACTTCCTCTCTGTAGGCCATTTTAGAGGAAATAAAATCTGTATCTGTAATAAAGGTTCATATGTTTCCAAACTGTCAACACATGCTTATACAAGAATAAAGATCACTGAGTGTGATGTCAAAAGATCTGGGTTTGCAATTTTGCAAATTTAGCAATATGTGTGGGCTTATAAAGCCACAGTTATGCACTACTGGTGGAAATGGTAATTGGTTAAATCTTCCTGGAGTGTAATTTGGCAATATTTGTCAGAACAGAAGTGTTCTTTGACCTAGCAATTCCACTTCTAGAAAATATATGAAGAAGATCATTGGTAAAGTTCAAATATATATATGTAGATAGATATATGAGGGAAAGTAAAAATATTGCTGCTAAGACTCTAGTACATACATGCATGGACTTATTCTGAGCAAAGCTTGTTTAAATCTGTGTCTTAGTTCTCTAGTGCTGTGGTCTAACAGCAATACCACGAGTGGGGGCCTTTAACAAACAGATTTATTCTTTCACAGTTTAGGAGGTGAGAAGTCCGAATTCAGAGCACCAGCTTGGGGGGAGCGGGGAGCAGGACGGCTTTCTCATTTGGCTCTTAGGACGGTCCTTGTCGCCTTTCAGCGTCTGTAGACTCACATTGCTTGGCGATCTCCATGCATCTTGACATCATTTGTCTCCTGGATCAGGGAGCTTCAAGTGCAGGGACCCTGGGTCCAAAGGATGTATTCCATTCTTGACTCTTCTTTCTTGGTGATCTCTGCTCTCTCCTTTTACCTCACATGAGAGAAAAGTTGTTGTAGGCCACACCTTGGGAAACTCCTTCATATCACATCAGGGTTGTGATGAGGTTAAGGGTATTGCAGACCACCCTTAATCAATCCTCTTCCTGGTTTACCACATCAGATCTCATTAAGGGGAATCATCACATAACTGCCATACCACTGAGAATCATGAGTGAGAAAAGTTGACCCATCTTTTGGGTGGACACATTCAATCTGTGACATGTCTGCCATCCATGATTGGTTGCCGACATGTTCTCTCAGTAACACCCGTGACTTAGTCTCATTGTTGTTGTTGTTGTTGAGTGCAGTCGAGTCGATTCCGACCCATAGCGACCCTGTATAGGGTTTCCAAGGAGCAGCTGGTGAGCTTGAACCACCGACCTTGCATTTCAGATGGCTTTGCAGTCTGGTGCATTAACCCACAGTGCCACACCAGGACTCCTTAGCCTCATTAGGTGCCTTCAAAAAAAAGGTCCACCCAAACAGTGGCTTCCGAGAGGATCTGCCGGTGCAGTTAAATTCAAGGCAGAGAAGTTAGCACAGAAGGTCATATTAACTGTTTTTATGAATTCCTCAGGGGTAATCATTATAGAATTCCTCTAAAGACACAGGACAGTCATGTGGGTATAATAGGAAGAACTTTTAAGAAAATTGAAAATTGCATTGGTGAGAAAAATGCCAGGAAAGTTGCACCGAGGAATTTTTTCCTATTATATCAGAGCATCTGTTCATTAGTTTGAGGGTAGGAAGGGTTATTCTATGTGGATTTTGTTGTGAAACCTTATCCCTTACAGCTCTGATCTTGTCTCTTCATTTAGTCTGCTAGCTCAAAGAGCATTTAAAAGGAGCATGATTTAAATTCCTCGAGGATGCTAAAACTCCCACTTTGACGTGATACTAATTAAAGAGTGAAGAATTCTTTGGGGGCGAGTTAGAGAGATGGAAACCCCATCTCCAGAAGTGTATAGACCTAGATGGAGGCTATGTTAAGTAACAGTAGCTTCACTTTTGGTCTTTTTTGTTGAACAAAGGTTTCCATGTTTATGTAGCAGTACTTATGGGCTAACCGCTCATATGTGTAAAGACATTCATTAGGTATAGCAGAAAATTGCTATCAAGTGCCCAGGAGAAGGGAGAATGGATAAACAAACAAAAATCGTACATTGACATGATGGAATATAATGTAAGACCATTAAAAATGGTTGTAAGCTATAGACACTGAATGAGATCCAAAGTGTATAGTAAATGGTAAAAGCCAGTTACAAAACCATTAGTATAGCATAATCCTGTGCTTGCACATTTTACATGTGTGTATATTTTTAAAATGAGTATGTTTATATAACTTTTTTGTGCAGCCTTGTCTTTTTTTATAATTCAACTTAAAAACAAATTATTAGAAAGCTGCATATAACTACACAGGGAGGTCAGCATCCTCTCCCAAGGAACCATGCTGTAATATTACATCAAATTCAGGAAATGAACATCGCTACAATCTGCAGAACTTGTTTATAATTCATCAGTTATAGATGCACTCTTAGGCAATTTCACCATGCGTCGATTTGTGAAGATACAACCACAGTCCGGATATGTGGCTCTTTCCTGACAAAGTTTCCTTGGTCCCTTTATAGTCACACCCATGTCCTTTCCCCATGTCTAACCTATGTTGTTGTTAAGTGCCATTGAGTCGGTTCCAACTCATAGTGACCCTGTACAGGGTTTCTGAGTAGCTATGAATTCCTTTTCCATCTCCCTAATTTTGTTATTACAAGACCATTACTCACATTCTGCTATAATGAACATATGTAACAAGTAGATATGTATAATGTGTTATGATTTTTAGAGTCTATAATGTATGTGTTGTTGTCGTTGTTAAATGCCTTTGAGTTGGTTGTGACTCATAGCGACCCTGTGTAGGGTTTCCAAGGAGCAACTGGCCGGTTCAAACCGCTGACCTTGTGCTTCAATCTGACTTTATCTTATGGCTCCACACCAGGACTCCTCTATCATATTGTTGTTGTTGTTAAGTACCGTCGAGTTGGTTCTGACCCATAGCAACTCTGTATAGGGTTTCCCGAGGAGTAGCTGGTGAGCTTGAACCACTGACCTTGCAGTTCAAATGGCTTTGCAGTCTGGTCTCTATAATAAAAAGACTCTCAAATAACTTGCCTAGATCATACTAGTAGGAAATGAGGAAACTGGACCTTAAATGCATAGCGTCATAATTTGCACCTTTCCAATATACCTGGGGTGGATGCTGTTTTCAGTAACGTCCTCATGGTTGGAAATCCATGCAGGCAGTGTACATGAGTTTGTTAATTGATGGTCGTGGTTAAATTGACTGCTACTACACTTAAGTATAGCTAATGACTGCATGTGAAGAAAAGGAACCTGGGCCAATTAATTGAAGTTGTCAACCATTTCATTCTACTGGGATCAATAGTCAGTGTCCATGGACTCAGCAATCCAAAACTCAAACAGTATATTGCAGTGGACAAATCTGTTGCAAAAGAAATTTTTTGAAGTTTTAAAAAAAGAAAGATCACTTTGATGATTAAGGTACACCTGATCCAAGCCATAGACTTTTCCGTTGCCTCGTATTTTGTGCATACTAAACCTGGACCAAGAACAAGTAAGCCAGAATTGATATGGTGTGTGGACTGCCAGAAGAATGAACTAATCAGTCTTAGAAAGAAGTGCAACCAGAATGCTCCTTAGAAGTGAGAACAGTGAGACTTTAACTCACTTATTTGGCCACATCATTAGGAAAGACCAGTAACTAGAAAAGGATTAAGAGTGTAAGAGATGACTAGCTTTAGGTATTTATTTCTAATCTTTTTGATTAGATTAGTTATTGATATTTTTCACATTGACCCCGAGGTGTGCTGTTGGTGTATACAGTCAGGTTGAAGTACTAATTGATTTGATTGGCTTGCTGCCCCTTTGCCCCTGTTTTGAATGCTTCTAGTGCCTCAAATTTGCCTTCAGAAACAACATTCATTTTCTAACTGTAATTGTCTTTAAGACATTGGCATATTTTTGTAGTACCCCTTCCTCTAATATACTGCAAATGATAGGTGCCCTCTGCCAGAGCATCTGAGCTCATTTGTTGAACTAAAGCAGGACTGGCCCTTGATGCCTGTAACAGTGACCAGTCACTGCAGTTGCTTACCACCTCATTATAGCTCTCAATCATGCAAATTGGAAAGCAGATTATTCTTAAAATGTTCCAAGAAGTTTAGAGAATTAGAGTATGGAGAGATGAGAGGAAAGGAATTCTATTGTGACAACCAGTGTGTTGCTTTTGGCAGGAGTTCACCTAGCTGGTTTCCTTTGTAGAAGTAAGTAAACCATCAGTGTGCAGAAATTGCCAGGAAACTGCCAACAGAGCCCCACAGGTCCTTACTATAAGGGATATTCACCCGGTGTTTATCTCGGGCTGAACCACTGTATCACATGTGGGTGGGGGGATGCGTGGGTAAATGGTTTGCCCTATTCTCGTAGAGTTGATAATCTAGGTCTGCCCTGAAGATGGGACCAGAAATCTTGGTTGTTGAGAAGGTCATGTCACTTTACATCCTCGCCATGTGGAGGGGCCTGAGGAGGGAGAGTTTCCTGAGGTGCCAACCAAGCCCACTGCCCTCAAGTCAATTCTGACTCATAGCCACCCTGTAGAACAGACTAGACCTGCTCCCTAGGGTTTCCAAGGCTGTACAGCTTTAGGGAAGCAGAATGCCTCATCTTTCTCCCACAAGGGGTTGGTGGGTTTGAACAGCTGACCTTTCGGTTCCAATCCTTACCCCATAGCACCACCAGAGCTCCATCCTGAGGTACAGGTGGAAATAATTTCATACTCTGGTAATGAAGTGTCTAACAGTGGCCTTCATTTGTTCAGTACCGTTTTATGAAATGTCTGCTCTCTAGCCAGGTCGGGATACTGTAATGAATGTAACGGGACCATATACTAGTAACTGGTCTTATGCCACATTGTTGCCACCACTCCACGTTTGGATGCTTTAGGGGCAGAGGATGGTCAGAGTTGGCCTTACGTTACCCGGAGGAAGTGATGCCCAAACCAACCTCTGTAGTGTATGTTGAAATTAATCCTTTTTGTTAAATTGTTGTTAAGTGCTGTTGCGTTGGTTCTGTTGAGTAGGTTCTGACTCATAACAACAATATATAGGGATTCTGAGGCCTTTAAAAAAAAAAAAAATCTTTGCAGGAGCAGAAAGCCTCGTCTCTCTCCCGTGGAGCAGCTGGTGGGGTTGAGTTGCTGACTCGTGGTTCCCAGTCCTGTGCTTATCCTAAGGAGCCACTGCACTCCCAATTTTTGTTAATTAGAATAATAGTTTAATAAAACCAAATCAGAACTCTGCTTAGGTTTTGGTTTTGGAAACACCTAAAACCTTTATTTAGGAGTAAGTTGAGAAAACAGAACTCCATACCTCCGCCACTTAGTAGGCTTCTCCAGCCTAGTCATTTGCGACGTCTCTGTGTCCACCAGCTGCCCCTTTCCTAGAACAGTGCACGTGCTCTGTGACTACCCTGCTTTTCAAGCACTGTTTCTTGTGCCTGGAAACCCCCCTCAGTGGTCTGCCTGCCTGACTGCTCTTGGTCTCTCAGGTTACGCACTTGCTTCCTCCAGAATGCCTTCCTTGATTCCTTCCTGGAGAGATTGGGTGCAGTCCCTGTGAGCTCACACACAGGGCTAGTCTAGGAGTTAATGCTTCTCCTGAATCCAATAGTTCCTCTGCTTCTTCGTCTCCTCCATGGAGCCTGGTGCCAGAGGGAACATCTTTCACAGAGCCCCGTATGTCCTAGGCACTCAAGAAATGTTCACTGAAGGAACAAATGCAGAAGCCTTCGAAGGCTCTAGCGGACATGAAGGAAGCATTCTATGTACCGGGAGCTCTCAGAGTCAGCCAGTGTGAAAGGAGAGTGATTGTCTGCTGAAGAAAGCAGATGCACCACTGAGCCAGTTCTAATTACTCACATCAGGAAGCTCTTTACAGTCCTTTGTATTTTATCCCTCTTTTTTTTTTGCTCCTGTAACTAGTAATCTGGGTAATTCATAATTCTCACTTCTTGTCAACTAGAACTTTAAGGTGTGCTATTGAATCTGACCAATGATTTATTACTTCAAAGTCTTTTGGTTATTAACAGAAATCAATTTGGTTTAGCATACACCACAAAGAGGTGGGGTGTATGTAATCAAGAGACAGTGTCTCATAGGATCCAAGATCAGGAACACAGCTAGAATAGCTGGTACTGAGGTTAGAAGTCCAGCAGGAATCCTGAGAGCCCTTCTGTTGATCTTTGTTTTAGAGTTCTTTAATTCATCTTTGTCTGCTTCCCAGGGGATACAGCTGACTTCCTGCAACCCTCAGCAGCCAAGTTCCAGCCATATGGAAAGCCTGCCTTTTCACTCAATTCTATATTCCCCACGCCTGTGGCTTAGGTTAGGTTAGATGCCTGTCCGTGATCTAGTCGGCTATGTGGAGTTTGCTGAACAAACCTGACTACCTGAGCTCACCTGTGAGTAGTAGGATGCTGTTTAGTGTGCTGAGTCAGTTCAAACTCATAACCACCCTGTATAGAATTTTTGGGGAGCGGCTGCTGGCCTTGCCTTGTACTGCCGACCTTGCAGTTAGCAGTATAGTGCTTATCCCATAGCGGCACAGCAGGACTCCAAGTAGTAAGTGGGAAAGTCAACAAAAGAGGAGGAGAGGACAGCAGACAGACACTGGGAGGTGGGCAGACAGAAATATCTGCTCTAGTGGTGCTGTGGGTTAATGCGCTGGACTGTAAAGTTGTAACTGCAGGGTTGGCCTTTCAAGCCTATCAGCTGCTCCTTGGAAACCCTATACAGGGTCGCTAGGGGTTGCAACCGACTACATGGCACTTAACAGCAACAACAATATAGTTTTAAATACTAATGAGACTTTATTGTGAGATCATTTGTAGGTCATTTTTGCTAAAAAAAAAAAAAAATTCTGTCGTAGAAGAAACAAATATTTAACTTTGAAAGTAATAGATTTCTCTTCTTGATTATGAGCAGATCTGACATTCTTAATCTAATGATCTATTTACTTAAGTGGTTGTTGTTCCGAGGAGCAGCTGGTGAGTTTGAACTTGTGGTTCAAACTGCCCTTGCAGTCCAGTGTTTATGTTACAGCATCACACCACTTAAGTGTTTGTTGTGGTTGTAAATGTTGTTGAGTTGGCTCTGACACATAGTGATCTATCTGCATAGGGTTTTCGAGGAGTGGTTGGTGCATTTGAACCGCCAACTTTGCAGTTCAAACCGACCTTGCGGTCCAGTGCATTAGCCCACAGCACCACACCAGGACTAGCGGGTCTTATTTTGTGTGTATATAATAATTCTTCGTACACATGAGCCTGTCTTCAGTTGTGGTGAGACAGGTTGGTTCTCTGTCTGATAGAAACAATAACGCGAGCCGCAGATGGAATTCATGAAATGCTGGCCTTGAAGTTAGCAGCCCAATTCGTAACCACTACGTTAAATACGTAAAAAGAAGCAGGTGAAATTAATCTTGGTAGCAGATTTTATTTAAACCAGTGTATTTCAAATGTCATTGCACTGTTGTTGTCAGGTGCCATTGAGTCGGAACCGACTCATAGCGGCCCCATGCACAGCAGAACGAAACAATGTCCGATCCTGGACCAACCTAACTACCGCTGGCACACTTGACGCCATCAGTGATGCCACCTGGCCGATCCATCTCGATGGGGGTCTTCCTCTTTTTCTCTGACCCTCCATCTTACCCAGCATGACATCTTTCTCCAGCAACTGTTACCTTCTGACAGTATGTCCAAAGTATGAGAGATGAAGTTTAGCCACCTTGGACTCCAAGGAGCACTCTGGCTGCACTTCTTCCAAAACAGATCTGTTGGTTCTTTTGGCTGTCCATGGCACTCTTAGTATTCTCCTCCAACACCAGAACTCAAATGCATCAATTCTTCTACGATCTTCCTTATTCACTGTCCAACTTTCACATCCATATGAGGTTATTGAAAATACCATGGCTTGGGTCAGGTGCACCTTAGTCCTCAAGCTGACATCTCTGCTCTTCAATACTTTAAAAAGTTCCTGTGCAGCAGATTTGCCTAATGCAATCCATTGTCTGATTTCTTGACTGCTTCTTCCGCTAATGTTGATGGTTGATCCAAGAAGAATGAAGTCCTTGACAACGTCAATCTTTTCTCCATTGGTAAGAATGTTTATTGGTCCAGTGGTGAGGATTTTTGTTTTCTTGACATTGGGATGCGATCCATACTGAAGGCTGTGCTCTTTGATCTTCATCAGTAAATGTTTCAAGTCCTCTTCACTTTCAGCAAGCAAGGTTGTAACATCTGCATATTGCAGGTTGTTAATAAGTCTTCCTCCAATCCTGATGCCACGTTTTTCTTCATAGAACCCAGCTTCTCGTATTATTTGCTCAGTATACAGGTTGAATAAGTATGGTGAAAGAACACAACCTTCTTGCACACCTTTCCCAATTTTAAAACATTCAGTGTCCTCATGCTCTGTTCAAACAACTGCTTCTTGGTCCAGGTACAGATTTCTCAGAAGTACAATTAAGTGTTCTGTAATACTCATACTTCTCAATGTTGTCAATAGCTTGTCATGATCCACACAATCGAAAGCCTTTGCATAGTCAATAAAGGTAGTCAATAAAGGTAAACATCATTGCACTAGGATTAAAAATTCATGAGGCATTTTCTGGTGATTGCGGTCCTCGTCTTGGTCATTCTTTTTCTCATGATACCACTAGATCTTTCTGTTGGCCATCTTTTGTAGATAGGCATTCTCTGTAAAACAGAGCTGTGCCTAATTTACTTTTTAAATTAGAAGTCTATTTATGAAATACTTCTAAGACAAAAAAATATTGACAACATAATTCTCATATTCCCTGCCCCCCAATATTTAACACATTGTAACATTTTCTCATTTTGTCTCAAATTTTTTTTGGGAGAAGAAACTTAGAAAGAAACTTCTCTCCCTTCTTCTTTCCTTATTTCCTCTACCATATTTGGAGTTTTGATAATGTATCTCTTTTGCCCATATTTCTCTGTTTATTACATGAATATATCATCTCAGTATAATCTATGGAAGGCATTTCAATTATTTTGTTTTCAAGTTTTTTTTCCTTTTGTGAATGTGGATTGTGCCTTTAGTGTCATGTCCAGGAAGTCTTCACTTCACCCTGGATCCTAAAGTTTCCTCTCTATTCTTTTCTACAAATTAAACAAGTTTACATTTCAGTAAGGTGACTTTTGAACAAGATGTCATGTGTAGGCTTATTGCCTGCTGGTGCCCAGTTTCTTCAGCACCACTCATTGAGGAGACTGTTTGTCTTCCATCCACGTACTGTTGTCTTTTTGTTCGACATCAGCCAGCTGTACATGTGGTTCCATTCTCGTGCTGGTGGCTGCTCTATTCTGTCACTGCCAACAGTAAATTTTAATTTTTTAAAAAATGTTGTTGGGAATATGCACAGAAAAATATGCATCCTATGGTTTCAATCCTTCAATTCAGTGGCATTGATTACAGTCTTTGACGTGTACAACCATTCTTACTCTCCTTTTCTGAGCTCTTTCTTCCTGTTAGCATAAATTCATTGCCCTGGTATTTTTCCCACTTGCTGTCTATTTTTTTTCAATTGTTTTTGTCAAATTGGCCACACATAGAAGGCTAGCAATTTCTCTCTTGTCTTTTTTTGCTTGCATTTCAAACACAGTTTTATTGAGCTATATTTCAGGTACCTAACAGTTCACCCATTTAAAGTGTACAATTCATGAGTTTCACGATGTTTACAGATACAGGCATCCACCCTCACAGTCAAATTTAGAATATTTTCATCACCTCAGAAAAGAAACCCTTGTTCCTCAAATAGTCAAGCATAGAATTACCGTGTTGTTGTTGTTAGTTGCCATGGAGTTGGCTCCGACTCATGGCGACATTATAAATAACAGAACTAAGTGTCGCCCCATCCTGAGCTATTTTTATGGTTGTTGTTAAGTTTGAGTGCCTCCCAACCTGTGGGGCTCCTCTAGTACCAAACCAGGCAGCATTCTGTGGTTCTACATAGGACTCCTGGGTGGTGCTGTAAGATGAGCACTGAACTGCTAACCACAAGGTCAGTGGTTCAAACTCAACAGCTGCTCCTTGGGAACCCTTGACAGGGTGGCTGTGAGTCAGAACTGACTTGACGGCACTAAACAACAATTTCTGGATAGATTGCCAGGCCGTTTTTCCTAGTCTTAGTCTGGAAGCACTGCTGAAACCTGCCTACTTTGGGTGTCTGTGCTGGCATAGCTCCCAGCCTCCACACTGTCCTTAATTGGGTGGACTGTATCCCCTCGCTTTCTTCTTGCTTTTCAAAATTCCTTTAGCTATTCTACTTCCTTTGCCTTTCCATATCCATTTTGATAATAAGGTTGTCTATAGGTACAAAGAAAATCTTACTGGGATTTGGGATAGAAATTACATTTAACCTACTTGTTGATTTTGGGAAGAATCAATCTTCTCAAATTCTAAAACTTAAGAATATAAATCTTGTAAGCAGTATATTACTATTGACAAAATCCTGACTGCGAATTATAGTCTTAATCATATGTATAGATAGTCAGTTTATACTTAATATAATTATATATACATAAAAATATTTTTGCTTAAATCTGTGTTACCTTTTGTTCTCTATTTGGCCAGTTTTAAGTTCTTTTAAATCTTTCTGTTATTACAAGCTGTCGAGTCAGTTCCAACTCATAGTATCGGATTTCTGAGGAACAGCTGGTGGGTTTGAACCACAGATCATGTGATTCACAGTCCATTGCTGATCCTACAGGACCACACAAAGAGACCAATATAATGCCTTGTTAATTGGCATCAAGTCGGTTCTGATTCACAGTGACTCTGTATAGGGTTTCTGAGGTTGTATATCTTATAGGAGCAGAAAACCTCATTTTTCGTCTGTGGAGCGGCTGGTGGGTTTGAACTGCTTACCTTGTGGCTCATAGTCCAGTGCCTGTCCTACAGCGCTACGAGCACTCCTTTAATCTTTTTACGGTTGATGAAATATATTTTGTCATTCTCCTTTCACTCTTCTGTGTCCTAGTTATATGTTATTTTACTCTTTTAATGGTTAGCCTTCTTGAATGCATCCTTAAAATTCTGATATAAATTTAGAATTGTACAAATCCTTTTGATTCTTTTAAGCTCTGGTAATGTATAGTAAATTACCAAAGTTTATTGTAAAGGAGCTCTTGTGGTGTAGTGGTTATGAATCAGGCTGCTAACCTCAAGGTTGGCAGTTCGAAACTACTAACTGTTCCATGGGAGAAAGATGAGCCTTTCTTCTCCCATAAAGATTTACAGCCTTGGAAACCCTGTGCAGGGTCACTATGAGTCGGAACCGACTTCATGGTACTCAACAACAATGTATTGTAAGCTCTGGTTATGGATTTCAGTTTGCTCTCTTTTTATCGCTCTGTGTGTATGTGGTTTTTTTTTTTACTTTTTTCCCCAACTTTTTACTTCAATACATTTTAAAGCTACAGAAATATTAGAAGTGATAAAATGAACACTTGTTTATGTTTTATCTAGATGACCAGTTGGCACCTTTAGCCATAGTTATGTTTTTCTGTCTGTCAGTCTCTGTCTTTTGCCTTCGTTAATTTGTCTTTGTCCGTTAGTCTGTGCTTGTGTTTTGTCTATCTGTATGTTGGTCTCTGTTTCTTTCTGTCTTTTTATGTCTATTTGCATATTTATAAGTTTTTAATTCTCTCTTATATATATATATATATAAATTCTCTCTTATCCCCCCCTTTATAAATAACTATTTGAAGTGTTGCAGGAGGTTTCAAAAAGTTTGTAGAAAAATGGAATGAAAAGATAATGACTTTTTTTGTGAAGTTTTTGAAGTCCCCATGTATCTTCTAAAATTAGAAGAATTTTTGTAAATAAATGTCTTTATCAGTGCCTCTGTTAGAATTCTTGCCATTCCCTCGGCCCCTCATCCCTGCCCTCCCATCTGTTCTCCAGAGCGGACATCCTGAGTTCTCGGGAATCTCATATTGGGAATGACAGTAACTTCTCGTACTACAGTATTAATTGAAGTGTAACTTTATTTTGTTGATCTTATTCTTCACTGCTGTATAACATGTTTTTTTTCCAGATTGTATTTGTTTTTTACTTTCGATATTCTTTTAATGGCTTAGTGTACACATATTTAAAGTTGTATGACCTTTTTCTCCTTCTTCCAGTGCAGAGTTGAAGCTCTTGGAGGAGGCAACAATTTCAGTCTGCAAGTCTTTAGGTAAGGAACAAAAAATGTGTGTGTCAGGCACACTTAGTTTGAATGTTCTGCTATAGCTTCTGCTAGTATAATGTAAATGGAACTAATGGCGGGAGGAGTACGCTAATAGACAAACTGCTGAAGTGCACACTATGTGTAAAAGAGCTGTATGAGATAATTCATTACACTGCAGATTTTTACCCACTAATTTTGATCCTCTTGAATCCATTGCTCTTACCACTGATATTTGAAGTCTAGTATCTGCTATTGAGCATTTTTGTTTAAAATCATTGAATGTGTTTGATTTTATTAGTTTTCGCCATGGTCTTCTTCTTGCCCAAAAGGGTACTGTGGAAAACATTGGTACTTAGAATATAGGCTCCATGAGGACAGAGAGTTCTATTTACAGGTGTGCATCTCCTCTGCCCTTGAAAGATGTCTGGGTAGGTACATCTGGGTATCTCAATAAATGCATGCCGAATGAATGCATATAAAAGGCAACACAGAGCTTCAGTTACATCAGTCTAGTAATCTGGTTGCTCTTTGCAACAACACATGTTTTTGCTTTTGGTTTTTAATAGTTAAACATTTACAAATTCAAGCAATAACTCATAAAGTCATTTGGTAATAAAGGGACTGTTGAATGAACACAAGTCTATGAAATTGTGATTCTGAATGATGATTATAGTATCAACCGTAGCCCTCAGTGGTCTCAGCACTTTGTTTTGATTTGCAACAGCTGTTAGGTGCCGTCGAGCCGGCTCCAGTTCCTCAGACCATATGTTCAGAAGACCGAAACACTGCTTGGTCCTGGGCTAGCCTCACAGTGTTGTTATGTTTGAGTCCATTGTTGCATGTCTGGGTCAGTCCATCTTGTTGAGGGGCTGTTTTTTCGTTGACCCTCTGTTGTACCAAGCATGTTGTCCTTTTCCAGGAACTGGTTCCTCCTGATAACATGTCCAAAGTACATGAGATGAAGACTCGCCATCCTCACTTCTAACGGGCATTCTGTCTGTAGTCCTTCTCACAGTGTATGGTACTTTGAATAGTCTTCACCAACACCATAATTCAAATGCATCAATTCTTCATCAGTCCTTGTTCATCATTGTCCTGCTTTCACTTGCCTAAGAGGCTATTGAAAATACCATGGCTTGAGTCAGGAATACCTTAGTGCTCAAAGTAACCTTTTTGCTATTTAACACTTTAAAGAGGTCTTGTGTAGCATATTTGCATGATTGATTTCTTGACTGCTGCTTCCATGGGCTTTGATTGTGGCTCCTGTAAAATGAAGTCCTTTGACATCTTCATTCTTTTCTTTATTTATCATGATGTTGTTTATTGACTCAGTTGTGAGGATTTTTGTTTGCTATACATTAAATAGTAATCCATATTGAAGACTGTAGTCTTTCATCTTTATCAGTAAGTGCTTCAAGTCCTTTTTACTTTTATCAGGCAAGGTTGTGTCGTCTGCATGTTGCAGGTTGTTAATGAGTCTTCTTCTAATCTATCTGCTACATTCTTCTTCATATAATCCAGACTTGCTCCTCATACAGATTGAATCAGTATGGCAAAAGGACACAACACTGGCACACACCTTTCCTGACTTTAAATCATTCAGTGGTACTGTGGTACTGTGGGTTACTGTGCTGGGCTACAAGGTCGCTTTGAACTGCAAGGTCAGTGGTTCAAGTGCAACAGCCACTGACAACCCTGTACAGGGTCGCTGTGGCTCAGAACCGACTTGGTGGCATTTGACAACAACAACAACATCCTGTTGTTCAGTTTGAACGACTGTTTCTTGGTCTATGTACAGGTTATATAGGAGCACAGTTAGTATTCTGGAACTTCAGTTCTTTTCAATGTTATCTGTAGTTTGTTGTTATCCGTGTAGTTGAATGCTTTTTTTTTTTTTTTTAAGGTTTTTATTGTGGATTGAGTGAAAGTTTACAGGGCACATCATCAGTTTCACATTCAACCTGAATGCTTTTGTTTTAAAATTAGTAAAACACAAGGAAACATCTTGGTGGCATTTTTTGCATTCAGTCAAGCTCCACTTGATGTCAGTTATGATAACCTTTAGCTCCATGTCCTCTTCTGAATCTGGCTTGAATTTCTGGCAGCTCCCTACTGATGTACTGCTGCAACTGTTTTTGAATTATCTTCTGAAAATTTTTACTTGTATGTGATATTAATGATGCTCACTAATTCCTGCATCCTGTAGGGTCACCTTTCTTTGGATTGGACACAAATCTGGGTTTCTTCCAGTTAGTTGGCCTTGTAGCTGTCTTCTCAATTTCTTGGCATAGACTTGGCATAGTGAGTGCTTCCAGCACTGCTTCAGTTTGTTGAAACATTTCAGTTGGTATCTGTCAGTTCCTGGAGCTTTGTTGTTGCTCATGCTTTCAGGACAGCTTGGAATTCTTCCTTCAATACCATCAGTTCTTGATCATATGCAACCTCTTAAAATGACTGAGCATCGGCCAATTCCTTTTGGCCCAGTGACTATATGTATTCCTTCCATCTTTTTTTTTCATGCTTTCTGCATCATTCAATATTGTGCTCACAGAATCCTTTAATATTACAAGTTGAGGCTTGAATGTTTTCTTCAGCTGTCTCAGCTTCAGAAATGCTGAGTATGCTCTTCCCTTTTGGTTTTTTAACGCCAGGGTTTTTGTATATTTCATTATAATACTTGACTTTGTCTTCTTTAACTGCCCCTTTGAAATCATCTGCTCAGCTCTTTTACTTTATCATTATTTCCTTTCACTTTAGCTGCTATATGTTCAAGGGCAAGGTTCAGAGTCTGTTCAGACATTCACTTTGGTTTTTTCTTTCTTTCTTGTCTTCTTGATGACCTCTGGCTTTTTTCATGTATGATGTTCTTGATGTCATTCTACAACACTTCTAGTCTTTGGTTATTAGTGCTCATCGCATCAAATTTATTCTTGATATGGTCTTTAAATTCAGATGGGATATAATCAGGGTCATATTTTGGCTCTTGTGGATTTGTTTTAATTTTCTTTAAATTCCACTTGAAATTGTGTATGAGCAGTTGATGACCTATTCCATAGTTGACCCCTGGCCTGGTTTTGGCTGATGGTATTGAGCGTTTCCATTGTCTCTTCTCACTGATGCTGCCAGTTTGTTTTCTGTGTATTCCATTCAGTGAGGTCTACATGTAACGTTGCCGGGAAATAATGTAACTTGCAATGACAATGCTGTTGGTCTTGTAAAGTTGTATCATACGATCTCCCTCACCCTAACATTCTTTCACCAAGGCCATATTTCCCAGCTACTGATCCCTCTTCTTTGTTTCCATTGTTCACATTCTAATCACCAGTAATTATCAATGCATTTTGATTGTTTGATCGATTTCAGACTGAAGAATTTGGTTGTTGTTCAGTTTCATCATCATTGACTTTAGTGGTTTACTTGTCAGTTTGAACAATAGGTTTATTAGCTGGTCTTCCTTTTAAGCATACATAATAAATTTGTCCACATTTATTAATTTTTTTTCTATCCTGGCCATTTTAGTGAGTGTAAATTGACATTACCTTGTGGTTTTGATTTGCAGCTCTCTGATGGCTAACAACTTTGAACATCTTTTCACGTATTTAGTATCCATTTGAATGTCCTCTTTGTTGCAATGTCTATTTTAGGCTTTTGCCCATTTTATGATTGGGTTATTTGTCTTTTTGTTTTAAGTTATTTAGGTTTTACATCTGATTATTAGATTCCTGCTATGAGTCGGTAACAACAACAACAATATGGTTTCTGAAGATATCCCCCGATTGACAACTTGTCTCTTCTCTTTTTTTTAGTAAAGTCTTTTGATGAATAAAAGACTTTAATTTCTAGGAGGTCCCATTAATTTATTTTGTCTTTTGCTGTTTGCTTTTGTTACTAGATTAGGTAATCCATTGTTGAAAACTAGGGCTGAAAGTGTTGCCCCTGCTTGTTCTTGTAAGAATTTTATGTGTGGAGTTTAGATCCTTAATTCATTTTGAATGTGTTTTTGTGCATGCTATGAGGCATGGATCCTGTTTGATTTTTCTGTATGTGGAAATCCAATTTTTCCAGCACCGTTTATTGAGGAGACATTTTTTTCCCCCTCATCAAATGGACTTTTAGCTCTCTTGCCAAAAATCAGTAGACCATAGATATGTGGGTTTATTTCTGGACTCTCAGTTCTATTCCCTTCGTTTATGTGTCTGTTGCTATACTAGTATGGGACCATTTTGATTACTCTAGCTGTTAATATTCTATTCTTAATTATGAAAGTTGGATAAAAGCTACCTGAGCTTAGAGGAAATCCTGCCACCTTGCTAGTCACAATGGGATTTTCCAACTCATAGCAATGAGCATCACCTGGGAGATTGTTGGTGATGCAGAATCTCAAGTTAAACTTCACTCAGGTGGAATCAGAATTTGTATTTTAGTAAGAATGCCCTGTGGTTTATGCACATTCAACTTAAGGAAGCACTGGCCACTTCAGTAGGTGTGAGATGAGTCTGGGATCCTGTACTTCCTTCAAGCTTTCAGATATTACTGTTGCTGCTAGTCCATGAACCACACTCCGCATAGCATGTTGCTACATGAGGAGAAGCTCACGTAGTTCCTTTTTAACTCTCAAGTCATGATAAGCATGCATACTCAGGAGATGTACTTGAGTTGACTTGGCAGTTATTAAGCACAATACAGAGATGCTGTAGAGATGGACTTCTTGTTGTTAGGTGCCACTGAGTTGGTACCGACTCATAGCGACCTTATGCACAGCAGAACGAAACACTACCTGATCCTGGGCCAGCCTCACTACTGTGCCACACTTGAGTCCATTGATGCTGCCACTTGGCCAGTCCAGCTAATTGGGGTCTTCCTCTTTTTCTCTGACCCTCCACCTTACCAAACATGATATCCTTCTCCAGCGACTGGTCCCTCCTTGACAAT